>NC_142289.1:11124042-11724042 GCF_965620075.1 Prunus avium | reverse complement strand
CAAGATGTGATTCAGTAAATCTTTGGCCAAAGTATTTTGAGCTTGATTTAGAAAGTTGTTCTTAATCATGTTCTTTTGAATCACATGAGGTTATAAATCATATTAGGGGTTTGACATAAACAATCCGTACCCTAATAATATGATTTGAAACATTGTATAAAAGAAGGACCGTATTGCATTGCAATTCCAACTGAATAGGTTCTTCATCTATTCTGGTTAGCTTGGGTAGCCTTGATATATTGCTAGATGTCACTCTTGGCTTGTGGAAGTCCTAGGATTGATTGTGATCGATCCAAATAAAGGAAGAATTAAAAAGGGGTTTTAATTCCAGTTGGTTAGAAAGAGTTCTAATATTTTCCCACTGCCTTGCTAATTAGAACCTAATGGATCGCACACCTTAAATGGTTAACTTTGAGTAATACAAATGAGAATGAGGAAATCAATTTGATTGATTTGATGTGGATGATTTACTACGTGTAAAAACGTATTTGGGCTAAGTAATAGTTAACGGAAAGCCCAAATGGTTGGGTATCAAGCCCAAGGGCTTAAGACACCTAAATATTATGGTTTAAGTGTCATAAGGCCCAATTTTGGAAGCCCAATGGGGTTTGGCCGAAAATGCTTAAGTGAATGAGTATGGGAATTGTTTCCATAAGCTCATTAACACACAAACACAATCCAACATCAACCAAATGGGTTTGGAAGATCAAAGAGAGAAAAAAGAGAGTTTTCAAGAGTGAAACACTTTCATCTTTCAAAGTGGTTTAGATTGAAACCAATCTTGAGAATCTTGCACTAGCATCCAAGTATTCTCAAGATACTTATTCTCATCTCAAGGTTCCATTGGTGTGGAGACTTAGAGGCCATATACTTTTGTGGCTCACATGGAGGAGAAAGATCAAGGAGCAAAGATCAAAGATCAAAGAGGAGATCAACAAAGAGGAAATCATCAAGAGAAGACCAAACACAAATTGGTTCATATAATTGCTTCAAGGGTAATTAGATCTTATCCTTTCTCTTGAATTTTCATTTATGAAAAACATATCAATGTTCATGGCTTAAGATACTTGGAAGAAGTTTTGTTTTGAATTTAAACAACCACCTTAGACTTCCGCTGCGATTAATTTGATTAAATGCATGTTTAATATTCAAATGAACTTTGGAAAAATGTTTTGAAATTCCTACAATTGGTATCAGAGCCATAGGTCATGAACTTGATATGTTTTTGGGGTTTAGAGATACATATATGGGTTGTGAATTCATTTAAAAGTATAATAGTTATACTTGATTTATTTTGATATGATTGAATAAAAATCAAATGGAGTGAAAGGGGTTGTTTGGGATTTTGAATTTCCGGATTTGTGTTTTGATGATTGATGCTCTCTTTGTGTTCATATATGTATATGAATATTAGAGCATAGTTGCATTAAAACTCACATGATTTTAACTTCATGAAATATATGATATTAAGAGCATGAGATAGTTAAAATGGAATATGGATTTTTCCGGAAATAGCATGAACATTCATATTAGTTCATATGCATGTTCTTGGTGTTCTTGATGTTCTTGTTATGGGATCTTTTTGATCCATAAGTTAGGTGGCTAATTTTGATGATTGTGTTTAGTGGAATTTTCCACCAAAATAGGTCAAAAGATGATGATGGTGTTTTATTATAAAATTAAAAGTTTTTCAAAAATGTTTCCACTCAATAAACATTTACCCACCACACTAAAATTAATAAGATTACTTTGGTGAGTGTGTGGGGACTATCTAGATGTAAATGATGGTGATTTGATATAAAATGCAAAAGTTGATCAAATTATTCCTATCACTAATTATTTACCTACCACACTAAAATTAATTTTGATTACTTTTGTGAGTGTGGTTGGCCTACCTAGTCACATTCATGATTATTCACTTGTTGGAAAAATCATGATCACCACTTTGTATTTTACAAATGCATGCTTTAACCCCACACCCTAGTGGATCAACTTTGGATCCATTATTAATTGTTGAATAGTTTTAGACCTAGTTGCAATATATGATAAATGTAATTATGCCTAAAAGGTTTCCACAATTACATTTACTATTGTAGTAAAATGTTTTCACTCCATGGTAAATTTATTTTATTTGAATATGGTTACCACTTGAATTAAACCCATATATATGTATGCAACCCAAGAGCATGTTTTTACATTGCTAGTTTAATTGTTTAAAGCGTTTAAATAATTAAAGGATGGTTATGGACTTAGACCAAACAATTGAGCTATGTGATTGGCCGCTTATTGGATATGTATTCGATTTTGATTGGCTATGTAATAATGAAATGGCTTTCATGCCTAATTTATTTTTATGCGCGCGTAATTAAAATGAATCACCATCCAAGACCATGATCCAACATGGTGGCTCGTGTTGGATCAACAAGAAAGTCCATAATCATCCTACAAGCCCAATGCAATTGGAATGTTCGGTAATGATGATAATTAATCAATTAGTAGTATCATGTATTTCCACTATCTCAAGCAAATGGTTTCTAAAACATTTAGTGGGAGTATTGTGTGCTACTAATATATTGCACTGGGAACCATTTAATGAGATTAGATAAGTAATTTTAATAGGATTAAAATTGGATTAAAATGAGACCAATTTAACTACCCTCAAAGCAATATTAAGTTGATAAGCGAAATGGCACTTTGAATGCTATTTTGTGGCCTTCCACCATGGTAGTCTCTTATTGGGTGGCACATTTACACATTGTTGTACCTCAGTGAGGCAACATCCAGTACTTGTAACCATCCAAGGGAAGTCTATTACACATACTTGATGTAGTGCGGATAGATAACGAGTGTGGCCAACAAACTGTTAGGTTGAGGTCATACTTGAAACCCTATACCCACAAGCATGGTGGGAATAACTTAACTAAGACGAACGAAACCAACAAACTGTTAGGTTGAGGTCTAGTTCTCTAGAGGCCATAGTGATGGGTATTCACATTAATGATGTGATTGGATAAGAGTATCCTCTCATTAGTATCATAGCAATCCAACAAACTGTTAGGTTGAGGAAAACTATGTGAAAGTGAGACTCCCATCCCCACTAAGAGTTTCAACGGAAACTCTCGGATTTCAGGAGGGATATGAAATTTGCCAAAAATAGTGGGAGCTACCATCATGACTTAAAGACCCTAAGTCCTTGGTAGAAGATTAATCTAAATTAAAATCTATTTACGTTTTGCAGAATTTCAAATTAACCATCACAAACCCAATCTCAAAGATACTTGACTCAAACGTCCAAGATGACACGAACTATCCGGTTTGATGCACAAACACCAACTTGTCCTATAATTGGATGAAATTAGTTGTGTATAAGAAAACCCCACCACATACCCCTCTTGGTCCATATGCCATTGAGGAGGAGACAAAGGCTTATAAGAAGCATGTGTCAGATGACAACCGAGGTAAAAGTTACATGTTGGCATCCATGAAAAGGTGAAGCTACTCCTAGCTTACAATACCATATGTGAACTTGTTGTGACAAGAATGGTAAGTGGGTTCCCGGTTAATCAACATGATCTCAATGTAATATCATTACATAAGATATTGGAAAATATGAATTTTTCTTTGATGTTGAAGTTCAACAAGATTCTTTCTTTCATCCCTATCATTAAATAATCCCAATATGTTATGAACTATAATATGGGAAAGATGAATGATACCCTATATGAGCTATTCAATATGGCTATAGTAGCTTAAATGAATATCTCAAAAGATAAAGGGTTAAAAGGATAATTGCAATTTTAGAAGGGTTCTTCTTCTTCCAAATCCAAACAAAAGGTAAGGATAAAGGAAAGAAGAAGAAAAGTTTTCTAAAAACCCAAGGAAGAAATAATACAAAAGAAAGACAAGTAACTTAAAGGTACTTGTTTTCACTGAGGCAAGGATGGACATTGGAAGAGAAATTGCAAGAGATGCCTTGCAAGCCTCAAGAGAAAAACCTTCGGAAGGTCACTCTCTTGTTCTAAAATTAGTAATTACAGTTAAAGCTTCTAAACTGAATAGTTGATTCAGGAGCTACTCAACATATATGCAATTGTGTGCATGGACTAGTGGGAGTAGAAGACTTGGAAAATGAGAAATGGTGCTGACTGTGGGAAGTAGCACTAATGTAGTTGCTAATGCAATAGGCACCTAACATCTCAGACTACCCTCTGAAGAAGACCTGAATTTGAAATAATTGTTATTTCATTTCTGGATGTGTAAAGAACTTAATATCCGTCTCTATATTTTAAGAGATGGAGTTAATGTTTTGTTTGACAAAATTCTTTGTTCTATTTCACATATCAATCATATCGTTGCTTATGCAATTTTGATTGATGGTCTCTTTTCATTTAAGAAATGAATGGTAGCATTAACTGTATATGGATAAAGATGCAACTAGACCTGAGAGGCCTAGAGATGTGGATACATCAACTAAATTGTGACACCTTAAACTTGGAGGCATTAGCCAAGATAGAATTCACCGGATGGCAAAAGATGGAACCTTTTGGATCATTTGATCATGTTCATATGCCTACTTGTGAATCTTGTCTACATGGTAAAATGACCAAGTCTCCTTTCACTGGTAAAGGAGAAAGAGTTACAGAACTGTTAGGATTAATTCACTAAGATGTTTGTGGATTTTTGTATACAAACACAGATGGCGGTTATTCATACTTCATTACCTTTACCGATGATCATTCACGGTTAGGGTATTTATACTTAATGAAGCATAAATATGAATTTTGAAAAGTTTCAGGAATTCAGAAATGAAGTTGAAAACCAAACAAGCAAGAGTATTAAAATCCTTAGATTCGATCTAGGATGTGAATACTTAAGCACATAGTTTCTTGATTACCTCAAGGAACACGGCATCTTATCATGATGGACTCCACCAGGAATTCCACAACATAATGAAGTTTCTAAAATGAGTTCCATGAGCTGTACTAATTTACCTATATCCTTTTAGGGATATGCACTTGAAACTGCAATTCATTTGCTAAATAGAGTGCCTTCCAAATCCATTCCACAAACTCCATTTGAAATGTGTTTTGGGAAGAAACCAAGTCTTGATTAGATCAAGATTTGGGGTTGTCCAGCATATGTAAAGGCAATATGCGGATAAACTAAATGCAAGGTTAGTGAAGTGTAGATTTATAGGGTATCCAAAGGGAAACTATGGGATATCACTTCTATCACATCGACGAGCAAGAGTTGTTTGTCACAAGGTCAGCTACCTTCCTAAAAAGGGAATACACTCTTGATGGGAAAAGGGGGACATGAGATAGAACTCAAGGAATTGTCCAATGAGCTAGAAATCAACACTGAACTAAGTGCAATCCTAGATCCACAAACTTGTTGTAACACAGACTCCACGTAGTTCAAGAAGGGTTAGCAGAATGCCTAAAAGGTATTATGGTTTCCTTCATGACAACAAAGGAGAGTTGAATCTCCTAAGTGATTGTAAGGATATCGAAGACCCTTCGAACTACAATGAGACAATGTCAGACATTGACTCATAGAAATGGCTTGGAACCATGAAATCCGAAATGGATTCTACGTATACCAACAAAGTCTAGACTCTAGTTGATCCTCCTCCTGGTATTGTACCAATAGGGAATAAATGGATCTTTAAGAGGAAGATAGGCTCAGATGGGATAGTAGAAACCTACAAAGCAAGGCTAGTAATAAAGTGCTACAAGCAAAGAGAAGGGATTGACTATGAAGAAACCTTCTCTCCTGTCACTATGACAAAGTCTATTCGGATTTGGCTTGCAATAGCTGCATACCATGATTATGGGATTTGTCAAAATGGATGTGAAGGCGGCTTTTCTGAATGGCCACCTTCAGGAAGAACTATATATAGATCGACCTGAAGGCTTCATTTCTAAAGTTGATAAGCATAAGGTATGCAAGCTACATAGATCCATTTATGGGTTGATGCAAGGATCTTGGAGTTGAAACATCCTATTTGATGAAGTTGTCAAAACATTTGACTTCATACAAAACATGGATGACTAATGAGTGTACAAAAGGTCAGTGGGAGTTTGGTAGCATTCCTAGTGATGTATGTAGATGACATACTACTTATCGGAAACGATATAGGAATGATATCTTCAGTGAAGCTGTGACTCATTAAAATCATTCTTAATGAAAGATTTTAAAGAAGCATCTTACATACTTGAGATAAAGATTTATCCTGATAGATCTAAGAGAATAATTGGATTATCTCAATCCTTGTATGTTGATAAGATGCTAAGGAGATTTCATATGGAACAGTCTAAGAAAAGTTTACTTCCAGTATGACATGGACTTCACTTTTCTAAGAGCATGTGTCCAAAAACTCATTATGAGATACAGTAGATGAGTAAAAATCTCTTATGCATATGCAATTGGGATTCTCATATATGTCATAGCATGTACAAGACATGATATCGGTTATACGAGTATAACTAGAAGATATAAATCAAGCCCATGATTGGATCAATTGGGAGCAGTCAAGTATGTTCTTAAATACTTAAGAAGGACTAAGGACATGTTCCTCATCTGGGAGGAACATCAGAGTAGCAAGTGGAAGCATTTACTAATTTGGATAATGTATCTAATATCAACAATTGCAAATCCACCTAAGGGTACGTCTTCATTTTGAATGGACACGTAGTTAGTTAGAGAATAACTGAAGTTGATTACATTGTCGCTTTAGAAGCTACAATAAAATCTGTTTGGATAAAAAGGTTCATTACCGAACTAAATATGGTTCTAACCATAATGTCACAAGTACCTTTACTGTGTGATGACAATGGGGCGATAGCTCAAGCCAAGGAACCTAGGTCTCATCAGAGATCCAAACACATAGAAAAATGTTACCATTAGATGGGGCATCTGCAAACAACGTAACAGATCCACGCACTAAGCCTATGTCACAGTCACAACTGGATAGACATACAGAGATAATGGGTATGAGATACATGGCTATGTGGCTCTAGTGCAAGTGGGAGATTGTTAGAAATGTGCCCTAAGAGCCAATACATTTGATGTAATCTCCTTAGAATACATTTCGTATATGATATATAAAGGGCAAACTTAATTTGTTATCTTTTACATCGTGTAAAGAAACAAATGTCCAGGGTATGCTAAATAAGAGATAAAGTAATCTAAAGAAGATTAGATTCATGAGACCTTTAATCTCTAATTGTAGTATCCCAAAATGTTCCTAATCATAGGTTATCAAATGGGCATTGATAAACCGTCAAGATTAGCGCATATTATGTATGCTCAATTGGGAGGATGGTTAGTCTCAAACCATTTGTGTAGTTGACACTAATACAAGTATGTGGGTGCTCATTAGTGAATGAGTACACTGAACGCGATCAACCGTAGTTCTCATATGGAGTATTTATCTACATGTCAAATGAGAACTCATAGTTGCAATAATGCAAATTAGTCCTTAGACCTGAGGCATCATGGTTGTCTTGTGATGCGTTATTGATCTTTGATAGCTCTTAAAGGCAAGCCGTAAAAGATTTGTCTTAAGTGTTGTTGGGATCTCTTAATTCATCATAGGGGCATGTGAATGTACAATAAGGAATCTCTACTTTCGATAAAGAAGGAGAATGTTTCAAGATGTGATTCAGTAAATCTTTGGCCAAAGTATTTTGAGCTTGATTTAGAAAGTTGTTCTTAATCATGTTCTTTTGAATCACATGAGGTTATAAATCATATTAGGGGTTTGACATAAACAATCCGTACCCTAATAATATGATTTGAAACATTGTATAAAAGAAGGACCGTATTGCATTGCAATTCCAACTGAATAGGTTCTTCATCTATTCTGGTTAGCTTGGGTAGCCTTGATATATTGCTAGATGTCACTCTTGGCTTGTGGAAGTCCTAGGATTGATTGTGATCGATCCAAATAAAGGAAGAATTAAAAAGGGGTTTTAATTCCAGTTGGTTAGAAAGAGTTCTAATATTTTCCCACTGCCTTGCTAATTAGAACCTAATGGATCGCACACCTTAAATGGTTAACTTTGAGTAATACAAATGAGAATGAGGAAATCAATTTGATTGATTTGATGTGGATGATTTACTACGTGTAAAAACGTATTTGGGCTAAGTAATAGTTAACGGAAAGCCCAAATGGTTGGGTATCAAGCCCAAGGGCTTAAGACACCTAAATATTATGGTTTAAGTGTCATAAGGCCCAATTTTGGAAGCCCAATGGGGTTTGGCCGAAAATGCTTAAGTGAATGAGTATGGGAATTGTTTCCATAAGCTCATTAACACACAAACACAATCCAACATCAACCAAATGGGTTTGGAAGATCAAAGAGAGAAAAAAGAGAGTTTTCAAGAGTGAAACACTTTCATCTTTCAAAGTGGTTTAGATTGAAACCAATCTTGAGAATCTTGCACTAGCATCCAAGTATTCTCAAGATACTTATTCTCATCTCAAGGTTCCATTGGTGTGGAGACTTAGAGGCCATATACTTTTGTGGCTCACATGGAGGAGAAAGATCAAGGAGCAAAGATCAAAGATCAAAGAGGAGATCAACAAAGAGGAAATCATCAAGAGAAGACCAAACACAAATTGGTTCATATAATTGCTTCAAGGGTAATTAGATCTTATCCTTTCTCTTGAATTTTCATTTATGAAAAACATATCAATGTTCATGGCTTAAGATACTTGGAAGAAGTTTTGTTTTGAATTTAAACAACCACCTTAGACTTCCGCTGCGATTAATTTGATTAAATGCATGTTTAATATTCAAATGAACTTTGGAAAAATGTTTTGAAATTCCTACAAGTCGTACATAATATGTATCGTGATTGTGGATTTAAGAACTACGTGTGGCTTGATCCCTCATAAAGGGGTACGTAGGTAGCTTAGGGTTAACTTAGGTGCAGTCGCAAAATAAACTGTTTTAGCTGTGCTTGTGTTGTTTTAAGTGTGGAAATAAATTTTGCCTGAAGAAAGGTCCTTTTCTGATTGTTGTTACAATAATTGTTACAAGTGTATGGATTTACAAAGGAGTTCATAAGCAAGAACGTTTTAGAAATGTTTGGTTATGAGGCTAGAGTTCTGTTGTTTGTTGTGTGTATCATACTTTGTGCATGCTGAAGCTTGGTGGTTTTAAAACTGTGTTTTTGACAGGTGGAAAAATTTGGTAAAGTCCGTTTTTCAGGAGAAACTCTGCCAAAATTCCGTAGAAGTCTCGGCCCTCTCTTTTTTTTTTTTTTTTTTTTTTTTTTTTTATGGGAAGAGAATGTTTGAAATTAGTAAGTGAGCCCGGCATCAGTTGGATGTCGAAAAAACCACAAGATTCATCACAAATTCCGAGAAATTCAGGGCGGGTCCTGTCGTATTGGGGGGATAAACAAAATGAAATTATGCAAGAACATGCACAAGGTCAACAGTTTGCTGTTAATCTCGAAGACAACTGAGGGGACTATTATCCAAGCCCCCACGATGGTGGTTATTAGTTTATTCCTATTGGGTTTTATGTATGGTAAATTTGAAGTATTTTGCGTTTTCTTTTGGAATAAAATTATATTTGTGGAATTTCAATTTTTTTAGGTTAAATTGTTTAAAAAATTAAATTATGAAGTTATTTAAAAAGATTAAATGAAAAAAAGTTATCCACAAAAAAAAAAAATTAGACTTAAACAATTCTAACAATTTAATAAAGTTGCGGAGTCTGGAGGGTTGGGGGAGAAAACGGTTTGAGTCCGGTCAAAATTGAAATATTTACTTTTTGGAGGAGGAAAATTTGTGTTTAGCCCAAATGAGTTGAAGAAGGCCTAAGACCATCTCCAACCCAAGGACCTAAACCCAAAATATCCCCCAAAACCTCTCCCAACCCAACAAATTGAAGGACCCAAAATTTCAAAAAACTCAAATTTGGACTCAAATACCGATCCACTTATTACCTGGACCTAAGAAAAATTGTGGAGCCCACCTGCTGCATCAGCAACCCATGTGCAAGCTTTCTTTACTAGGGCCCGCCACACAGCCTATGTGGAAGATGCTGCCTTTGTCTTGTAGTGATGTTATTTGTGTATTTTTTAATTTTTTTTATATTCTAATATTAACTTAGATCAACGATATATATTAAATCTAAGCTATTTTAACGGTAAAAAAAAAAGATCCAAAGGTTGAAATTTAAATCCAAATATCAAAATAATATTTTAACTTAATCTAAATTAGATCCAACCCCAATACTCACCCCAAACTCTATAAATACCCACTCATTTATCAAATAATCTACAAAAAAATATTATATTTTTAGAATTTCAATTTTTTTAGGTTAAATTGTTCAAAAAATTAAATTATGAAGTTATTTAAAAAGATTAAATGAAGAAAAGTTATCCATAAAAAAAAAAAAATTAGACATAAACCATTCTTAAACAATTTAATAAAGTTGCGGACTTAAAATTTGAGTCCGGAGGGTTGGGAGAAAGAACGATTTGAGTTCGGGCAAAACCCAAATAGTCACTTTTTGGAGGGGGAAAATTTGGGTTTAGCCCTGTTGAGGCCCAAAAAATCCACGGTTCGGCCCAAATAAATTCTCGGCCCAATGCAATACCTTACTGAGAAGAAACCCGATTTGGACATGCGAAAGTTCGTCATATGCGTTTGCACACATGCCACGCCAAGCAAATAAGCAACACGTCACGCTACAAGCTTAAGTGGGCCCAAGCCACGCAAGATGCCTGGGGCTTGCTTGAGTGGGTTGTGGTATGGATGGTAATAAGTTGACATGAGGCCCATTGATGGGCCAAGAAATGGAAGTCCCGGGGTTGCTTGGGAGCCTCGGAACTCAGGCCCATTTCTTAGGCCCAAACATGTGGGTGAGCACAAAAGAGAAAATATCCCAACCAAAATGGCCTATTGACTCAACCAAAAAAAGCCCAATGCTTGATAGAGATAGCCCACTTACTCAATAAACCAACTTGGCCCATACAATTACAATAGAAGAGCTGCAAAGCTCCAGCACCTGGCTGAAGAACAAAGCCACGAAGGGAAGTTTGGAGGTCCACTATGTAGAGTTGCTGGGAAAGTTCCAACATATGGGAGGAACAAGTTTCAAGTAAAAACTTCCAAAGGACCAAGGGATATTGGAGCGCAGATCACCGTTTGAACCAGCATGCATACCCATTCTTTTTCCCTCATCAGACCTGGCCATAAAAAAAAGGAAGAAAGGAAAGGAATGAGATTGCTGAAAATGGGAGTTCTGAGGTAGCTGCGGGAAAGGGCCTTGAGCTCCCAAAAATTCCTGATTTTGTGCAAATAGACTGAGGAAATTTCACCAAGATGGGAAAAGTCAAGGGAGGAGAGAAGAAAGGAAGGGAGAGATTTGGCCAAATTGGATAGGAACCATTAGGATTTCTTGGAAAATGGTAACTTTCAGCGCCTATAAAAAGAGGCATTTCCTACCCATCATAACAACCACATCCAGAGAGCAAGCTTCCTCTCTTACTCCAAAAACCCAGCAATTTCGTGCTCAGCCCATCCCTTTTCCTTAGTTTTCCCTCTTGGCAAGCTGTTCTGACACTTGACAGAGTCTCTGTCAAGCTGCCGAAAAAAGCACTCAAGCCATCTTCTTCACTCTTTCCCTCATTCTCAACAAAACCTCTCTGCAAAACCCTTTTTCTCCTACCTTAATACCCCATCTTTCCCCTAGGAACACTTAATTTTCTCTTTAGTGCTAAACTCATGGCAACTTTGCTCCCATGCCACAAGCCTCTCATGCCAAGTAGAAAATTTATCTGTAAATTGTTGTTAATTTTGTTGGTGAAGCTAACCAAGGAGTTTCCTAAGGCTTCACTACCCTTTCGAGACATTCTTGGGGCTTGATCTTCGAACTCAGAGACAGAGGGATAATTTCACCAGTTTGCTCCTTACGGCGGCCCAGTCCATTTGCTGTTGCCAGAAGAAAAAGACCCCTACAAGCCCCTCATGGGTTGAAGATGGTCTAAGAGCATAAGATTTAATTAGTTTTTGGGTTAATTGAATTTTCGAGTAGTTTTTTTATATTAATATATGTTGTCTTTTCAGGTGGTTAATATTTTTCGTTGGATTATGTATCTAACGACCGGCGGCCATGCTCTTTCCTAGGCCTTGGCGACCAGGTGAACCGGACTGTTATTTTAATCTACCAACATAATGTGGAGGAATAAATCGTCATGAGGAAAATGTACGTTTCTTTGTATGTTTTTTTGCACATTTTATTTGGAAAATGAGAATTTTAGGAGTGATAAGGGTCAATATTGGTCTATTTATATGGATGGCAGTTTAATAGCACATCTATTTCTGATTAACATTTCTATAAGGTTCCATTTTTTTATATATATCCCCAAAGGAAAAAAAGGAAGGATAGCAAATATTTCGGTAATCCCCCAAAACCCTAGCACAGCTCCCTCATATATAGCGGTGGCATCGCCCCCAATTCTCAGATCATCTACCAACAGAAGGAACTGAACCAAGTTCAGCCTCATGACAATGGAGCTTTGTACAGCTACTACCCAAGCCATCTCCAACCTTCCAAACCACCACAAGCTTCTGATCACAACCAACATCACGTCCAAACCCTCACTCCCTCTCAGACAAACCTCACTCTCACGCAACTCTATCAGGCTTCACTCTCGTACGTTCTCCATCCCTTAGCATTTGGTATCCCATCCAAACAAACCCCTTTAATTTGTATGCTTAATTTCTGCTCTGTTTTCATTTCTCAGCTAGGGTTTTTTGGGTTTTGGCTCATTTTTAAAATAAAAAATTTATATTATCTTATTGTTTTTGTTGGGTTTTTTCCCTTGTATTTTTGCTGTCTAATTTGGAATTTTCAAGTGGGTTTCTTTAATGTTTTTTGTCCATCTTGGGCGTTTGGCCGATACTCTTTTGGTTTGATATATTGAAAGTGACAGAGACTGCTAGCTGATGGGAGCATTGTCTTTTGTATTTTTCTTTCAGGTTTGCTTTTGCGAAGAGCAACAACATCAGAGGAAACACCAAGTGGGGGAAATCCTTATGCCGGTGAAGAGCGAGATAGTGTGATATCATTGGAAGATGTTCAACCACCTGAAAATAACTTTTACAATCGAACTTGGACAGAAGAAGCACCCAAAGAAGACTCAAATGTGGACGGCGTGTATGGCCAAACGCAGATATCTGAGTTTTTCAATAACCTTGACATAAAGGTTTGTTACTTTGTATAACTGTTGATATATATTAAAGTAGCAAACACATTCCTAACTGGATGTCTGTAGGTTATTCCTCATTCCTACCTCATTAACAAGTGGTTGGATGCTAACCCATTTTCTGGTTATTGTAGATATTTGGTGTTACATTTTTATTTATTGCAATTGCTGGATAAAGTCCATTATTTTCATTCTGTTTTTGTACTGTATAACTATTATACCTTTCAGAATTTTGATATTTTGGTTTAATTCCTTGTGTTTTCTAATCATGTTGGTTTCTTCTTTCTATCCAAGATGTACTGGTGTTGTTTTTGGTTTATCCATCTTAACTTATTTTTTTGTTTAAATTCTTCAAAACTGATATTGTACAAACTTGGTTGCGATGATGATTCAGTAACTAATTGAGAGTGTAATAATGCTCGATGGAACTCCGACAATTATGTCGATCTGAGCGGTTACCTGAGCAACTAACTGTTTTCTTGAGGCTTTACTCCAGTAGCACTATGACCTCTGTACATTTTGATAATTTAAAACACCATTTCCATCTATTTACTTCCAGGCATTGTGGCGGCCTGGTGATTATTTATTTGTTTACTGTTCTTATAACGTCAATTTTGATTTTTGCACAAGTTGTACGAGTTTCTTTTATTTTATTCAAAACTATGACTCTTTGGCTTTAATTCCTGAAAAGGTTGTGATGATGATTCAGTAACTAGTTGAGAGTGTCTAAGAATGCTCAATGGAACCTCGACAGTCATGTCGATTCTGAGCGGTTACCTGAGCAACTCAATAGCTTAATTTGGTTCAGTATCCGGTGTGTTCTTTTTGTATCTTTTCCGTTGGTGTAAGTATTATTTTTCATTTGTTTCTGTCATTAGTTGATCTTCAAATATATGAGAAGGTGATAGCTATTTAGCACAAACTATGACTCTTTGGCTTTAATTCCTGAAAGGCTTGTGTGATCTTTGGGTTGTGATGATGATTCAGTAACTAGTTGAGAGTGTCTAAGAATGCTCAATGGAACCTCGACAGTCATGTCGATTCTGAGCGGTTACCTGAGCAACTTGATAGCCTAATTTGGTTCAGTATCTGGTGTGTTCTTTTTGTTGTGCCTTTATTTTTGTACTCAATCTTTTCCGTTGGTGTAAGTATTATTTTTCATTTGTTTCTGTTGTTAGTTGATCTTCAAATATATGAGAAGGTGATAGCTATTTAGCACAAACTGGTTGCTAATGAATGGAAGATAGTAATGCAAGCATGCATGATGTCAATATTTACATCAACAAGTTGTTTGAATGAGAGAATCTTACAAGTTTTGCATTTTGGCGAAGATCTCGTATTTTTATCAAGTTCTTTATGATTAACTTAATGGTTTCTTTTCAATTGCAGAAAATTCAAATATTTTTCTAAACCTGAAATAAACAAGTATAAGCCCATGTTTTAGATGTGGGTTTTGCTGCATGTGAAGGCATTGATTAAACTTTTTGCAACCTCTTATCACAAATTGTATGAGAGACAACCTGACCCCTAGCTCCATATGCAATAGGATTGGGCTTTTCTCTGATTTTGAGAACTGGACTGCTTGGTTAGTTCATTGGTTTACTGTCTATTGTAAGCTGTTTTGTGTCAATTTGAAAGGCAAATTGTTATAGCTTTCTAGCAATATATGTGATTCACAGTCGCAGTTGTATGCTGCAGCCTCTCATACAATGAACATACACTAGTGTTAACCTTAATGGTTTCAAATCTGGTTGTGTTTGTTCTTTGTTGCACACTTGCATATACTGCTGAGTGCATTCTCTATCCAGCTTTCTGATTGGATTCTGGTGAAACCATGATGCCAAATACTAAATGCAAATACCCTTGTAAAAAAATATGCTGCACTGATGTCTTGCTCTTTTACTAATTGCAGTTGGACAGTGATGATACATATGCCATTCTAATTTATGGTGGTGGTGCCTTGTTTGCCCTGTGGCTAGCATCAGCTGTTGTTGGAGCTATTGATTCTATTCCATTGGTCAGTTTCTATTTAAATTTCCTAATCTGCAATTTTGAAGGTTTCCCTTTCTCTGGGATATTGACGTTGGTCACCATATGATTCAGTTCCCTAAGTTGCTGGAAGTTGTGGGTCTTGGATACACAATCTGGTTCAGCACTCGGTATCTGATATTCAAGGTAGTTATAGACTTAGTGGCAAATTCCACCTTATTAACTAATTGGCTGTTAGGTTAATAAGCCATTTTAAAGCATGCTTAACGGCAATTATTGCCTCGCAGGAAAACAGGGAGGAGTTGTTTGCTAAAATTCAGGTTCTTAAGCAGCAGGTTCTTGGGTCAGATGATGACTGATATGCTGTCGCGCAGGTTGTTGCTGCACAAACTTATGAATGTAGAGTTTAATTTCGTTTCCAGTACAGGCAAATTATATATTAGTTATTGGTTTTAGAAGGTTTAGATCTTGATCATGTGGTTTTTGTTTGTTCTATCTTGCTTCACCGTCTTCTCACTTAGGCTAATGCCTTAATTAGCATTTGTTAGCTGGAATCTGGATCTGGATCCAACAATTTTTGGATCCAGTTTCTTTACTTTTTCACAGCTAAAATTCTGTTTATTTCTGTGGTGTAGCTTAAGCCAAAAGACCAGTAATAAATGCACATGAAAAGGAAGAAGTCTGAATGTTAATAGAAATTTAATTTGTTTCCTTTATACTGAATAATGGTATGTATTACCTGAGGAAAAAAATTCTTTTGAAACCAACATTGGTCTTTCTTTAGTGGAAGACCCGCCTTGAATTACCGTTAACCCGAAAAGAAGAGGGCAAAAGCTCTGTTAATTTTTGGACTTTGTATCATCTGGCACAACGAATTTGCGTACACAACTGAAGAGGTATGAAACCAACTACAACAGAGACTAAAGAAGGAAGAGCTCTCAGATGAGCTACTGGGCTCTCAAAATTGGTTTTTGTTTCTCAGTTTTGCACCGAGTAGGTTATTTCTTTTTATGGGATCAGGGGCTTGAGTTCCTGAGCTGAGGTCTGTAGATATAGCCCTAGGATATGAGGTTCCAGGCCTTTCCGGATGTCGTGGTTCGGGGTTTGGTTCCTGGCGCTGAACTCCAAGACTTAGGACGGGTCTGGCGGGTGTGGGTTGGGTTTTGGTTCTTGGCGCTGAACTCCAAGGCTTAGGACGGGTCTGGCCTTTGGAGCTCAAGGCCGATTCATGAAGTTTTATAGCAATGAAGTAAATATTTTTAGTGGGAGCTTATAGCTCAAGATAGAGATGATAGAGACCATTGATACTTACATTCAAGGGTAAAGTTTTGAATATTACCATTTTTCGTTATTTTCCTTTGTACTAGAAAAAGAAGAAACAAAATTAAACGTTATTCCTCACGATATTGTAGTATATCAAACATCACCTAATATCCTAATTCATGGAAAAGTTTACATTAGTGTAGACCACATATCCTAATTAATGCAAGGCACTGCCTTGAATGGGCCTTGCTTGGCGGGAAAGAATCGGGAATGAGGGCGGGAATGGAGAATGTTTTATTTCTGGATTCGGATTCAAGTATTCTAAAATTTTCAAATATTACTAAGTAAACATAATATTACATACTCATGATCCCGGAAATAGGGTTGCGGATAGGAAATGTTTGCCATCCCTCGCATTCTTACTCTTGCGACAGAAAAATGGTAAAGGAAGGACGAGGACCAAAAAGTGATGTTTACGTACTAAGAATAGGTAAGTTATAAATCAAAAAATTTAGATAGGTGAATTAAGAAAAAAATATTTAATCTAATGAACATTGTTAATAAATACATGAGAAGCAGGAATTGGAATCATTCCAACTCTCATTCCTGATAAGTAAACATAAAAGTTGTACAAGTTCCAAGACACAAAGGAAAAAAGAAAAAGAAAAGTCTAAGTCGGTGCTAAATTGTTGAACCCTAAACAAGAGATGAAAAATACGCGCCATTAAGAAATTCGACCGTTATGAGAAGCAACTTTGCATATGCCACGTCAGCCTCGCATAGTTCGCACGTCTCCTTTAAATCCTCTTCTGTATCCGAACCAAAAAAAAAAAAAAAAATCCTCTGTATCTTCATTGGAAAGACTCATCATTAATTTGTTCGTCTTCTTAATAATCGTATTGGAGATTTTGGACTGACATGTAGTTTGATTTTCTCATATTTTGAGACCAAAACAAAATACTTTCTAATTTTTGAAATATCGAAAAGCCGAGGGAATTGACACCAAGAGAGAAAAGGAAGGTTTCCTGGAAGTGAGAGGAATGAAATCAAGTAGGATTTAGGAAAGAGAGTGAGAGAGGAAGCAAAAGCCAGAAAATTTTAGAGATTTCCTATAAAAAGATTTCCATGATTTTCTTCTGGGCAGAGTCGGCCCATAGCATGTGCGGGCTGTGCGACTGCACAGGGCCCCCAAAATTTAGGGGCCCCCAAATGTTTTTAGAAGCCCAGCAATATATTATGTATTTTTTATTCCAAAAATATTATTATTATTTCCTAACTGTCAGATATTTTTTCCTTCTTGATTCTGCCGTGTTGTGTGCATCTCTCCTCTCTCTCTCTCTCTCTCTCTCTCTCTCATATTAAACTCTCCTGTGTTGAGAGTTAACTTAAACCAAGTCCACCGAATTCAAAGCCACATTTAATATTCTATTCACTTTGTAAAAGCATGCCCATGCTTTATGTAGGATATGTTTTGTTTATTGGCTCAAGGAGTGATGCTACTGTGGCTAATTTTGTATTAGGCATGCTGTCGGCAGTGTGCTCTCTTGTCTCTAGAATGTTTTTATTGTTTCTGCTGAAAGGTCTCTCTCTCTCAAAGAGGGGTTGCCTCTATTCGCATTTTGTGCTGTTGTTGTTGTTGTTTGAATTCGTAGTACGAAGCTTATGAGTTTTAGCTTTAGTCTTCTTCCTTCTATTCTCTTTCGTGTCTGTGTGAGTGAGTGTTTTCTTGCTTGAATTTCTTTGGGTTTCATCTGCGTGCTTGCTGTGGTGGTTGGTTTGTTTGTCTGTGAGTTTGCTGGTGTTGGTTTTTAGTTTTTCTACATCCTCCATCAAAATAAAGCCCTACCCAAGCTTTAGCCCTTTCCCCAAAATCAATGTTCTTTTCTCCCTCCCTCATTCACATGAGAATTCACCAACCATTGAAATTGGAAAATCAATTTATCAGCTCTGTGATTTGGAAGAGGGACTAAAGAAATATTTCTGGGAAGCTCCTTCTGAAGGTGTTCTTCCCGTGTCAGGAAATTTTGTTTCTATATGGATTTTTTTTTTCTACTTGTATACGTAGGGCCTCGACATCCATATTTGCACAGGGCCTCCAAAATCAATGGACCGGCTCTGCTTCTGGGTAAGTCTTCTGTTCCAAGTTATAAAGTAGGCAAAGGGCAAGTAAATTTCTGACAAGTTTCCTGATTGATTCTAGTAAGTCTCTTTGGTCAAAAAAGCAAATATCATCTCTGTTTTGCTCTAGGTAACTATAATAAATACATAAATCACTTGGTTGATCACAGATTACGTGATTGTAATTCCAGATTGTAAAAGGGATTCATGCATTGTTTTGGTTCCCAATTGATTCTGCAAAGCTCAAGTGTGTGGTATATTTACCTTGTACATCTCATGAACCAATAAAAGTTGTCATCTTTGTTGCTTCTGAGTTTTTCTCTGCAAAGCAGTTTTGATTTCGGTATTGGGTTTCTTCCCCTTGTTCTCTTTCATGCGTATAATGTAATAAAGTCTGGTTCTTTGTAAGTTTTTTCTACTGTAGAGCCTTTTACTTTTCTTACTAAGAGTTTGTTTATGTTGTTGAATTTATTAGGTGAGAAGGAGACTTCATAATGGTGTTCACTGGAGGGCTGGACACCAATGGCCTAAGATGGGTTGGAGAGGTAAGCCTAATGAATTTCACCCTTTCTTTTAGCATCTTCAGTTGAAAGTTCTAGTCTTCGATTCGATGACTCGCCAAGTGTGTGTTTGTGTGCTTCTTGCAAGTTTGTACTAGATACTAGGCTCTGCATGCATAAAGATTTTCTAATGATTTAGTTTGGTTACAGAGAGTACAGTCTGCTGTCAACAACTTAAGGAAAGGAGGGGGCTTCGAATTGCCTTCTTCAGCAGTAACCGTGAATGGTGTCGAAAGCGGGTTTGGTTCAGACGTGGATGGGAATTGTGGAAGTAACCGAGTTACATGTCCTGAAATTATAGAAGTTGAATTGTCTGATTCAGATACAAGTACTGAATTTGCATTCAGCCAACCGGAAAGGAACAATGATGGTGCCCCGAGATGGCCATACACTTCGAATGGTTATTCTGCTAGTGTTACTTTGCAGGCAAATATGGAAACAAGATCCAAGCATAATCAGGTTTGATCCTTTTTCACAATTGTATTTATTCTTGATACAAGATGCTTCTTTATGGTTTTATCTTTTACCTTTTACCTTTTTCATGGGTGCTATTTCGGTTGTATGACATTGAAACAAAGCATAATGGTGAATAAGCTTTTCCTTTTGTTAGGATAGGCTGTCAAGTGGAAAATTGTTGATATTAATTGATACCATTATATGTACTTGTTTCTAAAGCTTCATGCATGTAAATTGAAATGCATTCTTATTTAAACTAAGTTAGTATGGACCATTTTTGAAGATTAAACATAACTAGTTAAGGTTTTTGGTGTGGTGAGAGAACGCGCTGGAACGAATTGTGATTCTAGAAAGTTATTCTAACAAAGTAGGCACAGCTGAATTAATTGGCATACATATTCTATTTTTCATCAATGCCTGTTGTTTGTTTCTAAAAAGCCTTTTTTTTTGTTTGCCTTTAGAGAACAATTTGCTTTCTAACTATTGCATAGTTGATTGTAGTTTTACTCAACAGTCCGCTAACATCTATGTAGGTGGTGCGGGATCGTCTGGCAGCACAGCTGAAGAAGAATATTTCTAGTAATAATCCCAGAGCTCCTGTTTTGGAGATTGAGTATGCTGATGAGCCAAGTTCACCTCTTAGAGCACATGACACAAGTCACTCTTCAAATTGGATGGTTCCTGCAAACACAAATGGTTCAAGAAAAGCAGAAAGTGTCTTTTCTGACAGCTCTATACACTATGCTTCCAGCAATGGAAGTTCTAACTCACCAATCAGGTTTGTGTACTGCTGTTTCTTGTGGCTGTGGTCTGTTTCTTTGTTTCTCTACAGGACATTGCTGGGGAACTATAAACTGACTATTAAGAATTGCAGGACTTCTGCTGGTGTAAAAGTTCACGGATCTCCAATTCGGTCACCTGCTCGTCTACCAGTATTTCATGCAAGGTTGGTTACATAGCTGAAATGTATTAGAATAACCACATAAGTAGTTGGTTTTTGATATTTGAATCTTAGTGATTTAGAGAAATTCAAGTGAGTACATTTTATTGTTATCTGACTGATTCAGTAGTTGTTTCTATCATTTGTTTTAACTTTTGTGTTTCATGCATTCAGTGTGCAGGGCACTTGGTGTGCGGTAATTGCTTATGATGCATGTGTTAGGGTCTGTCTTCATGCATGGGCTCAGTCTTATTGCACTGAAGTTCAATGTTTCTTGGAGAACGAGTGCGCACTGTTGCGAGATGCATTTGGGTGAGTATAGTTCCTTTATTTTTGTTTCATTTTCACATTATTTACATACTAAATCTTTTGCCTGGTAGTTGTATATGAATATGAGTAGTTTGGAAGTGCAAGGCAGGGCTTAGGTGAATTTGTGTCTAACCATTGTAAATAACAGTTATGAATGGGATATTGATGTGTCAACTTCTTGAGTCTTTGCTGTATCTGTCAATAGGATTTTAGGAAACCCAGTTTTACATTTTATTGATCAAGTGTCTCTGTCTTTTATAGTCTTTTTATGCATGCAGCAGCACTACTTTTTTATTTTATTTTATGGAAATGTCATATCATATGTTTTAGCCCTTTCACTAACCTAATCATTCCTCTACTCACACCTGCAATTTCAGTTTACAGCATGTATTATTACAATCAGAAGATGAGCTTTTGGCAGAACGACGACCTTCACAGCTACTCAGTACGTCAGCAGCTCCAAGACATCTGAAAACTTCTGGCAAAGTAAAAGTGCAAGGTACACTACTTGGTTAACTTGCTCAGTTTACTTTTCTGTCAAAATGTTTTGGTCATCACCATCTCATTGGAATTTCGGCATTCTACAGTTCGTAAAGTGAAAATGGATTCAGATGAACCACCTTCTGGCTGCAGTTTCCCATCTCCGAAACTACCAAGGATACCACCTTCTGGCTGCACTCCAAAACTACCAAGGATTGATTATGGCTCTTATCGTAGACGCTTCTCCAGTTTAAGATCAGATTTATCTTCTGGGTTGAAATCTACAAGGAAACATTATCTACAACCTCGTGTTCCTCCAAATGGTTCCTTTTCTCATCAAAGCTTATCTTTCCTAGAGGCTGGAGCGAAACGTATAAAACAAGGATCTAGCTTCCTAAAAACAAGGACAAATACTTTGTGCAACCGTTCTTCATCGTATGAAATAGTGCAAGGTATGCAAATATTTTGTACAGTTTAAGCCTTAAGTGGCCTTAGATATTAACGAATGACAGTAGTAGATTTATGTTGCTAGCTCCAGTTAAGGCTTACTTGAGTTGAGTGTTCTGTTTAAAGAAATAACCAGCTTGACATTTAGCCCATCTAGCTGGAATTAGTAGCTCACCCTTGGTAGCAGCCAATCTGGTCTGGAAGATATGTTTCACGTCCTCACACGCCCCCTCACATGTGGCGACAGTAAAGAAGGAAGTTGAGGTTCCACCCCAAAACCAATTGGCAATGGGGGAGTAGCCCAACTCCTTATAAGCCCGTCAAGGTCCCTTAATTTTCCGATACGGGGCAATTCTTTACTTCACATCCTCACCATATTTATGACATGAAAGTGGCATTGATCTCTGCATTTGGTTTAATACCTTTTTTAATTTAGCTCCTAAAACGAATTCAAGCATAGTCTGAATCCAGAAATGTAATGTTTTTTTCTTCATACTACAAGTTAGATTTCTTTTCTTTGAGTAGCATCTGACACTAGCTGACCTTTTTTCTGTCAGAAACTTATTCCTGCTTCTTGAGATTGACAAGTTCACCTGAAGAGGATGCAATACAGATGCAACCCGGATCAAGTGAAACCCGCGTGCTGTATGTACTCTTGTCCTTTCTGTTTTCTTTTTCTTTACCCTTTCATATGGTTCCATACCTGTATCGTTAAACAACTGCGTTTGTACAGGTTTCCACATAGCAATGGTGATGATTTGATTATACAAGTTCAAAATTCCAAGGGACAACATTGTGGTCATGCCTTAGTCAAAGTGACTGCTATTGCTGAACCAGTACAGTTTTCAGAAACTAGTAATTTACTTATCATCTGTAAGAAGGAAGGTTGATAGTTGTACTTTAGAACTAAACATTTTTTTTTTAATGCAGGGTGACAAGATACGATGGTGGCCTATATATAGTAGTGATCTAGACGATGAACCTGTCGGCAGAATACAATTAAGCATGAAGTATTCTAGTAGTCCAGATGAAAATAATAATCTTAAGGTACCTATATAAGATCTTATGGTCCAGAAATATCTGAATTTTTTTCTTTTACAATGAGATTACTTAAGTTGTTTCACAATGGTTTATGGTTTTACAGTACAATAGCTAAATTCTTTCTTGAAAACTGATTCACATATCTTTGGAATTCGATGTATATATGATATTTATTTCACTTCTTTCCATGTCCAGCATGGCTCGATTGCAGAAACTGTTGCATATGACTGTGCATTAGAAGTTGCAATGAAGGTTCAACATTTTCGGCAAAGAAATTTGTTGTTACATGGCTCATGGAGGTGGTTAGTGACTGAATTTGCATCGTACTATGGAGTATCCAAGACATACACCAATTTAAGGTAGTGAAATATGTTAGAATCGTAACTTGGGAATATTACCTAATTGTGGATCTTCTAACTTCTATTATGTATAATTTTCCATGCTGCTTGCAGATACCTTTCCTATGTCATGGATGTCGCTACACCTACCAAAGACTGTCTCACCTCAGTACATGATTTGCTATCAGACGTGAAGGCCAAGAGCACAAATCTGTTAAGTTATCAAGAGGTATGAGAATTGACTGCATTGGGCTCAAGCTTTGTTTTCCTTTTCAATTCTTAGTTGAGAAATTTGCTTCTCCTTGTACCTTCACTTATCTCTTCAGTTTTTGGGGCTGTTAAAATTATTTCACAATTGCCTTGAGGCAATTGGTATTTATTTTCTCATGGCATTTGAGTAAACTGGTCATGCATTTCATCCTCCATGGGGACAACCAATTATACATTATATTTTGTATATTTTATACTTTCATTACTAATTTTGGCCTTGATATTAATTTTTGAGTTTAAAAACTTGCAATTTTCTTCAGTTTGTATTCCTTCATGTTTGACATGGATAATAGATATTTTTTTCCCCTCTTGTAACTTAAAATTATATTTCAAGCAGAACTGCATGCTGGCAAAGATCGAGGATCAAGTAAAGAAGACTCTTGCTTCAGTTTTTGAGAACTACAAGTCACTTGAAGAGTCTGCACTGTCAGGGATGGTGGATTGTTTTAGGCCCGCCAGTGGAACGGCTGCGCCTGCTTTGGTGCCTGCTGTCCAGCTATATGCCCTTCTTTATGATATTTTGAGTCCTGAGGCACAGTTGAAATTATGCAAATTTTTCCAGGTATTAGAAGCTAACTTCTCCATGCATGAGCCTCCCCTTACCTTTTTATACTTTTATTAAAATCCAAATGGCTTTACAGGTCGCTGCACAAAAGAGGTTAAGAATGCACTGTGTAGAGATAGATGAGCTGGTTCTAACCAGTAACGAGGGAACACAGAGAGACCTTTCTACATCTTATCAGAAAATGAAATCTCTGATTTTGGGTCTTAGAAATGAAATTCTGACTGACATAGAAATCCATAAGCAAGGTATCCTCCCAAGGTATGTATGACATTCTGTGTAGCAGTCTATTTTGTTCTTGTGGCCACATCCTTGGGATACAGAGAATGTGCTTATGGCCACATCCTTTGATGTGTGACCTCGTCTTTTTCACTCATTTGTTTAGTAATTAAGCTTGGTATTGAAATTCCAGAGCTGATGGCTGGTGAATAACTGAATATGCCTCTGTTATGTATACTAATTATTTTTCTTTATTAATTGTTGTGCAGCTGTATAGACCTTCCAACAATTTCTTCATGCATATACAGTTTTAACCTCTGCAATAGATTGCGTGCTTTCCTTGTTGCATGCCCTCCTCGAAGCCTATCGCTTCCAGTTGCAGAACTTGTTATTGCAACCGCAGGATTTCAACAGGATCTTTCTTTGTGGAACATCAAGTGAGTGATTTGTCTGGTTTTAATCTGTGTTTTTAATTACCTTTTGTATCTCTACTAATGTAAAACTATTTTCAGCCCTGTTAAAGGTGGAGTTGATGCCAAAGAGCTGTTTCACTCGCATATAACCATGTGGATTCAGGACAAGCACCGTCATTTGCTTGACCAGTGCAAGCTAGATAAGGTATACATCTCTATATAGCTTGGATTTATATTTCTAGTGTTGCTCAAAGTTCGGTGCAAGTTGTGTTTATTGGTAGCTCAGTAGAATGCAATCCAAGTGTTGAATGGAATTTCTTGAATACAATCCGAGTGGAAATTTACTAGAAATTGATCAATTTCAGGCAAAATGGTCTGGTGCCAGAACACAAGACGGTACAACCCCTTTTGTTGATGATATGCACAATCAGCTGAAGAAAATGCTCGATGAATTTGAAATCATCATTAGTCGGTGGCCAGTATATACATCTGATTTGGAGAATGTAAGTGCAATCTATCTCTCAACTCTCAACTTTTTCTCCTATGTTTATTTTTTAATGCATGGTTCCTTCTATAGAAAAAGGGGATGTTTTGTTAATAGGAAAAGGAAAGTGTTTATAGCCATAGCGATATAAACAAGAATACTCAATTCTGACTGTGGTAAACAGCGTTTTTCTTTGTTATTTCATTCTGAACCTGAAATTGTCTGACTAATACTTGGAGACTATTCATGTTTCAAAAAGGTTGTTGCCGATGTTGAGAAGGCAATTGTGGAAGCTTTGGACAAGAACTATGGTGATGTTTTATCCCCGCTGAAGGATAATCTGACAAACAAAATATTAGGCTTCAAATACGTCCATAAATTATCCAGACAGGGCGGGAACATGTATTCGGTCCCAGATGAGGTGAGACTCTGCTTCACAATTGAATGGCTACTTGGAATTTTATCTTTCTTTCAACACTCATCAATATCCTATGTATTGTTCTTCAGTTGGGAATTCTTTTTAACTCCATGAAGAGGATGTTAGATGTCTTGTGGCCCAACATAGAAACCCGGTTGATGTCATGGAGCTCTTGCAGCCCTGATGGATATGCCACAGGAGTACGTCTACAAGACGAAGCTGCGATGCTCAGGACCAAATTTAGAAGCTACCGACTAGCAGTTGTGGAGAAACTTGCTGAGAATGTGAGTAAAAATTTGCAGCTGAATTTCTTAGTTTAACAATATTGTCTATCTGTTGCTTACTACAATTCTTTATGACCATTAATATATGAGTATGATGAGTAAATGCTTTTTGTTTCATTTCCATGTAACTAAATACAGACTAGAGTTGATGGTAAAACAAAGTTAAAGAAAATTATTGGAGGCTCGAAGGGCAAGGAATCAGTTGTCCCAAGTAGAATGCAGGCTCTAGAGGTTCTTTTGCTAGAGACAGTAGATCATCTCCACACTGTTTGTGATCCTACTGTGTTTGTAGAACTCTGTCGAGAGTTATGGGACCGGATGGGACAGGTAAATAAACTAATTTTTTACCCTACAAGCTCTCTCTTGGATTAGCATATAAATTTTATTCATATCCAATTGGTTTCTGTAGGATGTCCTGCATCTGTTGGAAGATAAAAGAAAGAAGGCGGTGTCCCAGTGCAAATGCTTGCGAGTTGCAGTTTCTGTAAGTTTGCTCTTCAACCATTGAAGTTTCTGTTGGATATTGAATATCTCTACATGTTCCAGGAGCCTATATCATCCTTGCAGAATTTGAAGCTAGATTTGGTTTAATTTTCTTTTTCATTCTTTTTAAACCATATACATTGCTTTTGAATTGGCAGAAGTTGGATGACATATTTGCATCAGAAATGCAGCGACTGCGTGGAAATTTATTGAAAGAAAAAGACCTGGAGCCACCACAATCTATGAAGGAAATACATTCCATGTTGTAAGGGTGCTGAATATGATACGGAGCACCAAACTACAGTCGTTGAAGAATGGCTGGTAAATAATAGAACTAAAGGATTCAAGTTACAACACAAACCACAAAGTTTTGAACAGCAAGTATTTGTCAATTTTGAGTCGTAGTTTACGTAACGCCATGACCTCCGTGGCGATTCTTATTGTCAGAAAGTATGCCCACAATAGGCTTGAACAACACAACACTATCATAATTGAATTGTAATAGTTTTGTATGGTTCATAATTGTATTGTGACAGTTTTTTATACTTCTTACAATTCCATTTCTTTTGTTTTGACTTTCTTAGAGATGTCTCAAGTTCGAATCTCTCCCACTTCAATTAAAAACTCTAAAATCGTTACTCATTTATAATAATACCACGTGACAATGTTACGAACATACTTATCGAACTTTTAATCGTATTAAATGTTATGTTCATGATGATTACGGAGATTTTAATCTCTGAATTATTGGGAATAATGGGGTTAAATCAATAGCGCTTCTTGGCGTCCCATCTTGTTCCACTTTGATTCAAACAAATTGATATTGCAATAACTCTATATGGGATTTGCTTTCTAGCTGCTGGGGAAAACACACAAAAACAAAAAGAAAATATTTTTCTATGGTGGAGAATTGCATTGTCACATACATTATGGTCCACAAATCAGTTGACATCCTACCAGACATAAGATTTTTATTTGATTTCTAGTTATGATGGGATGTAGAAACTTTCGTGTAGATTCGGTGCACATACCATTCTTTTTACAAGATCTGCCAGGAGATAAGAAAAGAGAAAGACTCTTTACTTCATCAATTGATGAAAGAGAAAGTGTGACTTGTAACCTTTCATTATTTATCTGAACTTTGTATACCTAACAGTAGAATATAAGAATGAATAAGAACTTGCCGTTAAATGTTACAATATGTAACTATATGATGTTGTAAACTATTGGATACAAATTAGGTAGCGATTTTCACGCTCCTCTTCTAGTTTTTCTATTTTGATTTTGATTTTATTTATTTGGTGATCCAAAAACAAAATAAGAAAAAGATGTGTAAGTAGATAAAGTGGGACTATGTAGAGATCACCGACTTAAACATCCAAATTGTTATAACTAAATGATACGTTTCAAGTCTAATACATGAACAACACATATTGGGTGACATGGAGCACGTGTGGCCGTTGGGCTTTCACACGTGAGCTAATCGGCTCTCATACCATATAAAATATCAAACACATGTCTTGGTTGAATGATTCATCAATGTGATGGAGGATTTGTATTTATAAACAAGTTATACAAGAGCTCAGTTACAAAGATAAGATAGGCACCTCCTTTAAGAGGTTATTCTTATCACAGAGTTTGAAATACAAAAACAATCTTAACAAACTACTTTCAAACGTATAACCCAATCATGATTTCGAATTCAGATCTAAGGACAGCCTTGGAGTAACATTATCTTGTTTCAATCAGCAAGGAAAGAAGGAATCGAACTTAAGTACTCTATGAAGACTTCAAAGCGTGGTAAATGGTAATTGTAGTTTTCAAAATACTATATGAGTGCTGTAAAAGAAAGACTACTATAGGTAGTACTATTATTCATTTGAGAATCCAATAATTGAACTTGGTACATCAACAATCAATGGTACATTGAATACCTATTAAACACTATATCCTGTCAATTTTGTAAAGCTGTTCGAGGCCTACCACTTTCCAGGAAATTTCCAAAACCTACCAGCAATGATAATTAGGCCCCGACCCCATTGAACGATGCAAATCATCTTAATATAGTATGATTACAAACAAATCATAAATAAATCATGAGATCTATCTATCTATCTCACAAAAAATTAATAATTAAATTAGACTACCAATTAACTGAAACTGAAACTGAGTGATTGGTGCATAATGCTGGGGACGTCATCCAGCATAAACCCAGTAAATATTATTAGTTTAATGATATATTCTAGGATATTTGTATGGATCTTTTTTATGGTCATCCAAATCTAGGATCCTGCTTCCAAGTCAACACTCATTGACCACGTGTACGGTTCGGATGAGTCCGTGTGTATTGACTCCATGGGGCAAGGAATGAATTACGGTGACTGTGAATGGCTGGGGTCCATAAAACATGAACCATTCGCGGCATCCGTATAAAGGATGGATCATTCAAGGCCCCACAAGCAATTTGGACTATTTGGATGCGCCCAAATTAATTTCCATGTGCTCTCCTTCATTCTGATTATATTTCTCCATTTTCCTTGTCCTAATTGTTTAATTTTTATAATAATAATAACTAGACTCTCCGCACGTGCGAGAGGTATTTTTTTAAAATTTTAAAATTTATTTTAGAATTAAAAAAGATAATGAGTAGTTGTGTTCCATAAAAAACAAAATCCATTATCTAATTTTTCTTTTAATTTTTTTAAAAATTTAATATGAAAAAATGTGAATTTACCATATTATCCTCATTTAATTAATAATTTTAATTCTTAATATTTGCATTAACTAAGGATATTTTTTGGTATTTTGAATGTTTCACCATTCTCTGTCTTTTGCTTTATATATATAGATAAAAGTGGCAACTCACCCCTAAAAAAGAAAATGACGGCACCAATACAATATATTAGGCAAGCAACAGCTGGTGGGAAATAAATAAATAAATAAATTAGTGGGTGAAAGCAAGGATGGTTGAGGGCTCTTGACACAACACGATACTGAATTAAGATATCATAATTTAAAATCGACATAAATTTTATGTTAATATAAATGAATTCGAATTGACTCCCAATTTTTTTTTTAATGAATCATTTCAATGTCAACCCGTATAAGCTACCCGATGGAGCCGTTCATTACTAGTTTATGAAATTCATTTTGAGTCTATTCTATTTACCATGTGACATTTTTATGTGGTGCATTGAATTTATATCATTTATATAACACGTGTATTTGAGTCTTAGGTTCACCATTAAACGTTTATGGTTTATACTAATAACAATACACATTTTTATAATTTGGACAGAATCGTTACACCACATCAGCATGTCACATAGATATTTAATATTAGTCAATCTATTGTATAATGTTCATCTTAATATTGTTTCACATGAACAATTGTAGTCCCTTTTTGTCTTGTTAAGGCTCCTAAACATGAAAATCCTAAATAAAATAATGAGGATTCGTTAACACTTTAAGACGGTTAACTCAAAAATCAAATTTCGCCAAACGGTGAGCAACTCCGTTGCATTAATGAGGCATGCAAACAAAATGCACTGCAGACAAATGTTGTAAGAACGACTTTACATGTTCAATGATATTACCAATTAAAAGAAGAATCAAAATCAACTATATTGAGACAATCACTAGTTGTAGTCATGATTTTATGCCCAATTAAAAGAAGAATCAAAATAAGCTGTTTTGAGAGAATCACTAGTTGTAGTCCTTCAAGTAAATGCTTAAAAGTCTAAAGAATTGATTTCTCGGTGTGGAAACTACTCTATTTCGAATCTAGTGGCGGTGCCAGATATTTTTTAAGGGATAAGCAATACTTACAAGACTAAGGCTCTTTAAAAAAAAAAGTGATATTTAATTATATACCCATTCTTAGCACTAATATTATAGATAAACCCTACACTATTTAATTTCTATAAACAAATCAAAAAAAAAAAACCCCAAAAATGATAGCTGGCCATATTGAATTTAATTTTAATTATTAAATTACTTTGATAGCCTATTGAGTGTTTTGAGGTTTTTTTTATGAGATTTTGAGATTGAGTTTGTTTTAAGAAATCAATGACAATTTTGTAATTGAAAAGAAGTTAAAAACCTTTTTGTTATATTGTAAATGGGCTTTGGATGTGTTTCTAAAGTCCATTTCATATAGGGGTTTTTTTTTTAAAAGTTTGGGCTCCGATATTGGGTATAATAGTGAATCTCCCCCCCAAAAAAAAAAAGACAACCAAATACCATTAGAATTTAAATAATACTAATTCGTTCATATAAGTGGTTAGACTCAGGTATAAGGGCATTTTTATTTTTTATTTTTCTGCTAACCACCATATTTTTTTTTTTGCTCTCTTTGTTACAAAACTGAAGATGATTAAACTACCTAGATATGATAACCTATGGCATGGGTCTTTCAATTCAAATAATTTTTTTAGAATAACATCTATGGCTTCTAAATGAACTGCTCAAATAAATGGTGGATTGTTGAAGGCCTTTTTCCATTTTTTTTCTTTCAAACTTGGGATTTAAAAAAGAAAAAGAAAAAGTAATCTAGTCAATATTCGCAGTTGCCAATGCCATAGGGTTTTTCAGCGAGGGGAGCATTTGTGGCTCCGCCAGTGTTCAAATCTCTATGCCCAAAAAAAAGTCTTAAAAAATATTTGATATGTTGTGTTTTTAACTTGTAAATCATGGGTTGCATATTTAAAACATGAAAAACATTTCAAACACATGCTAGAATGTTTGCTCTTTTTTTATGTATGTTAAATTTGATTCTTTTTTCTGTTTTACCAAAGGTTTAATCAAATCAGATTCCATAGGAACATAAACAAATAAATAAAAATGATTTATTCATATATTCTAAAAGCACTATTTTTCGTCATCATAGGATACACATTGAATCAAATCACAACCGTCCATTTCCACGATCAGAAATCCTTGAGCAACTTGCGAACTTGCTCCAGCGTCACGAACAGTACAACAGTGAAAGGCCCCTGCCTCGAAATCGTAGGCACAAACCCTTTGTAAAGCGCCAATGGCCCCTCGGAGCGCACCGTTTTGAGCGCACAATCCAGAGCCCCCGAGTACGGCGGCTCAGCCCCTGCCTCCACCTTCATGTTCATGATTCGGGTCTTGATCACATCGACCGGGTTCGACGCCACCGAAGCCACGAACCCAGCGGCGAAGCTCGCCGTCACGTGGGTCCCGAGCCCGTCGCGCATAAGCCCATTGTCCAGGATCGTCTCCTTGATCTGATCGTACGACGCCAACTGCGACGCCGTCACGAGCATCGCTCGGTTGATCGTCAACGACGACCCGCGCCAGAGGCTCGTGACCCCTTCTTGCTTCCCCATTCGGGCTATGGCGTCGACGACGCTCTTGTAGTTGCGGCGCTCAGCCACCGGGAGCCGACCGTCGGCTTGCATTCGGACCATGGCCACGTCGGCCGGGTTCCCCACAGCGGCGCCGATGGCTCCGGCGATCAACCCGGCGGTGATCTTGCTCGGGAGCGGCATGTTGTGGGTCGTCGGGTCGGTCCATTTCTGCTTGAGAATGTCGTAGAGGCCCATCCTCGTCGTGGAGTAGAGAGTCTGCCGGAGCATGGTGGCGGATACGCCGGAGAACATGGCGGCAACGCCTTCTTGTTGGATGATGCGGACGCCGACGGAAATCGGACCCGCACGCGCCGCAGGGGGAGGTGGGGGAGGGAGAGGGATAGAAACGCGTCTAGCGGCGGTGGTGTGGACGGCGGCGTAGGCCGGGCGGACAGCTTGCACAGCCGCGTTAGGGTTGGGGTTGGGGGCGTGGGTCTCGCCCTGGAGCTGCATCCGGACCTTGATGAGGTCGAGAGGGTGCGTGGTGCACCCAGCAATGATGGATGCTATGCCTCCTTCAACAAAACCTTTGACACCCATGTTGAATTCTCTCAAGAAACAGAAAGAAAAAAGGGTTGGTTCGGTTTTGTGTATGGTATGAGAGATTGAAAAGAATTAAAGAATTAATTGAATTGGTTTTGGAATTAATGATTAAAAAGAAGACCAGTTGGAGTTTGGGTTCATCTCACTGGAGACCAGGAGATGAGAATGGAGGCTGAAGGCTATGGAGGAAGAGTGAGGAACGCTGGGCCTCTGAGACATATGCTATGAGAGTCACACGAAACGAAGGGTGAATGGTTTGGAGAAGGAAGCAGAGAATATTTATAGCACAAGGTAACCAGTGCTGGGTGGCTGGTTAGGAAAGAAGGTGCAGAACTGTAAATTAGGTTCTTACGCGATTTCAGCACAAACATCCGAACCTGCAACTCATCCTATATTTACGCGGTTGTGGGTCCTGCCCCCCTGCCCTCCCACTCTATTTTGTCTAACGTCTAATGCCTCCAATCAAATCATTTATGATTAACAAAAACAGAGAAAATTTTGGCTAAAAAAAAACAAAAACAAAAACAGAAAGAAAATAAAAAGGGAAATCAGTTCACATTATAATTTACTGTTCGATTTAATCGGAAAGGTTACGCATATGGAATTGGTTGCCAAAATTAGGAAGAGGAAAGAAGGTTTCTCACACATATACTGTTAATGTGTTATGAGAATTTAAATTTTAGATCACAAGTTTGTAAGTTATACGATCTGCATTTGTTCGCATTGATAATTTTGGGTGAAACGCACATCCAACAATTAAGGAATATTCTTACTTTTCCTTTTGGGAAATAATATTCTTATTTTAAATTGATGTTGCCCTTGTTCCTCTACAATTTGAATTTAAGCATATGCTCGAGACTCTCCGCTATTGTTGTAGTCAAATAACCAACGTCTATAAAATTCTAGAGTCCAAGGGATTTACATTTTCATGCTTATAAAATTCTAAAGTCAAAACGGTCTAACTTTCATGGCTAATTTTTAAACAAAGCGTCTTGGACGATCTCATATATATATATTGTTCGCTTCTTTCATTTAGGACACATGTTGTGCTAAACAATTTGACGGCTAGCACAAATATATTTATTTAAAAAAAATATAAAATAATTTGTAAGGAAGTTGTAGCTCAAGTGATTTAACAATGTCCTAGATTCGATTCTCCCCTCTCTCGATATAGTTTGTAATGAATAAATAAATCATAAATTTTATGGATGAGAGTTGGAAAATGTCAAGACACCGTAGAGGAGAGGCATGCAAATTGATATCTGCAAGTGCTATGTAGTTGTTTACGTTACATCTGTGCTCATCACTCAGTCATCAATCATCAGTTTTTGTTTTTTTTAGGGGGCAAATGTTGAAATTTTGGCCAAGTGCGGTTTATTATTAGTTTAGATTAGAGGTCGCAAGTGGGAAATCAATTAAACTTCTAAGTGGCTGTTCAAATTTCAACGGGACCAAATGCAAAATTATTGACTGGGTTTCCTTCCTTTCCTACTCGAAGGACAAATTGGCCTTTTTGAGTGTTGCTCTATCTGCCGAACACGTGTCCCGAGCTCTCATGAGAATTGGATCTTGTAGAAGATTTGAAAGGGTTTGGACTGACGAAGTCGCCGAGACCCGGTTGAGGTGGTTGGCGGAGAAGGCGGCACTCGGGGAAGGCCCCGACCTCGCTTCCAGAAAAAGAGGAAAGAGATTAAAAAAACAGAAAAGGAAAACACGGATTGACAAAATTTGACAAAAATATTTTAGAAACGTCGCCTGAGAGATTCGAACTCTCGCGGGGAAACCCCATGTACTTAGCAGGCACACGCCTTAACCACTCGGCCAAAGCGACGTTGTTGCTAGATATAGCGAACAGTTCTTTATAAATCAAGTCAGTAACAACGGCGAACATTAAAATCCTAGGACAGAAGGTTGTATTTGTTTTGTTTTTGTTTTTTGAGGATAGGGAGTTTCATTTTAGGAACCAAAAAGAATTGAAATCATTTTACATTTACTATGTTTTTGGGTTTTTTTTAAAAAAAAAACATCTTTATATATCTCAGGTCTAGAAAATTTTTACACTCATTGACACATACAAAAAAATTAAACATTCAAATTTCCTTATCAAGCAGGAAACTGCCATACTAACCCAATATGAATTAGGTCAAAGAAGGAAACCAAGAGGTGGTGGGATAGATTGAGCTTGAGCTTGAGCTTGTGAAAATTATATTGTTGTGTATGGTTAAGACTTTACTTGATTGTAGTATACTTTTGTGATGAACCCTAATCTAAAAAGAGAAGAGAAATTCAGAAAAGGAAACAAAATAAGAATACAAATGTATAGGTATTACAATTTCTAGCATTATTATTTATTTGCGCATGAAATTGAATTGAAACAATCACATATGTAACACTAGTATTTGAGTTGTTCACTCATAAATTTCAGCTACATCCACTGCTTTGTATTTTGCATATATACGCAGAGAGTTTACATTTACATTGAGATAAAACTATGAACTAAAAAGAAATAATGAAGACAGCAATCCGGAGAGAGTTTCGATAAAAAAAAAAATTCCGGAGAGAGAGAGTTTTATGAGCAGGCCAGCCCCCCTTTTATAGAGAGTAACTATTCTCTGGGCCTTTAAGTATGATCATTGGGCCTGAAATAGTGATTCTCCAACTTGATTTCAAATTTAAGATTTCCTTATAATTTTCGGGAGAGTCTACAATGAAGAGTTTAAATTGAGGAGGCCAATCCTACCTTCAAAACATTTAAAATTGTTTACACCCAAATTAAACAGCCAATAAGGGCAAGACACGTGGAGGAAACCGGGCCTGGTCAGAGGCACCCTCGGCACCCTACCTACCGATCTCCCCATTAGGGCAACGCCCTCTCCTGGGACACGTGGCGCGCTCCCAAGCGACGCCCACAGTCCCACATCGAAATAATCAACAAAATGCACACCTCCCAAGAGCTATAAAAGGAGGCCAACTATCCCAAAATGGAGGTAATCAGAACTTACGGCATACAAGCCTATTGATCTGTCAGTTGAACTTTCTATTCCCGAACTTACTTAAGCATCGGAGAGCCTTCGGCCGGTACCACACCGGTGCCCTAGGTCTTACCGTGCGTTTGCTTTTATTGCAGATCGCACAGTCTACCGAAGCATCAAGTCTACCGAAGACACAAATTTACTAAGTTGACCCTCTAAGTCAAAGAACCACTTTTTGGCGTCAACAAAAATGTTTAAGTCCCATGATTTCTTTACATTTGTTGATGGTGAGATTGACCTCATCAGATAGCCTCCTCACTTTGTTTAAACTTCTCATTATAGTCTCTCCGATAATTTTCACTCAAGTGATCCTCCAACTCTTGCTTTCGTGTCAAATTAATCCCACCATCAAATTAAGTCAAATTTGCCGTCAAATTGAGGTGTAAATTTGTCAATTTGGACACTAGTCTCCTCTAAGAGCATCTTTAAGGGAGATGTCAAATAACAAACATCAAATTAAAATTTGATGGCTGATGTGGTCATTTGACATCTTACACAACTTTACACTCCACCACCTGATATGTCAAATTAAATTATTATTTTATTACATTTTAGTGTTGATTTATTTTTAATTAAAAATAAAATAAAATAAATAAAATAAAATAATATTCATTTGACATCTTGCTTTTGAGATGTCAAAAATAACATATCAACCTCCAGCCTTCATTCCACATCAGTTTTGACACATCGGTTGGAGTGATGTGAGATGTTATTTTTAGCCGTTAAATGTCTATGTGGCACTTTTGACACATCGGTTGGAAATGCTCTAAAACGACGGACCCAGCTATGAAACTGACATTTTCCTCCATAAAAATGTCACTCTTATGGGATAGGGTTTCAATATGGAGGAAAATGTTCGCTACTGAGCTGGACTGGTTCTTTAAGCGGAGATTAATGCCCAAATTGCAGCATATTTGAAAATTTATGAGCAAACTAGAGGATACATGATAAAAAGCTTCCATAATTGTGTACGCGGTAAAATACGGTTTAACCGGGAGAAGACAAAGAGGGAGAATCACTGACAATTTGAAAAAAAACCCAATCGTCGACACCCGACAGTCCACTCTCGGATCCGATCCGTCTTATATTCCCTCCCATTCCATCTCTCTCCTCCTCCTGCTCTTCTATCTCACCTTACCATCCACATCACACCTACATCCACCAGATGCTTCCTTCGCACTTCCATCACCAACAACACTACCCTCACACAAATTCCCTTTCTGCACCTCCAAATTTCCCCCATTTCCTCTCCCTACCCCCTCACCGCCACCGCCGTCGGATTTATGTATAGCAGAAAAGACATTCTAGGGTTTCTGTGTTCTGGTCTCATCCTTGGCGCCGGATAAGATCAACTGACTCGACGAATTGGATCAATGCTGGTCCCTGGAATTCTAGGGTTTCAGGGCCTCCTACTGCTCCTCGTCCTGGCCTGTTTCCTTGTGATTCGTCACAAGTGGAAGAATGCGGTGGTCAATAAAGAGGAAATCATGCGTCTTGTGGCTATGGCTTCCGAAGAGACCGCCGTCGCTGAGTTTCAGGCCACGTCTCCTTACGCTCCGGTTGTGCAGCCGGTGTCCTTGCCGTACCACTGTGCCGTCTGCTATGCCAGCACCACAATGCGCTGCTCTAAATGCAAGGCTGTCCGATACTGGTTCGTTTTTCTTTTAATTATTGTTTCTTTTTAGCTTTATTTTATGCTTTTTCTGGACGATGTTTAAGTATTTGTTTGAATTATGTGATGGATTCAGCTTGCTGTTTAATTGAGAAATTGCAATTGTCCAGCTAGTGTGTTGCTTGTGTATCAAAATTCTATTGCGTGAGATTCTGCCCTTGGATTATTATTAGTACTATTATTATTTTGTGTTGAGGAAACATTATAAATAGGAAAATATACATGATTTGATATTTGGATCTGGCTGCTAGCTCCTACGGGAAAGATTTGATTTGATTTTAGTTTTGAAGACATTTTCACCAGATTTAACTATAATATTTTGGGCTTCCGATGATGCCTTTCTGTATGTCTAACTCTCTGAACTCTGAATTACCATGGGATGTGCACAATCGCTCCCATTCTTGCCTTGGTGGTTACACATGCTAGCATAGATATAGTTAAACATTGTTTTCACTTGAACATTTTCTTGTAGTTCTGGTAAGTGTCAAATCATTCATTGGAGACAAGGTCACAAAGATGAATGTCAGCCTTCAATTGATGCTGTGCAGTTCCAAGACAGGAGTGACTTCGATGGTGAAGCAATATCTCATCACGGTAATCATTTTTGAGATACAGTACTAATCTCAATTGGTTTAAGAAGCTTCATTCTTTCATGATTGGATGATGATGATTGAATTAACCATTGCGCAGATGGAAAAGGATCACAAGCTAATTTAACCACATTCAGAACTGCATCTTGGGATCCCAGAGAGAAACTTCTTTCTGATGGTGTTGCTCCTGATCAGCTTGAGAATATGTCATTACCCTCAGGATGCGCTAAGTTGGCGAATATTCAGGAGGACATATCACATGCAAATAAGTTAAGTAAAATGAAATCCAGTCATACTGATAAAGAGGTTGAATCTACACCAAAAATTCCCAAAGCCAAGAAAAACATATCTGGTGATGCTCAGCCTGAAAATATTGGCAGTAAGAAGCTGACCAGAAGACCTATTTCATCAGAAAAGAAACTTACTGATACCTGTAAGTCCAAGAGCTCATCAAGTAATGACACAGAAGATGAGTCTAAAGAAGAAGAATCTCTGTCACATAGGGTTTCTATTGATCGGCCATCTTCAACCACTGGAGAGCATATGTATTCCAGTTCTAGATATGAAAAGATTGAAGCTTATCATGCATTGCCTACAAATGAAAAAGTTGGTAGTATCCCAAACTTGCCACAAAATGCTCGTAATGGATTGAAAACTTCTGTGAGGAAAGTTGTGCAGCAGTTTAAATCCTCAAAACAACTGAAATCCAACCTCTCAGGTCGTGGAGAAGAGACTGTTGGAAAATACAAGGTTATTGTCAAATTTGTATTGATTCCTTTACTAGTAGTTTCCTCTGTTATCGATTGGATACCAATTTTGTTTTTATACTGTATTATTGACAGGTAATTTTTCCGTATGAACTGTTCGTGAAACTGTACTCCTATGACAATGTGGATCTTTGTCCATTTGGCCTTATGAATTGTGGGAACAGGTGATGTGGAGAGTTATTTTTGCACAGAACATATTAAACATATAGAAATAAATCATTTTCATGCTCTAGACTAGAGTTTAACCAGTTTCAGCTTCTGTAAATCCTTTTGTCGGGTCTGTTAAAACTCTTTAGATTTTTCTTATGCGAATTTTGATAGAAGTTCATTGAATTTTTCGCTGATAATACTATTATTTATTTATTTGGATTTCTCAGCTGTTATGCAAATGCGGTGCTCCAGTGTTTAGCATTTACTCGGCCTCTTGCTTCTTATCTTCTTCAAGGGCTTCATTCTAGAGCATGCAAGTTTCTCTTCATGACTCCTACACTTGTTTTTATTTTTTTATAAATTTTATAATTTTTACAGCCAGTTTAATTGTTAGGACCATGTGTTTGATGGCCTTTCCATTGACAAATTTTACCCCTGTGCCAGGTCAAAAGCATGACTGGTGTTTTATCTGTGAGTTTGAAATTCTTCTTATGAAGGCAAAGGAAGGGAAGTCTTTACTGTCCCCGATCAGGATACTATCTAAAATACATAAAATTGGAAGTAATCTTGGCCATGGAAGGGAAGAAGATGCTCATGAATTTTTGAGGTGAGCCAGCTAAAGACAACCAGATAGAACTTTGTTGCAAGATCTACTCTTCCTTTTTTGAATATGTATCATTTCACCAATTACTAAGATGGCAGGTATGCTGTTGATACCATGCAATCTGTTTGCCTCAAGGAAGCCGGGGCTGTTGGTCCTTTGGCAGAAGAAACAACTCTAGTAGGCATGACTTTTGGAGGCTACCTTCGATCTAAGGTTGTTACTTTTTTGATATTTTGTCAAAATTTACATGTTTTTGGGTTTTTGTTCACTTACAAATGTACAAGTGCATTCTGATGTTGTAATAAAAATAAATAATGGTATTTCTTGGGATGCCATGATTGGAATTCTCAGATAACGTGTATGAAGTGCCTTGGAAAATCTGAGCGATTTGAGCAGATGATGGATCTTACTGTCGAAATTGACGGGGAAATTGGAACTCTTGAAGAGGCTCTAGCACAATTTACGGCTACTGAAACTTTGGATGGAAAAAATAGGTACCATTGTAGCAGGTTGGTTCATTTGCACCATTATAAATTTTATTTATTTGTTCAGTTGTGGGATAAAACTCTTATTTTATCATTGTGGCCCTTATTACATCTGATTTCAATGCCCAACACCTAGATCATGGTTAGCAACTGTCTTCATGGCATAGTTGCTTTATTTCTAATTTCTAATTGGGCTGCCAACCAACTATATAGGTTGTGGACTGGGAGAGATAGAGAGAGAAAGGTAGGTTGGGGGGGACGGGGGCGATGGTGGGCTTGTCACCCAATGATCACACACCTGTGTCTTTGCTTAACACTTCTGTTTGTTGTTCTTTTGTTGAGGTGTTTCTGTACAGGCCTTAACACTTGTGGCCTGATAATAGCTGAGGAACCATGTAAATATGGAGATTCTAGTGCAATATGATCTCAGAGTGCTCACCTACATCACTGCTAGTTCAAAAATTATTTTTTCCTCGCTTTGGTTGGGCAATTTGACCCATCTTCTTAGGTGGCCTGACAAATTTTTAGATTCAGTATGTTACTTATATAAAGTATTCTTTCAGGTGGGTCTCAAGTCTTCTTTTTTCCACTCTTCTAATTCTTTGATGCTTGTTTGTTCCCAACATTTGTGAAGGTGTAAATCTTATGAGAAAGCCAAAAAGAAATTAACAGTTATGGAGGCACCAAATATCCTTACAATTGTGTTGAAGCGTTTTCAGGTAATTGAAATTCTTTTATATTTTTTTTTGAACTTTGCTTGTCATGTATTTTTTTAGAAATATTAACGTGTGCTCTTTACCATCCATGACTGCAGTCTTGTAACTTTGAGAAGCTGAATAAGTCGGTACGGTTCCCAGAGGTTCTCAACATGTCACCATATATGGGTGGAACAAGTGATAGATCTGCTTTGTACAGTCTTTATGCTGTGGTTGTTCACTTGGATATTATGAATGCTGCATATTCAGGCCATTACGTGTGTTATGTAAAGAATAATCAGGGGGAGTGGTTCAAGATTGATGACAGTTCAGTATGTATTCCTTTCATTTCTCATATTTCTGTCTTAGTTAGGGCCTGATGTTAATTTGTTGCTTTCTGGGTGGAACTGTCTCACTGCTCGAATCCCTGTTTATAGGAGGCATATATCTATTGTTATGTCCTTGGATGAAGTTGATTATAATACATTGTTTTTTGGTATTTTGCATATCTCCAATTTATGGCCAGGGAAAGACGGGAAACCTGCTTATGAATTTTGCATGTATGCATCCATGTGCTTGAACTTCTTCTAGACGTGTGATTCAAGGGAAATAAAAAATAAAAAATAAAAAATGCAAGTCCGAACACTGATGATTATTGGGTTGAGATGTTTTTAACTTTTTATTTAAATTTCTTGAACACGCATGATCTTGTAGGTTGAACCTGTGGATTTAAAGAGGGTGTTATCCCAAGGGGCATACATGCTTCTTTATGCAAGGTAACATGCCTATGGAGCCCAGTTTACAAATGATCGTCTATTTTTGTTTTGTCCTAAACACCTTAAGATTTAATGTTTCTAGGCGCACTCCACGGCCCCCGGCCTTTCTTGGAAGTACTGCCGTTTCCAATGGTGAGAAATTGAAGAGAAGGAACTTGGAAGCTGTTCCTTCCAGCCATACCAAATCCAAATCGAGATCTAATTCCGTGGTTCCAAGTCTCATCAGCAATCAATCACTAAATCAAGATCCAGATGATTGGAGATTCCATTCAACGCACAGATTTCCTTCTTTGGATTCATCAAGTGAGAGTTCATCCATTTTCAGCTCGTCAGATGCAAGTTCTTGTAGCACCGTGAGCACCAAGGACTCTTCCAGCAATGAAGATCTCTCTGATTACATATTTGGCGAAATGGGACCCGACTGGTACAGCCAATATAGCAGGCATTCATCAGCGGCGATGACCGGCTTGTACGGAGAAAGAACCTCAACAGTTTTGTGTAGCGACAGAAGTAGACATCGTAGAAAGTCAACCTCGGATTAGTTAGCAGTGGTAGGAGGAGTAGAAGTAGGGAAATTGACCAGGAGAAATTTGTATGGTCCAATATTCCACCCGTTGGGGATGTAAGAAGAGCAAATGGAAAAGCAAAAGGATCAGCTCAAACATTTTATTGAGGTTTGAGCTGAGATGTAAGTAGGAAATAGGATAATAAAGTCACTAAGGTTTATTACCAACACTGACATAATTTAAAGAAGTCAATCATATTAATCTTTCATGGGGTCCTTTTTTGAATAATTATAATATGGTATGATATAACCCGTACAAGTGTCATAAGAGCACCTCCACCGCAAGGGGGGAGGGCAGGCAAGGAGGGGCCCAGACCCAGAAAACTCCTCCGGAGTGCAAGGCCTAGCCCGGGCAAGGGGTGGGAAGAATTGCCTGGGCTTTACCCCGAAGGCTGCTGATGTCAGTCGTAATGTCACGCTAACGTAAGCGACTGATAGAAACTAATGGAAAGAAGCCACGTGGTGCTTTCTGGACGCTTCGATGATGGATTTCTTAGAAATCCAACGGGTCGAAATTTAAAAAAAAAAAAAAAAAAAACCAAAAAACTCTGAATTTTTTTTTCTATAAATACCTACTCATATTTTTCACTTTCCACAACAAATTTTCATAAAAATTCTTCTCCTCCAAATATTTTTCACTTTTCACACTAAATATTTTTATCCTTCACTAAATTCCATTTGTGTAATTTGTTGTATTATTTCTCTTTTATTGAATAAAGAAATAATATAGCTATTTATTAAAAACATTTCATATATCAAAACAAATCTTAATTCATTACAAACCACACAAAAAACAAAGCATAATTAAAAACATACCTTAATTCATTACAAACCATACACAAAACAAAGCATAATTCCAAACAAAGCATTAAACTTGACTTCATCCACCGTGATTGCCTTTCATATCCCATAAGTGCTCGATCAAGTCAACTTGACGTCTCTCGTGAACATACAAAGATTGCATTTCCTGATAACGGTCAATCATAAGGTTGTTGTATCGATCATCCCTAATCAACAGTTCGTGCTCCATTGGTTGTCCATTTGCTCCCATAGGCCTTTCATAAATTCTTGTCAATGCCGTGTTCATGGGATCGGGTTCGAACACCTCTAGAGCATCATAATCATACTCATCCTCTACAATCATGTTATGAAGGATGACGCAAGTCATCATAATGCTCCGAAGCACCTCCTCATCAAGCATACGAGCAACACCCCTAATAATTGCCCAACAAGCTTGCAAGATACCAAAACACCTTTCCATGTCTTTCCTATAACCTTCCTGAAATGCATCAAAGCTTTTTTCCTTCTCCAATTGGGGATTCAGAATTGTTTTGACGAAATGTCGTCCACCTCGGATAAATTCCATCCACTAGGTAGTACGCACCCGAGTATGCGGTATTGTTGATCCGATACGTGATCTAGGGGGAATGACCTCTCAAGACATCATTGAATACCAGTGATTGACCAAGCACATTGAGGTCATTTTGAGATCCGACAACTCCGAAAAAGGCATGCCAAACCCAAGTGTTGAATGATGCAACGGCCTCTAGAATTATATTTTTTTGGCCCTTTCTATTCCCATAATTTCCTTGCCAAGCAGTTGAGCAATTCTTCCACTGCCATGCAATCGATGCTTCCAATCATGCCTAGGAAATCTCGAGCTTTGGCTTTTCGTAGAAGCCTTTGGAGGTCCCTAGGCGTAGGTTTGCGGAGGTAATCCCTCGTGTAAAGATTTTCTATTGCATCACAGAATCTGACCAAACACTCTAGGATAGTTGATTTCCCCATCCTAGCAATCTCATCCACATGGTCTACAGATGCCCCATACGCAAGCATTCGTAAAGCAGCTGTAAGTTTTTGCTCTGGAAGAAGACCCAAAACCCCAACAACATTGTACTTCTGAATGAAATATGTGTTGTAATTGCAAACATCATGCATAATTTTTTGGAACAAATGGGGTTGCATTCTATATCTCTCTTGAAAATAAGAAACATGATATAACGAATTTGGGATAAAGTAATCTTCCAAGAGATTCTTACCCCGAGAGTGCCTATGTTTGTCCATGTTCGGGGCACGACGACAGTGGTGTTGCCTTGATTGATTGAGCATACACATTGCTAAAACAACTCCTTCCTCCTCTTCATCCAACTCATGATTTTCATCAACACGTCTGCACCTGATTTCTTCATCTTCTCACTGTTGCGTCTCCAACACCCTCATTAGGCTAGACATTGAGAGTAGAATGTGTTTTGTAAAATATGAGAAATGAAAAGATAAAGAAGATATGGTGTGGGAGGTATAAGTTGAGAGTGTAGTTTTATAGAGGGAGTTAGAAGATAGGGATGACATGTGGCGCAATTTTAGAGGGTGAAAATTTTATCTGAAATCTGAGATTAGAATTTTATAATAAATATCGACACGTGGCAATCGAGAATCTTATTCGAAAATTGAGATATGAATGTTATAACAAAATATGGACATGTGGCAACTTAAAATCTTATCCGAAAATGTTACTGAAATTTTAGGTGAGAATTTTATAATAAATAGTGACACATGGCAATCAAAAATCTTATCCGAAAAGCTTATCAAAATTAATGGTTGAAGTATAAAAAATAGAAAATAAATTAAAGTGAATAGTAATTGCCTTGCCTTTTGGGGTGGAAACAAAAAAGACAAGGGCTGTCATATTCACGTGAATAGTGACAAACCTTGCCTTACCTTGCCTTACCTTGCCTTTGCCTTGCCCTTGCTCTTGCCCTTTGCGTTGGAGGTGCTCTAATACAAGTCTTATTGACACTATAACCTAAACTGGAAAATACGAATTGTGGACAGGTTATATTTTAGTATCATACACAATACGAAAATCCATTTTTCCGTACCCTTGTTCTTGCCTTGTCTTGTCTGAGGAAAGAACAGGGGCCACGACAAGTAAAACGACACCGTTTGGATTATCTCCCCCACCACTACCAGAACATAAGCAGAGGAGAGAGAGCAGTGGGTGACAAGATGAGTAAAAGGATATAATAAGCAAAAAGGAATTTCAAACCCAAATCAAATGCCAGCAGTAGCATTAACAAAATACAATCTCATTTACCACCAGAGGGCAGCGCCGATTAAGCAAAATCGCAGCATTCGCATTTGTGCCTCAATTTTAGGAATAGGCTGCATAGCCGCCGGAGCCAGCAAGGCCATGATGACCACCGCCGCAAGCAGCAGCAGCAGCAATGGTGGCGCGTATACGACGATCAAAGAGAGAGTGAGATTCGAAAAGGAGATCAAGAAGAGCAAGTTCATCGCCATCGCTGGTCCCATCCCCGACGAACAATCCGCTCAATCCTTCCTCTCCCAGGTACTTTCACTCTTCTTCTTCTTCAATTTCTTCAAAAAAGAAAATAATTTGAAAATTAAGAACCGTTGTAAATGATGGATTGTTGTTTTAGGTCCGAGATCAACGTGCTACTCACAATTGCTGGGCGTACAAGGTTGGTTGGGTTAGGTTTTGTAAACTGTCATTGTCTTTTTGGTTGGTTTTTGGCATTTTTTAATTAATCCGGTGAGCAATTGATCAGGTTGGAGATCAATACCGGTCTAATGATGATGGTGAACCGTCGGGAACAGCCGGAAAACCCATTCATACTGCTATTGAATCTTCAGGAATTGATAGAGTTATGGTGGTCGTCATCAGGTAAATTGATTTGTTTTCCACTGCAAAATGCTTTCTTTCACTTGCATTTGTTTGACGAATTTATTCTTTAAGTATGTATGCACACTGTTCTGTGCTGTCTTTGTTATTATTGGGTTTTACATTGTATTTTATTTATTTTTCGTAGGCACTTTGGAGGTATTAAATTGGGTACTGGAGGACTTGTCAGGGCTTATGGAGGAGTTGCCTCAGAATGCTTGAGAAATGCCCCAACTTGTCTTGTAAAATCCAAGGTATTAATTAGCTTTCTTGCTCTTATTCCAACTGGTATGTCAAAGTTGTCCTGTTTAGTTACTTGACAGGAAAAAAAAAATTACTGCTTCAGAAAGCAAGGAGACTGCAACGGGAGAGAACTTCCCTATATCGATATCGGTCCATTCTTGGTTGTAAATTGTAATCTACTCTATTAGTATCATAAAATGGATTGGGGTTTTCTTCTTTTGCCTCGTATTTGGAGCTTGTATTTCAACACCTTGGGACCAAAGCTCACAAATGTCTGGATTAATTTCATTTGGTTTGAATTAAAGCCGTATTAAGTTTTTCACCCCAAAAGAAATTCCTTTTCTGCATTGTTAAAATTTTGAAATATATGATCTTATCCTTTCTCTCTGTAGGTGAGAATGGGTGTGGAGGTTTCATTTGATCTTTTGGGCGTTCTATACCATCAGGTGAGCTGGTTCAGATGCATGACAATAGCTCCTCCTTTTGCGTTCAGATGATCAAATTTATTAAGTATACCCATTTCTTGTATTTTGATGTTTACAGCTACAGTCTTTTCAAGTTGAAGACATCAAGCAAGATTATGAGACTGGTAAAGATGGCATCACCATGGTTACTTTCCAAGTTGATTTTGACCGTATTGAGAAATTGGAGGATGCTATCAAAAGCCATTGTAGCCGTGACTTAGTGTTCTATAAGCGCTGAAACAGCCTTAGCTAGTGTAGACATTTTCATGATGAAGCATTTCAAGACTGGTACATACGTTTTACGTCTGCTGTGCTTGGAAGCAATCATTTGCTACAGGTAAGACCCCAATATACAGAAAAATCTCTAAACCAGTTGCAGATTGTTTAGAGATATTTAATTTATTAATCAAACTAGTAAGATTAACTTATTCTTGAAGGTTGCTTGTTTACCTGACATGTTGTACATAGGACAGCCTTCGTTATATGAGAAGAAATATGCTCTTATTTTATGGACTTGGGTGCAAGTTTAAAATTTAGTGCTGAACTATCATTTTATGCTGCCCACTGCATTGTGTTCTTCTTGGATCAGACATCGTGTCAAGTCTAGGCCTGATAGTCATAGCTGTTTAATCCAGAGATCGATTCCATTTTAAAAATTGCCTTCTTTTAAACATTTTGCTATGTGTTTCTTCTTGGTCTGACCAGGTGGTTCTATAGTAAGGTGGTCAAGTCACATGATTCCGTACTTTACTTACGAGCTCGTGTAGTACTCGCCCTATCTCTAAAGGGACTTATGCACTCCACTTGCTGTTTACTAATCGAGTGATTCTGAGAAGTAGCAAAGTAGTCATACTCGAACTCCAAATACAATTGGCAGCATCTTCAATGATTCTGGGTTGTTTGGCATTTATGCTAGCGCTGTAAGGCCCACCCTTTAGTTCTAAATCTTCATGGTTAATGTGGCTTGCATTTTGTTTTCCGTTCTTAGTATTGGAATACAAAGCTTTCCCAACCACATCTCATCAAACACCACTTATCAGCTCTCTCTCTCTCTCTCTCTCTCTCTCTCTCTCTCTCTCTCTCTCTCTCTCTCTCCCTATATAACTGGTCGTTCTTCTTCATATAGATCCAAAATAAGTGCTTTCAAACCTTCTCTCCCATTACAGAAAAAAAATGGCTGCCAGTCCTATTGGATACAACATTGTATGGTTATTTGAAAATTTCAGTGTCTCAGCAGGCTCAAGTTAACTTTCAAGTATTGCGACGTTTCATTTATATGGATTGTAGTCATTTAAACATACAATGAGGTAGTAATTAGTGTATGTTATTCAGCTATTTTTCGAACATTATTCTGATTATATTTGGAACAAAACTAGCATATAACATCAAACACTGTTCACAACACCTGAAGTAAAACCTGGGGCGGTTGAAGAGTAACCAGATTCATCGCAAATTCAAATTTAACAAGATGGCATTGGCTCGTCAATACAATGCAAATGTTAAGTAAATGAATGAAATTTGAATCAAGCAACAATTTGAAGAATTCACATGCATCATATTTTTACACACAAAATCTATTCAAAATTGATATTTGAAGATCAAAACTAGCAAAAGATACCTTCTCTTTTGATCCATGAGAGACTGCTTAAGCAAATACCCTAAAACGGTGTGTTGGTGGTTTTAAATTGATTAGGCTGCGAGCCATTTTGAGAAGGTGAACCACCCACTACCTCTCAACACTACCACAACCAGATTTCATCAAACACCGAGAAACCTATCGACTTTCACTCCCTATAAAAACCTATTAGGAATGTAACCCTTCCATTCAAAACAAATAACACAAGTTCCTTACATATCAAGCAAGAAGCAATGGCTGCTTTCAAGCATTGTTTCCTACTATCTGTGGTGATATCAGCATTGTGTTTATCAAGCATTGATATGAGCCTGGCAGCTCGGCACCTCTTGTATACGGCGGCTCCACCCCCGGCATTGCCACTCCCTACAATTCCCTCTCTTCCCACTCTCAAGTCCACTATGCCTCCACTGCCTTCCTTTCCTACAGTGCCTAAACCCACATTGCCAACCACCCCTTTGATCCCAAGAACCCAAAAATCCCTTTGCCAAATATTCCAACATTGCCTTCCATCCCTACTGCCCCCAAGGTAACTCTACCTCCACTTCCTGCCACTCCATTGCCAACTATCCCAACTACGATCCCTTCAATCCCCTCCATTCCAACAACAAGGTTACCCAAACAATGTGGTTTAACAATCGGACCGTCTACATTTTAGGTCATCCTTCAACTTGCATTAAACACAACAACTTGAAAATTGATGACCAAATAAGCAATCTCAAGCCAAACACAAATTAACCTCATAACGATCAAATGCATAAAATCATAAGTAAATTAAATATAAAGTAATTGCTGAATAAATAAGTTACTAACTGTTGAAACATAAATTTTCTATATAAAGCTCCTTAAACTCAATGATGGCCTTCGCCTTTCCCAAGCTCTTTTTCTTCACTCTGTCATTTCATCAAGATTCCATATATAAAAACCAAAGCATTTCAGAACTCATCAGAAAAGATCATTGGATTGAGGGTCTCAACTGCTTGTTTTTGTTATCTGTGACCCGTGACTCATGTTTTGGGATTTAGGTAGCTGCCAAACAAGGCCTCATGACTAGCATCGTTTTCATGGCTTTCTGCCAAATAAAGCCCCTCTCCTTCTTTTAATTCAATAAAGCAAGTGCAAAAAGAAAACAGCTCATTTGTGACACAAGTCAAAGCACCCAATAGATCTCTTACATCCCAAGTTGCAACCACAGAAAAAATAATTTAAAAAAAAAAATCTGTACCCTCCTTCAATCCTTATCTGCCTTTCCTTCGCTCTCTTCCTCCACAAGAAAATCTAGATCCAAAGAAAAATAACATTCTCACACATGGGTTCTATTATTTTCTCTCTCTTTCTTCTTTCCCTTGCATTTCCTCACCAAACCCATAATTTCTTTGTGACTGCTGACTCAAATTTGATCCAGAAAACTTGCAAGAACACCAAATACTATGGTTTCTGTGTCTCAACCCTCAAATCTGATCCCACAAGCAAAACTGCAGACACAAAGGGATTGGCAGTTATTATGGTTGGGATTGGGATGGCAAATGCAACTGCCACCTCATCTTACTTGTCCTCTCAACTAGTGAGGTCAAGCAACAATGACACAAACATGAAGAAGGTGCTCAAGGAGTGTGCTGATAAGTATGGCTTTGCTGGAGATGCCCTCCAAGCGTCAGTGCAGGATTTGGCCTCGGAGTCTTATGATTATGCTTCCATGCACATCAATGCAGCTGCTGACTACCCAAATGCTTGCCACAATGCTTTCAAAAGGTACCCAGCTTTGGCTTATCCTCCAGAACTTGCAAGAAGAGAGGAGGGTTTGAAGCATATTTGTGATGTGGCTTTGGGAATTATTGATAATTTTGGTTGGTAATTAAATATTGCCTAACTAAAGTGCACTCAATAATGCAAGCTTAAAAAGAGCAGAAAAAAAAAATTCTTTAATTTTCTCAATCATTGTAGTCTACGTTTGTGTTTATGTTGGTACTGTCGGCTACTTATTGTATGATTTGGGCTTGCAAGTGCCAATGCATGACCAAAACATATGTGATTAATTGCCAACGGGTCTAGTGTAGTGAAAATGGTGGCAGACTAGTGTACTCAGTTTCGAACCTCCATGCCATCTTAGTATTATGTGTGAGAAATCCCCACTCCCTCTTATAATTTAGATTATGGCTTGTATTAAAAAAAAACATGTATAATTAATTATTCGGAATAGAATGTTGATGCAGGCAATATTTCTCTTCATTTTGTTGAAAGATATTACAAGTTTAAATGACCATCTTTTCAAACAAAATATTAAAAAATAAAAGTGTGAAGGTGATCTAGTTGTAGACGATAGTTGATATCACATGGTATTCGAAAGAGTTCTCTGACTCTGAGGAACGTGTCGTTTACTAAAGTGATAAATCTGTTCGAAATATTTCTGAAGTCTTCTTAATTCAGAAATAATGTTTTTTTTAAAAAAAAAAAAACCAAAAAGGCGGATGGAATTATTACCTTATTGTTTGAAATGATACATTCAACACATGCCCCAAAGCGGCCCAAGAGTAGAAAGGGTGTCAAAATGTATTGTCTTTCCTTTAATGCTTTGGTCAACACAGAGAATGTATTGTCATGGATTATAGATAAGAACTTTCATATAAAGGGATGCTATATTTCAAGTCAATTACGTCATGTAAACCACATATTTTTGTGTTAAAAAAAAAAATTACATGATAGTGTGTGATTAATTTGAAATACCGTCGTAATAACATCTGGTGTAAGTAAGATTTTATTTGTCAAATACCCAAAATGGTGATTATAATCAAACGGAGGACACATGGCGCGAGTTTATGCCCTAGTCTTTTGAGTTAGTTTGGTTTTGAATATGGAACACATTAAGTTAGGGAGGTGAGCTAACTGTTGCTTTTTTCCCACTTCCTACAACCACAACTCATCAAACTCATGTAGATTTGACCAAAAAAAAAACACTCATGTAGATGCTTCCACGTTCTCCTCAAAGTCTTGACACATATTTTCTCTATAAAAACCCCATTGGAGATTGTATGCTCTTCACAACAAGCAAACAACATATTAACAGAGAGACTTGCCTATAGCCCTAGCAGCTCCTTCAACTCAACCATGGCTTTTCCCAAGCTTTTCTTCATTTCGTCTTTGCTGGTGGTGATTTTGTCAGCCTCAAGCACCCAAATGATTCATGCAGCTCGCCACCTTTTGGACACACCAGCAGCAGCTCCACCACCAGCACTGGCAATCCCTATAATCCCCTCTCTGCCAAATCCCACTCAGCTGCCTCCATTGCCTTCACTACCAACACTTCCCAAGCCCTCAACCACCTTGCCTACACTTCCAACTGCCCCAACTTTGCCCAAGACCACATTGCCTCCACTTCCCTCAACCCCATTGCCTACGCTTCCAACTGCTCCAACTTTGCCAAAGCCGGCCACGTTGCCACCGTTGCCGTCTACCCAATTGCCTACTCTCCCAACTACTCTGCCCCCATTGCCAACCTTCCAACCCCAAATCCCATCTTTGCCAAAATCCACATTGCCTACGGTGCTCCCTCCATTGCCAGCCAACCCACTTCCCTCATTCCCCTCAACAATCCCTTCAATCCCCACCATTCCAACAACAATTCCATCGATTCCATTCTTCTCCCCACCCCCATCAAATTAAACCACTTGACATATATATGCCATGGATCTCCACGCTTACCAGTATATATACTATCTAATTTCTTGTTTGTGCTGGGGGGTCTCAGAAGTCCTGGAACATATGATATGACGGTTTCTTGTGTTTGATGGTGGCTTTATATATAGTCTTTGTATACAGTATACTTGTGATAAAGAGCTTGTGAGGATGTTTTTTTTTAAAATGAATTCTTTCTTTGTTGGCTTATTGTAGTGTTTGTTTGTATTAATTATTGTTATGAATTATAGTATTATCAAAAGGCTTATTCTTGTTATTATATATGATCTTTGTCATGGAAATGCTATTCATCATGGTGTCGACTGTACGCAATATGAGTAATGAGATCACATTTCTGTACCACATTATGTACCACCTCAATATTGGAACCCATCTCTCTATTTAGAGATACGATACGTAAATGTAGAGGATAATATATTATCAGTTATGGAAAATCGATAAGAGCTAGACGGTAATAATATATGATGCCATTTAATTTACTACAAAGTCATATTGAATGGTTGGATTAGAAGTATAAATCTTCAACCAGTTTTTATGAAGTTTTACTCTTTGTTTCAACCAAATCCCTTGACAGGTTCCTAAGGAGTATAAATTTTCAAGCTATTGTGCTTCAACGAACAAACTATTGAAAATAACCATCAAATCTTACATATAAAAAATGATAACAAAAGTAAATACAACAATAGGGAGTAACATGCATAACATCATCTCCAGCCAAAAAACATGCATAACATCATTGCTGGAAAAGGTGAATGTCTATCATCTGATGCAGGATAGATCCTGAAAGCTGGGAGTGCCACATGGCCGAAGTTTACATTAGATTAGGGCTTAGAGGAATATGATTGTTGGGAAATGGAGTCTCTAGGATAGGAGCTTTCGGAATAGAAGTTCTGGGAAATTTATTAGGCCGCCGGTATTTAAAATGTTGAAAATTAGCCAGAATTTTAGAAATTTCAGAAGTACTCTTATGAATCCTGAAACAATAACGCTACGGGCACTAACTTGTTTACCAAGTTTTGGATGCCAACACATGTGGCACATGACATGGCAACCCATGTCATCTGCCATCTCATCTATTTTAATTAAATAATTTATTATATAAATAAAAGAATTTCACACCCAAAAAAAAAAAAATGAAAAAAAAAAGTAGAAACCCAACCGTTTCATATTTATGGTCCCTTCCGTCTTCCTCCTTGGCACCCCCCCTCTTGAAAAACCCTAGAAATTCAACAGTCCTCCATGATAGTCAATATGTCTCTTAGTATGGGAATCAAAGCCAAGATGCCAGTCAAGGTGGATATCAGTATGGGAATCAAAGTCAGAATTCAAGCCAAAATATATGTTTGCAAGATAATCTAGGTGCAAGTGTCGTGGATGTGGGTTTTTCATATTGTAACTATAGTTGGGTGGACAATTCCAATCAAAGCATTCAACATCCTCCTTTTCAACCGCCACCAGTTGAAATTTCTCAAATTCAAAGCACCGAGCCTATATATGGGCCATCTTTCGTGAATGAGCAGTCTAATGAAATTGCTAAGCTTGGGTACTGGAAAACCAATATGTTCTAGCAATAACAAATGATTATGTGCCATCTCATCCAAGGGGTGAAAGGTAACTTAAGAAATCAGGCTTGGACCATCTTCCCCCTGCTGGAAAAAATCAGATTTGCTATCATGGAGGACTGTTGAATTTCTAAGCGGGGGGGGGGGGGGGGGGGGGGGCGGGGCGGGGACGCACCGAGGAGGAAGACGGAAGGGACCATAAATATTAAACGGTTGGGTTTCTTCTTCTTTTTTTTTGTTTTTTGTTTTTGGTGAAATTCTTTTATTTATATAATAAATTATATAATTAAAATAGATGAGATGACAGATGACATGGGTTGCCATATCATGTGCCACATGTGTTGGTATCCAAAAATTGGTAAACAAGTTCGTGCCCGTAGCGTTATTGATCCTGAAAATAGCATCACCATGACCATGTGGAAGAGAGGAGCCAAGGCGTGGTGGAATTTTCGAAAGGGAGTAAGATGAAGAAAGAGAAGGAGCCTCCATAAATGGCTTGCACTTGAACCAGCATAAGTAAAAACAGTGTCACCATTATCATCTTCATCATTAGTGAAGGAAGTTGAGATTCCACCGCAAAGCCAATTGGCAATGGGGGGAGTAGCCCAACTCCTTATAAACCCAGGCTAGATCACTTAACTTTTCAATGTTGGACAAATAATCTCAACAATTAGCATCCCTGAACAAATATGATTGTATTCTCTCTTTAAAGTTTTTTCCCTATTTGTAGTGTTTGTGTAACTCATGCATGGTTTCAAAACCTAAAATAAAAACACAAGAAGGTTTTAGAATGAAATTTTACCTTTGTTTGGGGTTATTGTCCTATGAGAAGGTTCAAGAGGAAAGGGGCACTATAATAACCAATTCACCGCTTCATGATCTATCATAAGGCTCCTATCATAAAGTTGAAAGTTCATCTAACAAAAAATAAACAAAAAATAAATTCACATCAATTACTATTTGAGATATTTAGTCATATACCCATTCTTAGCACTAAAACTATAAATAAACCCTACACCATTTAATTTCTATAAACAAACCCAAAAAACACCAAAAAAATGACAGCTGACCCTATTTAATTTAATTTTGATTATTAATTTACTTTGATGCCCTATTGAGTGTTTTGGGTTTTTTTTATGAGGTTTTGGGGTTGGGTTTGTTTTAAGAAATCAATGGCAGTTTTGTAATTTAAAAGAAGTTAAAAGCCTTTTTGTTATGTTGTAAATGGGCTTTGGGTGTGTTTCTAAAGTCCATTTCATATAGGGTCTTTTTATAATTTGGGCCCCTATATTGGGTATAATAGTGAATCTCCCTTAATATTTTTTCTAGTTGTTGTTACACTTTCAATTAAGCTTTTATATGTGCATTAATCCAAGCATTTTGCATATATTTTTCATCGTATAATTTTAAAATATAAAATAATGGTTTTTATCGTATTATTTATAAAAGTTTCAAATAATATATGTACATATTTTATGTATATTTTCTCCTTCCGGTATTTTACTAACTACAAATGGAAGATATATACAATACAAAATGGGTTACTACTGCCTATGAGCGAAACTCGTCTAAAAATCTACAAAATGTTTGAAACAACAACGAAGAATATTCATAACCTTAATTAGTTCATCATGATCAACCACCACGTCAGTTTATAATGAGACTTGTTTACCAATTCGGTATAGTCTAGTGGTATTTTTCTTTCAAAAGTTAGAAGAGGTCTCCCCCTCCCCTATTGCTAAACAAAAATTTAATGAGACTTGTTTAGCTACACCATTTTCCAACGATACTCCATTCCATTTAATCCATTTCCATCCCAATGTGTCTCCTCGTTTAATTGGTCTTCATGGTAGATCATTAATTTGTGTATACTATCAAGTTAAAATGATGGTCTTATCGTATAATTACCATTAAATAGTAATAACCGTTTGTTAAGATTACTAGGGTGGAAAAGAAATAAATGGAACTAATGGAGAACCGTTGGAAAACGGTGTGGCTAAACAAGTCTCATTAATTTTTATAATTTGATTCTAAGCCTTAGAGTGGTTTTTGTTAAAAACACAATTAGAAGGCTTAGAGTGGTTTTAAATAAAAACACAATTGAAAGGTAAAATTTGATTCTAAGCCTTCTAATTGTGTTTTTATTTAATATTTAATATTTATGGTTTTAAAACCATGCATGAGTTACAATTTACAAACACTACAAATAAGGCAAAAACTTTAAGAGAGAATATATGCATGGTAGTTATATTTGCACAAGGATGTGCTAATGATGAAGATGATGGTGACACTGGTTTTACTTATGCTGGTTGTAGTGCAAGCCATTAATGGTGAAGAGGCTCTTTCTGTTCCCTCATCTTACTCCCTTTCGAAAACTCCATCTCGCCTTCGCTCCTCTCTTCCACATGGTGGTGATATTTTCAGAATTCATAAGACTTCTGAAGTTTCTAAGATTCTGGCAAATGTTCGACATTCTAAACATGGACGTAGAAAACTTCCCAAAACTCCAATTCTGAAAAATCCTATTGATCCCAACACTCCTATTTCTTTAAGCCCTAATGTCAAAATTATCTACCCTCGTTCTTTTTAATTTCAAATGTAAACTTCGGCCATGTGGCGCTGCCAGCTTTCGAACAACGCTACATGTTATGCAAGTTTTGTTGTTGCTGGAGATGATGTTATGCATTACTTCCTATTGTGTTTACTTTTGTTTTCATTTTGTGTGAAAAAATTATATAATTTGATGGTTATTTTAAATAGCTTGTAATATATTGTTTACATAAATCTTCTATGCATTTTTGTTCGTTGAAGCACAATAGCTTGAAAATTTATACTGAGATCCTGTCAATGGATTTGGTTGAAGATTTATACTTGTAATTGCACCCAATCAATGTCATCATAGCATCGTAGTAAATGACATCATACGTTAGCGTTTCGTCCCTCCTAAAGCTATGTATCTAGTAATCTATTATGCATTTTGGCCGTCTCTTATAGATGTACTGATTATAAGATAATATATATTCTCCTTTTCAGCTTCAGTCTTTGGGTACTGCATAATGTCCATGACATGACCAGTAGGTTTCCATAACAAAGATCATATATTATATATAATAAAGAATAAGCCTTTTGATAATAATACTATAATTCATCATAACAAGAATTAATACAACAACAAACGCTACAACAGATATCGAGAAGATCCCAACGAAGAAAGAATTCAAGGAAAATAACATCCCTCACAAGCTCTCTGTCACAAGTATACTGTATACATACACTAATAAGCCACCATCAAACAGAAGAAACCATCATATCATATATTCTGAAGACTCCCCAGCACAGACAAGAAACTAGATTGTATACTTCTACTCGTAATCATGGAGCAAGTGGTTTAATTGGATGGGGGTGGGGAGAAGAATGGAATCGATGGAATTGTTGTTGGAATGGTGGGGATTGAAGGGATTGTTGAGGGGAATGAGGGAAGTGGGTTGGCTGGCAGTGGAGGGAGGGTTGTGGGCACCGTAGGCATTGTGGATTTTGGCAAAGATGGGATTTGGGGTAGGGAGGTTGGCAATGGGGGCAGAGTAGTTGGGAGAGTAGGCAATTGGGTAGAGGGCAACGGTGGCAACGTGGCCGGCTTTGGCAAAGTTGGAGCAGTTGGAAGCGTAGGCAATGAGGTTGAGGGAAGTGGAGGCAATGTGGTCTTGGGCAGAGTTGGGGCAGTTGGAAGTGTAGGCAAGGTGTTTGAGGGCTTGGGAAGTGTTGGTAGTGAAGGCAAGGGAGGCAGCTGAGTGGGATTTGGCAGAGAGGGGATTGTAGGGATTGCCAGTGTTGGGGGTGGAGCTGCTGCTGGTGTGTCCAAAAGGTGGCGAGCTGCATGGCTCATTTGGGTGCTTGAGGCTGACAAAATCACCACCAGCAAAGACGAAATGAAGAAAAGCTTGGGAAAAGCCATGGTTGAGTTGAAGGAGCTGCTAGGGCTATGTCTCTTTGTTAATATGTTGTTTTGTTGTTGTAAAGAGCAGACAGTCTCCATTGGGTTTTTATAGAGAAAATATGTGTCAAGACTTTGAGGACTTGGAAGCATCTATCTAATAAGTTCGATGAGTTGTGGTTGTAGGAAGTGGGAAACAGAGCAAAAGTTAGCTCACCTCCCTAAGTTTATTAATAAACTCACGCAAAGTCATACCCAAACTAACCCAAAAGAAAGGCTGAAGAATAAACTCACGCAAGCCAAGCCAATAATCTTAAGCCAATTGGCTATTGAACATGGGTCCTACATATACAATCAACATTTTGGTTGGGTATGGCTAAGAATGTCCGTTTGACTACAATACCATTTTCGTTGGTTGGAAATGAGATGGCCTAGAAAATCTCCTCCTAAAAACTAAACTCCGGATTCAAACAAATGATTCAAATAGGAAGAGATCTGGTTAACCAATTAGAGATGAACCGAAACCACACTCAATCAAAGGTTTTGATAGGTTCTTTCATGTTTAAAATTGGTTAACAAAACCTACTTTGGAACTTTGTCATCTCTTTCAAATGTCCATTTTGATGAAAAAAAGAATATTTGAGAGAGAGAGAGAGATATATATATATATATATATATATATATATATATATATATATATATATATATATATAAAACCACATATTTATACACACATTTTTAACCCTTAGATGATTCACCATTCAATGGCTCAAAATGCATATGATATTATTTAAAATGGAAAATAGTATTTTTTTCCATTACTTTCTCGAAAACATAAGTCAACCACATGATTACCTTTTCAACTCTCTCTCCTCTTTAATGAGATTTTCTATTTAAACCCCACACTTCTCTTTGTTCACCCCATGTTCTAAGTTCACCCGAACTTCTAATTTAATTTTTCACAATTTCTAAGAAAACCCCACTATCTTCCCAAATTACCCTTAAATACACCCCAAGTTTAAAGAGGTAAGCTCCTCAACGTTTTGCATCTTTAAAGAAAAGAGTAATCTGGCAATAGGATATAGAGGAGTTTGTATTTTTATAAAACTTAATGTGAAGAGTGTGTGTGGGATGTGTAGGGTGTGTGTATAAATGTACTAGGGTTAAGTATTAAGTTGGATGACCTTTTTTGTCTTTTTACATAATAATAAAACTTACAGCTTAATTATTTAAGTATTGGGGTGAACAAAGAGAAGTGTGGAGTTTAAATAGAAAATCTCTCTTTAATTAAATTCTTGAAAACACAAATACAATTTTTTTTCCATCTAAAACTCTTCGGTACTGTTGAGGCCCAAAAAATCCAAGGCTAGGCCCAAATATATTCTCGGCCCAATGTATAGCTTATCGAGAAGAAACATGATTTGGGCACGCGAAATTTAGTCATACACGCTCGCATGAGTCACAATCCATGTGCCACGCCAAGCAAATACGTAACCTGTCACGCTAAGAGTTGTAGCAAGCCTATAAAATGCACCGGCTCTATGAACCCATGCTAATTATCCCGCCAAGCGCCGTTTTGACTCAACCATAGCCATTTACAATACGATGAAATTCAAGTACAAACACGCCAATCAATATGCCATGCCAAGCGGAAAACCCTTTATTTTACACCTAGCCACGCTACAAGCTTAAGTGGATCCAAGCTACACAAATGTCTGGGGCTTGCTGAGCGGATTGTGGTATGGATGGTTACGAGCATTCACGGGGCCCATTGATGGGCCAAGAAGTGGAAGTTTTGGGTTGCTTGGGAGCCCCAAAACTCGAGCCCATTTCTTGAGCCCAAATATGTGGGTGAGCATGAAAGAGAGAAAAATATGGCCCATCACCTTAATAACAATAATAGTCCATCACTTTAGGAAGTTGGCCCATTCCCTTAGTAGACTAACCCATCACCAGAAAGGCCCAAATGACCAACAAAATATCTGAAAGTCTCCAGCACATGGCTGGAGACAAAACCACGACAAAAGCCAAGGGTTACTCATGTATGCAGGCTGCTGGGAGTCTCCAGCACATGGCTAAGAAACAAACCCAAGGTAAACCACCCGAAAAACCAAAGGATATTAGTGTGCACAGGTTGCTAGGAGAGAAGCACCCTTCAGACCAACGCTATTACCCATTTCTTTCTTCTACCAGCTCTTGCCATGAATAGGGGAGGAAAGAAGGAGAGATTGTAACCAAAGATAGGAGATTGCCACTGGAATAGCTGCGGGAAGGCTCTAAAGCCTCCAAAAATCTTGTCTTTGTGTGTGTGGACTAAGGAGGATTTCACAAAATGGGGATGAATCAAAGGAAGAGAAGAGAAAGGGAGGGGGAGACTTGGCAGATTGGGGAGGAACCATAGGGTTCCTTGGGAAGAAGGAGTTTCCAGCGCCTGTAAAAAGAGGCATCTCCTACCTATCAACACAACCCACATCCAGAGAGAGCAAGCATCACCTCTCATCCCTGGAACCCTTCAATTTCGAGCCCTATTCCTCCATCTCTTCCCATTTTATCTTTTAGCAAGCTATTCTAGAGGCTGACGGAGCTTTCGTCAAACTGCCAGAAATTGCTCAAAGCATCCATTTTTCCACCCTAATCTCTGTCTCTCTCTCCTCTCAACAAATTCCCTCGAAATTCCTTGCTTTGAACCTCTGTTTCTCATAGAAAATCTAGTCTCTCTCTCTCTCTCTCCCTTATGCTAAACTCATGAATGCTTAGCTTCCATACCACAAGCTTCTCAAGCCAAGCCAAGAATTTATCTGTAAGCAATTGTTGGTTTTGTTGGTGAAGAAGACCAAGGTGTTTTCTAAGGCTCAGCTACCCTTTCGAAGCACTCTTGGGGTTTGATTCTTGAACTCAAACCCAGGGGCAATTTCACACATTTGGCTCTTTACAGCAGCCCAGGCCCATCATTAGCTGCCGAAATGAAAAAGATTTCATAGGTACTTTAGCTGGGCTTTCATAAAACCCATTACTTTTATTCTTCTCTTTAGTTACTCTTTTTGCTATGCAATTATCTTAGGCTTTGTTTTTTTTTTTTTTGGGGTTACTAGCTAGCTAGTGATTACTTTTTTATTTTTTTCCATTTCTCTTCAATAATCTCTCTACTCTTTTGGCAACAAAAAAAAAAAAACTAAAATCTCTCCACTATGCTTTCTTTTACTTTTTTTTTTTTGGTTTCAATCCATTGAACTTTCTACTAATTCTTCCATTTTGCAGTTTCATTTCATCTATCTTCACCATTTAATTTTTTTAATTTTGTAATTTCTCATCACACTTTTTCATGATTGTTTTTCTTTTTGTTTCTTTACAATGTTTTTCAATGTCACTCCAATGATCTCCCTTTTCTCCTTACTTCAGGCTCTTCTAATGAACTTATTCGTTCACCAGAACACAATATATATATATATATATATATATATATATATAGTTGAAACCATTGTTTTTTAGCCATATTCATCAGAGTTGACAAGATTAATAAACATATAGATTGCATACATTAGCAAAGTCAAACGATGTTAAAAATTCCGTTTCTCATTCTAGAAACAACATTAGAGCTTGATGAATGCAACAAACCATCAATCATTAACCAAAAGTAATTGTTCACAACATTCTTCTTTCTTTTTCAGAATGGAGTACTCAAAGAATCAGTCGTCCCAATAACCATAGAATCAGTAGTCCCAACAACCATAAAATAGTTAAAAGTGCAAAAATACTAAGTACTCAAAGAATTAGTAGTCCAAACAACCATAAAATACTCCAGGAAAATATCGAATAAAACCCTTCAATCATAACTCAAACCATTCAGTATCCCTCCAACCATCTGCATATGAAGAAATCAAACCAAATTCAGTCATAACTCAAAGAATAATTATATAATTATTCATCCGTTGCTTTAGGCTAATTGTTTTTTTTTTTTCCATCTCACTGATTTATAATTTAAGAGTACCACTAATTTAACTCTAGACTTAAACTTAATAATACCAATTCATAATGAATTGATGCAATAAATGAAAGGAGGACACCAATTCAAGTGGTGTTGTGCTAGTGTAATTTATGTGATTCAAATTAAAAATAAAATAAAGAAGAAGAAAATATGCATGCAAAAAAGAGCTATTGACACTAAACGCATAAACATAATGGTTCTAACTTGATGGAGATGAGGGCTGGTGTGTGATGACTTCACAACTAATGATGAAGAAGCTTCCAACATTACAATGGTTTCACTTTTCCGACAAGTCTAACAAGAAATGATGAAGAAACTTAAGGAAGAGATGAAGACATAAGAGAATAATGGAGTGGGAGAGAGTTGTTTGTGGAAGGAAGAAATTTGTGCAAGGAAGAGCAATAGAAACGAAGAGGCACACGCGAGGAGAGAGAAATTGAAGTAATGATTGCTGTATGTTTTCAAAAGTAAAAATAGAATATTAATTTTTTTAATTTAAAAACAATAATGACATATGACACTTGAATCCGAAATATTTTGACCACTCAATTAGATTATTGTTATTTTAGTCTTTTCTTGAAGCATCGTGTTCATGTATTTTGTTGCTAGCAATTAGATGCCTTAATGATTTCAATTTTTCTAATTTTTTTGCTATGATGATCTATGAATGAAGACTTGGAAGATAGACGGTTTGGATTATTTGAGGGATCCCTCAATAAAGGGAGACTATATATATAAATTAAACAATAGGTGCTTCAGTTCTCCTTGTAAGCATGAAAAATAAATAGGGTTTAGGTAAATTTCATGCATTTAAATAGGAGTTAATGTGGTATTGAAGGGACCTCCTCTAGTTTGCTTGAAAATAAAAATTTGGCTCAGAAAATCTGTTAGGATATGTCTAGTCATCCTTCGCAGAACAGGTTGTGCTTGTGTCACAATAATCTATTTTCTGGGATTTAATGGCCGTCCTAAAATTCATTTTAGAATGCGGCCATTTCTCATTCCCTCAAACCAATTAGTCCATGACACGTTCATGCTTCCACACTTGCAGCCGTGTCAATATCTTCATATAACAAAAATTTGAAAGTGAAAACAATTTCATAGATTTCACTTTTCACTTTTTTTACTCCTCCCTCCCATCTCCTTTTCATCTTCCCTCTCAATCCCATCTCCACACTCATTCCCCCTCTTTTTCCTCTATACTCTAACACAAAAAATAAAAACTAAAATTGAAATGGTTATCAAATGGGCCCTTAGGTTTCCTTCTTGCACCAAGACATGCAATTTCATTTCTGGGGTGCTCTGTTTAGGGAGATCAGTGGGTTGCACTGTTCTTCATGTGTTCTTAAACAAAACAATTTTTGAAAATCCAGCATCATGATCTATCTAGAACGTCAAATCTTATAGATTAGATCACTACTTAGGCTGAGCTAAACAATTTGATACCTTAATGAGTTTACAATTAGTCAGTTAAAATTGTAATTACCTACAAATATGGATGAGCCACCATGTTGGAGCATTGGATATAATGTAAATTTGTAGTTTGATTAATTGCGTATGAAAATGGAAATGAGGCAGTGGAAGTTGTTGTTAGACGAGAGAGATTACTTACCCTGAGCCAGGTAAAGAGAAAAGGAATGCAGAGACAAAGATGAGGCAGAGAAGACAAAAAGGAAATTTTATATTATATATTTTTACTCTATGTTTTTACACAGTGAATAAATGAATGCTTTTATAGACAGCTTTTACAAATATTCTAGAATAGAATAGAATGGACTAATAGATAAGGACCAGCCAAGGTAACCGTTTAGGAGAATATGCTGAGCATATGGTGAGTCATATTTGGTCTTTGCTAGCTGGTGCATGCTGGCATATACGATTCAATCTTGAGGCTTCATTTGGAATGGTGCTTTGTGGCGCTGCAGCAATGGTTGTGATGGACTGCTGTGTATTGTTATTAGCCCCCCTCAAGCTAATGTTGGATGGTGCAACAATTAGCTTGGAACAGAGATGACGAAACTGTGTTTTGGGAAGAGGCTTGGTAAAGATATCTGCTAACTGTTGTCGGGAGGAAATATGAGAAATTTGAATCAGGCCATTGACCACTAGTTCTCGAATGAAATGGTAATCGACCTCCACATGTTTGGTGCGTGCATGAAAAATGGGGTTAGCAGCAAGGGCTAAAGCACTCGTATTATCACAGAGAATGAGAGGGGCTTGAGGTAAGAAGAAATGGAGATCTTTGAGGACAGAACATAGCCAAGAGATTTCAGCAGCAGTGTGGGCTAGTGAGCGATATTCAGATTCTGTAGATGAGCGAGAAACTGAATTTTGTTTCTTTGCACTCCAAGAGACAAGGTTATTGCCAAAGAAAATGCAAAAGCCAGTCGTGGAACGACGATCAATTGGACAACCAGCCCAATCAGCATCGGAGTAGGCAGTGATTTGAGAAGAGCCTTTAGTGAAGGTGAGGCCATGATCAAGAGTACCCTTGAGATACCGCAAAATTCTCTTAACAGCAATGAGGTGGGGAGTTCTAGGTGTATGCATGTGTTGACACACTTGATTAACGGCGAAGGCAATGTCGGGTCTAGTCCAAGTAATGTACTGAAGTGCACCAACTAGTGATCTATCGAGGGTAGGGTCAGGTAGCAACATACCAGATTCAGTGTCAAGTTTGGTAGGGGATGCTGGAGATGAGCAAGGCTTGCAATCAACCATAGAGGCACGGGTAAGAAGGTCAAGTTTATATTTGGATTGGGAAAGGAAAAGAGAGGTGGGGGTGCGGTGAAACTGAATGCCAAGAAAGTAATGCAAGGAGCCAAGGTTTTTCATAGAGAATTGAAGACCAAGTTGGGAAATGAGAGAGTTGCAGAATGAAGGGGAGCTACCTGTAATAAGGATGTCATCTACATAGACAAGGACAAAGGTGATAGAGGTGTCTGCCTTGATGAATATAGAGGTGTCAGCAGTTGAGGCACTGAACCCAAGAGATAGAAGAGAGTGAAACAACTCCTCATACCAAGCTCTAGGAGCTTGTTTCAACCCATAGAGAGATCTCTTTGTAAGATGTTGGATTAATCTAATTACCTACTTAAGTGGTCTTCTAATCATCATAGGGTTGTCTTGGGCTCAATATTGATCAAGGACTCAATTACTACTCGGCCCGTAGCCTTTGTATGAGTGTTTAAGTTAAATACATGGGCCACAGGGATTCCTAATTAATATGGACTAGGGTTTTTATTTCCTAATGCAATAAGGACTGCTTGAGAGTTTTTCTTGATGGGAGAGACTCCCAGGCAGATGCATATAAAACACAAGTGCCCCTGCTCAACCGATCAAGCCAACCCACACAAAAGAATTCACCCCATCTAGAATGAGTGTATGAGGGATCGGATTGAGGAGAAGAGCTCTTGTGTATATTCTTGATATTTCGACAGTTTCTGTGACATACCAAAGATATGTGTTCTACTTATGTGCAGTCATTATAGTTTACATGTGGTATCAGAGCCTAGGCTGCATGTCTTAGAACCAAAAGTTTTTCTCCCATCTTTTCTGCCAAAGCCATTGGAACTCTAGAAACTCTAGTCTTAGATTATGAGGACCCGTCTCCACTGCCTCCCTCTAAAACCCCAGCTTCTGATTCTCATTCCTCTCCCAAAATCACTAGACAGAATCGATAATGGTAATTCAAACGACGGCAGCAAGACGCTTGCTCTCAGACCCAATATCCAAAAGCCGCAAGCCTAGGAAGAGGAAGTCGCGTTCGGCAGACGTTGAGCAGAAACCATTGATTCAGTTATCGGTTTCATGGGAGTTATTATGAAGCTTAACACTGCATTCAGACCCTTTAAAAGGTAAAGTCACCTATATTGTTTATTTTGGTTCAGCTCTAAAGATTATTAGATCCTAAACTTTTTGGCCAAATATCCCTAGAAATTAGGAAACGAAACATAAGGGGACAAATTAGCATAAAGGCTGCTTGCACCTTGTTTTGGGAGAGTCAATCAATCATGGATATAGTTGGCATGCATAATTTCATATATGGCATATCAGATCTTATTAAAAGAATTGACACATTGGATGCATGCTCATTTTCTTATGAATTAATACAAGTAATTTTATTCCGGCACTAAGCTAAATGCATTAGATCTCATTCAAGTTGACATGTTTTCAAGAAGGTTGATGTCGAAAAACATGGAATCGTAATCAAGAGTACTTGTGCTTGGCTTGCAATCTAGCTAGAGAGAGATAGAATAATTACATTTTTTTTCCAAAGGCCTTTTAGTAACGCTGCTTATGTTGGGTAGTTTTAATCAAGCTGTTTTCTAGGTTTTCAAGTAAGCATGATAGTACATATATGCATAAAGTTTTAAAGCACCAAACCAGAAAGCTAAAACCTAAAACTGAAAGCTACATAAGCATGTATTGTTTTCTAATCTTTTGTTACACTAACATACTTTGTTAAGCATGTTTCGATATAAAGCTTTTCTCGTTCATGCTTGAAGGGTTGAGATCAAAGTTTCAAGAGTTCTTGTTTCAATTTAAAGAGCGAAAGCAACCTAGTTGATTAAAGAACCTTTGATTCTAATAAGATTGGTTATTAAATGTGATAAAAGTATAAAGTTTTAACTTTATCATATTTGGAAGTTTTATGATCATAGTCTACAGATATTCTAGCAATGGTTGAGTGAGCCAAAGCAACTCAATCATTAATAGTTTTCTGGATTTAAGGAATTGATCATAATTGGCATTGTAGGTGAAGGCGTGTTAAAAACTCTCTGTCCAAAGATGTGAGTGGTTTAACATGAGTACACTTACAATGGAACAGCATGGGAGATGAACTGCATGAATTAGCAAGGAATTTCTTCAGTCCAAAGACGTGGGAGTTTCTTTGTTCAGGAAATTCGTGTATGTTCATGTCCTAGTGTTGAAAACATGTTTAATTCTCTACCCAAAGGTGTGAATTAATTATGTTTGATTGAGGATATGGGGACAGATTGATTGTATGATATATTTTGGAAGATTTCAGTCATGTCACAATGAACCTTAACTCCATTGGCATACAAATTTTGTTCTTGTTATACGGATTGTAACATGTTTAAGTTGTTGATGATAATTTGATATTGGTGATCTTGAATAGTCATGAAAGTTAATGGTATGACAAAGAAATAGATTTTTGGTTGATCACATAAAGGAGATATGAGTATGAAAAATTGATTGCATTAATTTCTCATATCAAATATTCTCTCAAGTTACACTACAGTTTCTGATCACTATTAGTTCACATCAAGGTTTATGCATATTCATAGAATGTATGCAATTTTGGTATTTGTGACTTGATTGATCGAAAATTTGTGTTTTCTTATTTGGTTATGTATGGACATGTTTGATACTTGGCTATTTTTCATATGCAATCAAGTGACTGTTTTATATCATACAGCTGGATTGATTCATACGTGTAAAAGGATTGATACATATTTAATTGGATTGAATCACGTAAAGTTGGATTGATCTGTAAGGTTGTGTTCGTCATATAGAATGAAATAAAATAAAGTTGGCTTGTTTTAAATGGTATGGTGTACTGCTGCAAGTGTTTTTGAGGCATGATTGGTGTTATTTTTTATGCTTTCAGTATTGGATAAAGACAAACTTGCCTTGTGAATATATATTTACAAGTATTAATTGTGGTTATATCACTTGCATTTAAGGAATATCACTATTTTATTGCCATTATAGTTTTCAATTCTCAGTTTATCGACGTCTAATTATATGTCATGTTATATAGTATTCATGCTTGATATTAAGAAATATGATCTTTTCACCCAAGAAAGGATAATTTTGAATGATAACCTAAAGAAAAACTTGGGTTTTGCATGGCGAATTATTTGGATAAACTTTTTGTTTTAATATGAGGAAAATGTCATGCTATATGAAGTTTAGATCTTGCATTAGAAATAAGGATATTCTGCTGTTGTATTGCTATTTCTTAATGAATGAGGTGCATGGATAAAATTGCACTTTTGATTAAGGATCACTAACTTACTTGTTTTGAATCAAAGTGGCACATTGCCATATATAAAATACTCAAGATACGATCTCTGGATTGCTCAAAGGTGTTTTTCAAACTTAATAAAGTGATATTTTATATATTTTGGTTTTGTGATATGGTTTTAATTGTTTCGTTTGCACCTACATGGAACTTACTGTTTTATGATGTTTAGAATGCACATAAGGATAATTAAATTTTGAGGAGCATATTGATAGCTTTCATAATTCTATAGTTAACTAATTTTTCAGTTTTGAACTATGCTGCTATGATGTCTATTTACATAATGTTGTAGTACGAATTAATTTGTGATAAAATTAGGCGATAAGGATCATTTTCTAAGATTTCTTTAGACGCTGAATTCATGAAAATATATTGAGAATTGAATTTTTTGGGTGAATTTATAAAGTTGAAACAGATGCACATGAATTTTCCTGACAGTTTCTGCATTATGAATAAAGATTGTTGAATGACTCACTTAAAGATATTCAAATGAACTGAATTTTTGATATGTTGAGCATATACGTGTCTTCGTGAATTCTGCAAAGTTTCGTGATTATTGGATGTATAGATTATTTGTGAGAATTTTATTAGTGATCTGTGTTCAGGAAAAGTATGTGCTGACAGATTTTCTGAGTAACCTTGTAGGTCAATTTCAGTCTTTTTAATTAGCTTTAAAACGACTCATTAATTTTTCTGTTTGAAGATTAATGACTCTAGTTTGTTTGCATTAAATTTGATGCTAATCCGACTTATAAATTAATTATGGTAAATTCTCAAGTAATCACATATCATTGCTGGAAATTTCTTGACAGTTTTTGTGCATTTAGGCTTATACTGTGAAGTACATTAGGAGCACGCCTTGAAAGTTCTTTTACACTTTTTTGTCACAGTGTTTCTAATCATAAGGTTATTGGTGCACTATATATTTTCAAGTAGTAAAGTAGTGAGTGTTTGCCCAAGTGGGAGAAGTGATGTAAAGTTTTGGGCTTCACACTCAATACCTTATTATCTTGTATTTTCATAAAGCTCATATAGGTTTTGGAGCATACTTGGAATTCTTTTCTGGGTTTTGACGCATTGAAGTTTTCTGAGTACTAATAAGCATACTTGGAACTGTTTGGATGACTGACTGTTTCGTATTGCTTAAAGAAAATTGAATCGGTGTTTAAGATGCAAGTGGAATAAAGTTGAATGCTTCCATTACAGTTTTTGGTTTTTCTCATCTACGTGCAACTTAAATATAAAGTGTTGTTTGAGAAAGTATTGAATAAATTAAATTTGAGTTCTAACTCTAAGGATTGGATTGCGATAAAGTTTTATAATGTATTAATTCATTTTATATGGTATTAATTCATTTTATATGGTATTGATCCATTTTTGTAACATGCAAAATATATGTTTTGATGAGTGGGAGCGTTTAATGATCTTCTTTGAGGATGTATTCAGTAATTTGGATATTTCTTATTAATCGCTTAACAATCTAGTTTTGCATTAAGGATTTTAAGGCTAATAAGAACAAAGTTTGATTTACGTATGTTATATGTTCTTATTATTTCATGCAGTTTTGTTCAAATCTTCAGTAGTTAATCAATGACTTTTGCCTTTTCAATTGAATTTTTTGATTGCTAATAAGCATTTGGATTTTGGTTCATGCTTGTAAGGGAGAAGGTAAAAGAAAGAAATTTTTCCAGTGGTTCATTGATTCATTGAATAAGGTTGTTTCATACTTGTTACAATTATGGTTATGCCGTTAAGTTTTGATATGTAGAATTAGTGGGAGCTAAGTTTTATTCCACTCAATTTCATTAGATTTCTTGGAGACAGTTCAATTATTTCGTCTATTGCTGTTTGGTTCGGTTCTTTTATTGGATTACGTGACTTCAGTTTTATGTTTACCTTTCTTTGACAAATGAATCCAGTAACATGTCGTCATGCAGTATAGCTAGCTACAGTCACTGCATAAGACATGAATTCATGCCAGTGTCATTAAGGAGAGATCTTAGTAATCTCTTAAGGAAGGGCTTATGAATGAAAGTGACCTTTGTAAACACAAATTAAGTTTTGTCCTGATCATTCTGTGTCCTAGTCTTGATGGAAGCCTTATGTGATTTTGCAAGCTTATATGTGTGGTTGTAAGAATCTTGGATGTTATAAATTCAATGTGTTCCGACAGTTCCATGTAAGTTTACATTTTTGACAGTGGCTTGATTTAGGAATAGAGTGATGTTGAGTTCTACATGGCCATACAGTGATCAACTTTGAAGCCTTGATGATTATTTGACCAAGTGGGAGAATGTAAGATGTTGGATTAATCTAATTACCTACTTAAGTGGTCTTCTAATCATCATAGGGTTGTCTTGGGCTCAATATTGATCAAGGACTCAATTACTACTCGGCCCGTAGCCTTTGTATGAGTGTTTAAGTTAAATACATGGGCCACAGGGATTCCTAATTAATATGGACTAGGGTTTTTATTTCCTAATGCAATAAGGACTGCTTGAGAGTTTTTCTTGATGGGAGAGACTCCCAGGCAGATGCATATAAAACACAAGTGCCCCTGCTCAACCGATCAAGCCAACCCACACAAAAGAATTCACCCCATCTAGAATGAGTGTATGAGGGATCGGATTGAGGAGAAGAGCTCTTGTGTATATTCTTGATATTTCGACAGTTTCTGTGACATACCAAAGATATGTGTTCTACTTATGTGCAGTCATTATAGTTTACACTCTTCAGTTTGCAAACATGCTGAGGCTTGGAGGAATCAAGAAAGCCAGGGGGCTGCACCATGAAAATATCCTCTTGAAGGTGACCATGAAGAAAGGCGTTGGAGACATCCAGTTGTGTAACCGACCAGTCATTTTGGACAGCTAGAGAAAGAATGAGCCGGATGGTGGTAGGCTTAGCAACGGGACTAAATGTTTCATTGTAATCTAAACCTTCTTGTTGGTGGAAACCTTTAGCCACAAGTCTTGCTTTAAACCTGTCAAGAGAGCCATCAGATTTGTATTTCACACGATAGACCCACTTGCAACCAATGAGGTTTTGAGAAGGATGAAAGGGGACAAGGGTCCAAGTTTGGTTTTGTTGGAGGGCATTAAATTCCTCACGCATTGCCTGCTGCCATTGAGAGATTTTAGAGGCTTGTTTGAAAGTGGTGGGAGTTGGTATTTGGGTGGTGGTGGACAAAGCACAAAGAAGGGGATGTTTGGTGGAGAGGGCTCGTGGTTTAAGAGACCCAGTTTTGGATCTTGTAACCATTGGATGGGTATTGGTGGAAATAGGTTGGGGTGGTGGAGAAATAGGAATAGGGATAGACAGATTTGGTGGGATAGGTAAAGGGTCTGTGAATGGAGAAGCGGGTGAGGAATTGATAGGTAGAGATGAGGAAGGAATGGTTGGAGAATTATGAGCTGGAGAAGAGTGCAAGGAGGAAGGGGAGGAAGATGGGGGTGAAGTATGTGATAAGGGAAAAGGGTTAGAGGGTGGAGGAGAAGGAGGTGATGGTTGTGAAAAGGTGGGTAGAGGAAATAAGGTTGGAGTGCTGGAAACCGTAGGATTAGAGAATGATTGAGGCAGGGGAAAGTTGTTGTGAAAGGGAAATGAACTTTCATAAAAAATGACATGTCTGGAAATGTAGACTCTACCAGTAACTGGATTGTAACATCTGTATCCTTTGTGGGTTAGACCATAGCCTATAAAGACACATGGTTGACTTCGAAAAGCCAATTTGTGAGGGGCATATGGTTTTAGCCAAGGATAACATGCGCATCCATAGACACGCATGAATGAATAATCAGGTTTGCTATGAAATAGTTTTTGAAGAGGGGAAATTTTGTGAAGGACAGACGACGGTATTCTATTGATGAGATATACCGCGGTTTGTACAGCTTCAACCCAAAATTGTAAAGGTAAATAAGACTGAGCAAGTAAAGTCCTAGTAAGTTCTAAAATGTGGCGGTGTTTTCTTTCAGCTAAACCATTTTGCTCGGGTGTATAGGGACAAGAAAATCGTTGAAATATGCCATGATTAGAAAGAAAGGTTTTGAATGCTAAGCTTGTGTATTCACCACCATTATCACATTGAAGGGTTTTTATTTTCTTGTCAAGCAGGTTTTCGACATAGGTTTTAAAAATTTTAAAGGCATGGAGTGCATCTGACTTATTGTGAAGTGGATACAGCCATGAGAAACGTGACCAATCATCAATAAAAACAGTATAGTATTTGAAGCCAGAACATGAAGCTACGGGAGAGGGTCCCCATAAATCAGAATGTATTAATTCCAAAGGAGAATGTGTAATACATGATGATTTAGAGAAAGGAAGCTTTGATCTTTTTCCTAATTGACAAGAGGAACAAAAGGATAAAGTGGCAGATGTAGGTGTGGTTGGAAGTTGTTTGCTAGAGATGAGCTGCATAAGGACTTGATTGTTGGGATGGCCAAGGCGTTGGTGCCATAAAGTGGAAGAGACTTGACTGCTGAAACATGTGAGAGGAGAAGGAGAAGTTGAAAGCTTGATGGGGTAGAGATGTCCTTCAGTAGGGCCTTGATAGAGAGTTGTCCCCGTGTTGTTGTCCTTGAAAATACAAGAAGAAGGAGTGAATATAATGTGGCAATTGTTATCAGTAACAAACTGATGAACAGAGAGAAGGTTGTGTGAGAGATTTGCAGTATGAAGAATGTCATTAAATTGAAAAGAAGAGGTAGAGGAAAAAAGAGTAGAGTTACCAGTGTGGGAGATAGGCATGTGTTGACCATTTGCCACAGTGATACTTTCGTTACCTTGATAAGGAGAAGAAATGGAGAGATTTGCAAGATTGTTGGTGATATGATTTGTGGCACCAGAGTCGGCATACCAAGTGGTGGTGGAGGCTGAGGGAGGAGTGAAAGAGGTGAAGGAGGCAGATGGGTTGTAGGAGCCAAGGATGGAGGGGGTGGTGTTTTGAGTAAGGGAAGATGGTGGTGTAGGTCCTTGAAAAGCCATATTTAGGCGTTGGCGGCATGTGAGGGCAGAGTGGCCAAGTTTGGAGCATATTTGGCATTTTGGTTTGCGGGAAAAGTTGGAGTTGTAGTGTGTGGGTCGAGAGGTGAAGTTGTTTGGCCGAGAGGAAGAGAAAGAAGAGTGGGAACGAGGGACTGAGCGAGAGGACTGAGAATATGTGTTGAGAGCTTGAGGAGAGGGAGCGGAAGAGGCAGAGGATTGAGAGGTGTGAAAGGCATGGAGGTGGGAATCAGAGGGAGGGATGTGAGTCAGGCGATTTTCAACAGCAATTTCCTCACTGAGGAGGAGACCATGAAGTTCGTCTGGTTGAATGGGGTCAGAGCGAACACGGATAGAGGTAGCAAAGGCATCGTAATCAGAGGGCAAACCAGAGAGAGCATGAGCAAGAAAGTCAGAGGTGTCCAAAGGAGCACCAGCAGCAGCAAGACTATCAGCAATGTGTTTGAGGGATTGGAGATAGTCAAGCATGGAGGCAGAGCCTTTCTTAAGGGTTTGAAGGCGTGATTTAAGTTGGAGGACATGAGAGCGTGTGAGGTTGGCAAACCTCTTTTCTAGAGTGAGCCATAGGTCTCTAGCAGTGGGGCAACCAACAGCATAGGGTAGAATGCTTTCAGACAAAGAAGCATGAAGCCAAATTTTGCAAGTACGGTCTTTTTTTGTCCAAAGGGTAAAGGCAGGATTTTCTGTGGTGGAGAGAGAGAGGTTAGGGAGAGGAAGAAAGCGTGGGGGAGCAGGAGCTGAGCCATCAAGAATGCTAAGCATATCATAGGTTTGTAATATAGGAATGAAAAGTTCTTTCCAAAGCATGTAATTGTCTCGGTGAAGCTTGATTGGAATTAGAGTGGGGACATTGTGGGTAGACACAGTAGGAAAGGATGAGGAAGAGAGGTCAGAGGTAGGGGTGACAGTTTCAGAGGCGTTTGAGGTAGACATCTTAATAGGGGTACCGTGAGGTAGGAGAGAGGCTCGATACCATAAAGAGAAAAGGAATGCAGAGACAAAGATGAGGCAGAGAAGACAAAAAGGAAATTTTATATTATATATTTTCACTCTATGTTTTTACACAGTGAATAAATGAATGCTTTTATAGACAGCTTTTACAAATATTCTAGAATAGAATAGAAGGGACTAATAGATAAGGACCAGCCAAGGTAACCGTTTAGGAGAATATGCTGAGCATATGGTGAGTCATATTTGGTCTTTGCTAGCTGGTGCATGCTGGCATATACGATTCAATCTTGAGGCTTCATTTTGAATGGTGCTTTGTGGCGCTGCAGCAATGGTTGTGATGGACTGCTGTGTATTGTTATTACCAGGAATGTTAATGGCAAAAGGGAATTCAACCCAACTGGTTTTTGTTTATTCAATGCATTGGAATTTGGGGGTAGATTAATTTAGTTAGTAAATGGCCAGTCGGGATCAACTTTGAGCCCATGGCCATGGCAGTAGTTAATGAATTTGTTGTTGATTTGTTTTTCCACTTTATATAGTCCATGGCATGACCACATTGACCAGTATTGTAACAGAAAAAAAGATACATGAATCGATGACAAAGTGACAAAGATTATGTGTCCGGATGAATCGATTAGCCTTTTGATAATACAATAGTTATAACAAGATTGCAAGAATGCAAAACATACACTATTGTAACAGAAAAAAAGAAAAAAAAGAAAAGAGCAACACTAGAATATATAGATATCATGAAGATACATGAAACCCAACAAGAAAGAATTCGTGAAAAATAGCATCCTCACAAGCTCTCTGACACGAGAAATACAAGAAATTAGATAGTTGTAGGACCTAGCAAGCATTAAGAGATCAATCCATATATCTCAAACCTCAAATGGTTCAATTAATTTGATGGTGGTGGGGAGAGGAATGGAATGGTCGGAATTGTTGATGGAATAGTGGGGATAGAAGGGATTGTTGTTGGGATTTGGAGAGAGGGCAGTGGATTGGCTGGCAATGGAGGTAGTGTTGTGGGCAACGTAGGCAATGCGGAAGGTTTTGGCAATGAAGGCATTTGAGAGCTTGGAAATGGAGGCAGAGTAGGCAAAGGAGGCAATGTGGCCTTGGGCAGAGTTGGGGCAGTTGGAAATGTAGGCAAGGTGTTTGAGGGGTTGGGAAGTGTTGGTATTGAGGGCAATGGAGGCAGTGTTTGTTTTGGCAGAGATGGGATTGTAGGGAATGCCAATGCTGGAGGTGGAGCTGCTGCTGGTGTGTCCAAAAGGTGGCGAGCTGCTTCGGTCATATGGGTGTTTGAGAGTGACAAAATCACCACCAAAGACAGAATGAAGAAAAGCTTGTGAAAAGCCATGGCTGAGTTTAAGAAGCTGCTAGTTGTAATGTAGGTAAATCTCTCTTAATGAAAATGTTGTTTCTTGTCGTGAAGAGTAGAAAGCCTCCATTGGGTTTTTATAGAGAATTTAAAACCAAGAGGTAGGAAGCATCTACATGAGTTTGATGAGTTGTGGTTGTAGGAAGTGGGAAAAAAAAGGTAAAAAGCAATAGTTAGTTCACCTTCCCAACTTTGATTTAGAATTGGTTTCAAATTCAAAGCCAAACTAACTCAAAAGAAAGGCTTATTAAACTCGCGTAAGCCACAACAAATCTTATTAGTCATTTGTATGCCATATTGTGGCTGCGGAAGTAACCAAATTTTGAAGCAGAAAAAGTATCATGGGACCCACATAATGGTTCTGCCGTTGGATCCTTTACATGGCTTGGAAAGTCCAGATGATTGCTTCAGCTGCAAGCATCCCTTACCCTAGGACATGCCCTTGAAATTGTACCCTCTAGGCTCTGCGGTTAGAGATAGCTTCACGCCAGAGAATTTACATTTGTATACTTGTATTGGTAAATCGTTTGAATGATGGATATTTAAAAAGCTCAACAACTTATGGGTCAAGTATAATATTAATTAATTATAGGTGGTATTTTCCCAGGCATTGTCCACTGGCAACCGAGCCACACCAATATTAACTAAAAAAATTTAAGGGTTTTTTTTTTGAGTGCATTGCTTTCTCTTATACAGGCTAGGGCTCCACTTTCCCACCGCAAAACAGGAAAAATTGGCCTGGTCAGCCCGGTTTGGAACCTTTTTTTTTTTTTAGTCGGTGCTCAATCAAATTGAACCGGTTTGTTTTAAAATTCAAATCAGTTGGTTGAACCGAATCAAACTGGCTCATATTTATCAATTATATTTTTCAAAACTCATCTTCCCATGTGGCTTTATCCTATTGGAGGGGCTTAAATCCTATAATACTCCCCACACTGAATTAGCCCACCCCATTGGATAATCCTCATCCTTTCTTCTGAAAACCAAAATTGAACCACACCAAACCGTTTATTCGAAGAACCGACGTATGTGGTCGGTTGACATGCATGTATATTTCAGGATTTGTTATACCGATAACGCCAGTTTAGTGAGCGATTCCGGCCTCTCAGTATGTTTAACCGAATAGAGCCCATTCCTATTCAAGACAGTTGCAAAGCACCAAATGGATAGGCAAGAACAACTCTTGATGATATTCTTTTTGTAAGCTACCTCATCCCTTATCATGAGATGAGTTGTGTGAGCTGAGATGATTTTCGCATTATTTTGTGAATATATATGCTTATTATTACAAACAACATCGACCAAATCACACAGTTTAATTAATTTTGGGTTTCGGGCAAGTTTTTCCCCTTGGATCTTCCATAATTATAAATAACTTTTGTTGAGAAAAAGTTTGATTTTTTATCTTTTGATACATGTTATAAATGAAAACCATATGCCATTCAATTATTTGATTGTGGAAGATCTGGGTCACGACTTAAATAATTAGCCTTTAACTAATTTTTGCGTCATTGCATGATATTTTATTCTAGTTGATTAGGCTTTTTATAATATTTTTTTTATAATTATATATATCTTGACTATTTATTATGTAAATAAAAAGGAAAACTTATTAGTTTGTTTTGCATTATCCTCTTTATTTTAGAGAGTTTCATTTCCAACCAAAAAAAAAAAAAAAGGTTCAGGTTCAGCAGTACAATGTCCATATATAATAGCAAGGACAAACAAGCATTAGGATATTATTAAAAACAAGAATTAAAACAACAAATACGATGATAGATAATGAAAAGATAAGCTCTCTGACATCCTCACAAGTACAACAAAGAATTCATATAAAATAACATCCTCACAAGCTCTCTCTGACACAAGCTTACTGTATACATAATCTAATGAGCCACAATGAAACACAAGAACCATATCGTATGTTCCGGGACTTCTGAAGACTCTCCAGCATATCCAAGAATTTAGATCTTGATACATAGTAATAATAGTAAACGTGGAGAACCAGAGATTGATATATGTATATATCTCAAGTGGTTCATTTTGATGGGGGTGGGGAGAAGAAGGGAATGGTTGGAATTATAGAAGGAATATTAATGGTGGGGATGGTAGGGAATGTTGTTGGGAATGTGGGCAATTGTGGGTTGGCTGGCAATGGAGGTAGTGTTGTGGGAAAGGTAGGCAATGTGGGCTTTGGCAGAGTTGGGGCAGTGGGAAGTGTAGGCAAGGAGGGGTTCGAGGGCAGTGTTGGTAGCGAGGGCAACGGGGGCAGTGTGTTTGGCAGAGACGGGATTGTAGGGATTGCCAGTGCTGGCGGTGGAGCTGCTGCTGGTGTGTCCAAAAGGTGGCGAGCTGCTTGGCTCATTTGGGTGCTCGAGACTGCCAATACCACCACGAAAGAGAAAATGAAGCAAAGCTTGGGAAAAGCCATGGTTGAAGTTGAGAGGAGAGAAAAGCTTGAAGGAGCTGGTAAGCAAAACTAATAATTCAAATGTTGTTTCTTGTTGTGAAGAGGAGAGTGTCTCCCTTGGCTTTATATAGACAGAAAAAATATGAGTTTGATGAGTTGTGGTTGGATGAAGTGGGAAAAAGCATTAGTTAGTTTACCTCCCTAACTTATAATTAATTAATTGGTTGCAAATTCAAACCAAAGTTAACCAACTCACAAGAAAGGCTTTTCAAACTCACGCAAGCCACAAGTCATCTATATGCCAAATTAAGAGCAAAAAAAACATATCAAGGGGCCCGTTTCAATTTGGGTTGAAAAAACTCTGGAAAAAACATATATAAAAGCACTCGCAACATATATATGTTGGTCATGTTACTGAGTGAAATGAATTTTAATTTGAATTTTGTATATATATATTTTCTACATTGGAGTAGAAATTGTATTGTTAAGGTATTGAATTCGAAAGACCATGCTCAAGTATGGGTTGATTAGACTCAACATTGGTTCTTTTCATTTGACTTTGCTATATATATATATATATATATATATGCGGACGTCCAAACGTTATTATTGTGCCATGTATTTTGTACTACCCCTCCCTCACTTCCTTTCTGTTTACAATAGCATCCTCACAATAATAATGTAGGGACGTCCGAATGAGAGAATAATATCATAGACTCTCAATCCCACAAGAAGAGCTCGAAATCAGCTTCTAATCCAAATTTCATAAGATTTTGCAGAGGCATGAATTGAAAATCCAAAACATCATAAAAAAAGGGTTTGAATAATCCAAAAAGAAAGGCATTGCATCTCATCATTTAAGCAGCAGATCTGTGATGCACTAGCCATCCAAAATAACCAGGCAAAACAAATTAAACCAGCTAAAAAGGAAACATCTTATTACAGAAGCTTCAGAATGTCAACTCCAGTACTTGAGGTGCTAAGCTGCATTGACATTCCCCCTAAGGAACACATGGGTGAGAACTGACTTTGACAGCAATGACACCTTAAGCAGTTTCACACCCTAAGAAAGCAAAACAAAAAAACATTGTTAATGTGGACAAAAGCTAGATTACAACTTAGAGAATATATCTCTGACATCCAGCTAGAACCAAATAGAATTGAAAATTCAGATTATTTAACCAAATTAAAAAAAAAAAAGAAGTTGAATTGGAACAAGACTCAAACCATGGTTCAGGACTCAAAACATGTCCATCAAATGAAAACAGGGATGAAAAGAAAACCCAATCCTAGGTTTTATTTTAGGGCTAGAAAGGGAAAACTATCTGATCAAACTATCGTTTGGAGTACTTATTGTCATGTGTTACCACTTTGAAGATGCAATTCCTATTTTGTATTTTATCTTTCCAATCTCAAGTTCGAATCCCCTTCCCTACCTCGATCAAGAAAAAAATATTGGTATCCACGAAAGCAAAGGGTCCAAAGGGGTGCATATCCAATATATAGGCACAGAAAAAAACATAGAAGTACAAAGATGGGTTGGAGATGCAAGTGAGCCAGGCAGACCATGGATCGAGCAGACGGTTAATAAAAACATTTGCCGACGTACCTCATTCATGCCTAGATCAACAACCTTCTCCTCAAGGACCCCGACATCCTTAACATTGAACCTGTTGAGCAGGCCGATACCAGAAATAGTAGACATGGGCTTCACTTCGAGATCATCCATTATCATATATGTAACAAGGCCCTTCACATACCCTACCGTGCCAGCACCGGAATAAGTAGCCTGTACCGCACTAGTTGGTGAATCAACATAAGTAGTGGTGGTGGAGATGGAGTAATTGCAGCTAGGACATTTGGCCTTAGGGTCTTCAGCCACATAACCGTGGCTTCTACTATTCGAACACATATAGATCATCTATCTAACATCGGATTTGACATCGGTTAACAAACCAAGGATGTTAGGTCCAGCAGCAGCAGGTTCTTTTGGTTTCAGGAGGGCGTCTTTGTTAAGATTGGGTTGCAAATATTCATCGTTGAGAGTTTCAACGCTCTCATAAAGTTCGCCTAAACTACCAACCATGGCCTCCTTAGAGAGCAGCCTAATGATAGTGCCAGCGGGAAGAGACAGGAGAGTGAAGAGAAAGTCCACAAAGTCCTTACCCGCTTCAGCAAACAGGACTTTATTGCGCGTTGTGTCAATGAGGAGCTTCAAACTAACAGTGCCAGACTTTGAGGTTGCCATCGAAAAAATGAGAAGGTAAGTGTCAACTTGGAGATTGTATATATATATTGGGTGCCATGGGAGTCCAGCCCATGATGGAGCAATTACTAATCCTTAGAGTTCTCTAGAGTATTAATAGTGGTACATGAAGGTTGAAATGACTCTTCATATTCCAATGCAAAGCATTGAATTTGGTGGCTGCTGCGTATCCATACATTTAAATGTATTAAATATGGAATTATGAAGCCCTCTTACTACCGTACGTAATGCTATATAATTGGTGCATTGTATGTGTGGTGCATTGATGATGGAAATAAACTTGGGATTTTAAGAGCATTCACAGTCATGTTTTCTATTTTTTAGTTAAATTTTAGCTAAAAACATATAAATATTATTTCAGGAACTCTCTATAAAATTTAAACTCCAATCATGCAATCTAGTTTAGGGAGTCATAAATGCTATAACTCTTTTTTAATTAGTCCATCTCTATTAAAAAATAATATAAAAAATAGTTAGCATTAATTAAAGGTTTGAAATACTCATTAAATAAAGCAGCATTAAATTATAGTGAGCCACTAGGAGTCCTTTCTCTCTCCTCAAATTTAGGAGCTCCTATAGGTTTCCTTATTTTAGGAGGTGAATAGGGAGCATGATTGGAGTTGTGTTTTTCCAATTCCTTCCTAAAATTTGTCTAAGGAGATGGTTTAGGGAGCCCATTGTGGATGCTCTAAGAGCATCCATAATCATGCTCTCTATTTTTTAGTTTAAATTTAGCTAAAAACATGTAAAAGCTATTTTATGAGCTCTTTATAAAATTTAAACTCCAATCATGCTCTCTAGTTTAGGGAGTCATAAATGCTATAACTCTTTTCTAATTGGTCCATCTCTATTAAAAAATAGTTAGTATTAGTTAAAGGTTTAAAAACTCCTTAAAAAAAGCAGCATTAAATTATAGGGAGCCACTAGGAGTGCTTTCTCTCTCCTCAGATTTAGGAGCTCCTAGAGGTCTCCCTATTTTAGGAGGTGGATAGGGAGCATGGTTGGAGTTGTATTTTTCCAATTCCTCCCTAAAATTTGTTTAAGGAAGAGGTTTAGGGAGCCTATTGTGGATGCTCTAACAAAAGTTAGAATTTCTAAATTGACATGAACTAGTTCCCGTGTTTAGATAAAAAAAAACATAGAAATTTAGGACCCATTCGTTTAAGTTTTGAGGGCCCATTTTCATTTTTAGAGAACAAAAAAAAACCATGAACCCGTTCGGTGGGCTAAAAACAGAAAACACTGAGAATGTTTTAATAAAATGAGAACAACGTCACTTGTACTTCTGGAAAACAGAAAAAAGATGTTTTCATTCTCCCAAAAAACAGACACCTAAAACACGATGCTGCTCAATCTCTTGTTCAATCTTCTCTCCCCATCACTCTACCCTGCAAAACAAAAACGAAAATCAAACCCATCACAGCCATGACTGTTAGACCATCATCACGGCCACCGCCACTAACCCTGCCACTGTCACCAAACCTCACAGACTGTGAAACCCTATATATATATATATATATATATATATATATATATTAATATGTGTAGGGGCTTTTTTTCTTCCGGCAGCTACTACGGGCCTGGGCTGCCGTAAATAGCAAAATGGATGAAATTGCCCCTTGAGTCTGAGTTCAGAGATCATGCCCCAAAATGCTTCGAAAGGGTTGTAAAGCCTTAGGAAACACCTTGGTTACCTTCACCAACGAAAAGAATGGCTGCTTACAGATAAATTCTTGGCTTAGCATGAGAAGCTTGTGGCATGGGAGCAAAATCGACATGAGTTTAGCACCGAAGAGAAAATTGAGTGTTCTTGGGAGAAAAAGGGGTATTAAGGTAGGAGATGGAGAGTTTGCAAAGAGGTTTGGCTGAGAAAGGAGGGAAGGAAAGGAAAAGATGGCTTGGGCGCTATTTCCGGCAGCTCGACAGTGACTCTGTCAAATGTCAGAATAGCATGACAAAGGGGAAAGCTGAGGGAGGAGATGAACTAAGCACGAAAATTGCTGGGTTTTGCATGCAAGAGAGGAAGCTTGCTCTCTGGTTGTGTGTTGTCATGATGGGTAGGAAATGCCCCTTTTTATAGGCGCTGGAAACTACCATTTTTCAAGAAACCCTAATGGCTTCTATCCAATTTGGCCAAGTTTTTCCCTTCCTTTCTCCCCTCATCCCTTCAATCATCCTATTTTGGTGAAATCCACTCTACCCAATCCCACAAAATCATGGATTTTTGGGAGCTCAAGACCCTTTCCCGCAGCTACCTCAAAACTCTCATTTTCAGCCATCTCCTTCCTTTCCTTTTTTCCTTCTTTTTTATGGCCAGGTCTGATGGGGGAAAGAAATGGGTATGTACACTGGTTTGAAGGGTGTTTTGCTCAAGTATCCTTTGGTTTTTGGATGGATTGTGTTGGGATTTGTCTTTGGCCATGTGCTGGAGGCTCCCAGCAGTCCACTCACATGGGTAGCTTTGGTTTTCTCATTGTTTTTGTTTCCAGCTAAGTGCTGGAGAGATGGCAGATATTTTCCTTGGTTACTTGGGGCTCTCTAAGGTGATGGGTTAGTTTGTCAAAATAAATGGGCTAACCTCAATAAGTGTTGGCCTATTCTTTGTTGAGGTGTTGGGCTAATTTGGTTAAGCTAATGGGCTATTTCGGTTGGGCTTTTTGGTTGGGATATTTTCTCTTTGTGCTCACCCACATGTTTGGGCCTAAGAAATGGGCCTGAGTTCCGAGGCTCCCAAGCAACCCCGGGACTTCCATTTCTTGGCCCATCAATGGGCCTCATGTCAACTTATTACCATCCATACCACAACCCACTCAAGCAAGCCCCAGGCATCTTGCGTGGCTTGGGCCCACTTAAGCTTGTAGCATGGCGTGTTGCTTATTTGCTTGGCGTGGCATGTGTGCAAGCGCGTATGACGAACTTTCGCATGCCCAAATTAGGTTTCCTCTCGATAAGGTATTGCATTGGGCCAAGAATTTATTTGGGCCGAACCGTGGATTTTTTGGGCCTCAACATTAGCCCCCTTGATTATTGGGGCCATGAATGTGTATTGAAATGGTCCGAATAATCAATTTCCAGCCCAAAATAAATTGTAGTGGCATGGCATGGCATGGCATGGGTTTAGGAGCAACTCAAGGATGACCAGTTAAGGGTCTCTGAAATTACAGCCAGGTCTTTTCCGGGAAGGTTGGAGGGGTCGCAATGGTCCCGCTTAAAACCCAATTCTTCTTAAACACCGAGGGTGTTTCCTTAAAGAAATTTCCTAGACACTGTAATTTTGGAGGTCACTTACTAGAGTTACCAAGAGTTTGCCCATTTTGTGGCATGACAGAGAAGAAAATGCTTGGTGGATTAGCTCAAAATAACATAGCTTGCATGATTTATTTGCTTAAGTGACTAGAGAGGCTTGATTTTAGATCGTATGCTTGGATGCTTGGCATTGGCATGTATGCTTGGCTCGGGCTTGTATGCTTGGCATTGGCATGTACGCTTGGCTTGGGCTTGTATGCTTGGATGTTTGGCATTGGCATGTACGCTTGGCTCGGGCTTGTATGCTTGGATGCTTTGCATTGGCATGTACGCTTGGCTTGGGCTTGTATGCTTGGATGCTTGGCATTGGCATATACGCTTGGCTTGGGCTTGTATGCTTGGATGCTTGGCATTGGCATGTACGCTTGGCTTGGGCTTGTATGCTTGGATGCTTGGCATTGGCATGTGCTGGAAGGATGTTTGAAATAGGGCAGGTGTTGGAAAATGTTTTGTTTGGCATGGAATAGGTGTTGGAAATTCTCTGCTTATGGAGTAGGTGCTGGAAGAACGTGACTTGGCTTGGCATGATTAGCTTGGATTTGCAATGAGGACGTGGATAATCTAATGGTTGAGTTGAATCAAGATATAGCTTGGTCTGGCATGAGGGTTCACTCTTCTGGCAGCATGAATATAGAGCTTGTGCTATTTTCCAGAAGCACCTCGTACAACGCATCATTATCTTCCATGTTTTGCTTGGCTTGAATCTTGGTTATTGGGGTTTTGGAATTGTTGGTGGTGATTGCACTGAATTCATTCCTCAGCCGCCAAGTGCACCATAATCATCAGAAAAAGATTTGATTGGCATGAGTTGCAAAAACTATTGCAGCGTGGCCTTCTGAGTATTTGTTTAGGTCATTGCATGGCGTGGTGAACTTAGGATATCCCTTTGTTGCGATGGTGACAATTTGGCATGATATGGTGATAGCATGGCTTCTTCTCTGTGCTTCCAGCAGCTAGAACTGCCAAGTTCTAACATTGTCATTTTTATGATGACTGTATTGCTTGAAAAGCTTGATATTGTGATATCTGGTTTGGTTTTCTTGAAATGTTTGTACCAAGTGAGATGCTTGAGTTGCATGGTTTGTGTGAATTGATTCACAAATGCTTGTATTGATGCATGGTGGGTTGAAGAAGAGATACAGGCTTGAGAGAGCATAAGAGAGCTGGGCACATTATCTCCTTGACTGGCTTGGCCTTCACGTGGGCAAAATTGTGTTGCCCCTTCCTTTTGAATTTTTTATTTGCAAGTGGCTGCTCTCTTTTCCTTTCATTTGGCATGGCATGCTTTATTTTCTGATTTTCTCTCACTCTTCTTTCTTCTTCTTCTTCAAGACCCAAACCCGTGGGTATTGTTCATCGACATAGAAGTCAGATTTTTGAAGCTCGGATCAAAAAACTTCCTTGATAAAAGTTGTTCATCTGCTCGAGTAATTTAGCCTGTAAAAATTTGAGAATTTTTTGAATTTTTCTGATGCCTCAAAGCTGGTCTGAAACTTCTGCACTCATCCATGGCTGGTGAGTTTCTGCAGATTCTGCTTCTTCATGTATCTTTAATTTCTGATCCTCGGATGATTTCACTTGCTTCTCAAACTGTGCTCACAATTATGTTGTTTATACCATATCCAAAATTGAAGATCATCCAACCATTGTAGTGTTCTCTGCCTTCATTTTTCTGATGCATGCTCATGAATTGATGTTGATGCTTTGTTGCATGTTTGTTTTCTATGCTTGAAGCTTGAATTACATTGCACTTCTCAAAACTGGTGAGTTAGGTACTAAATTTTGAGGCTGAGCTTTCGATTTAGGATTCTAGCTTGGTGATAAACAAGACTCATACAAGCTCACTTGGGGTAATGCATGCCCAGTGTTTGTGAAAATGTCTTACAGAGCTTGTGTGCTGATCTTTGAACTTTCGAAATGTTTCTCTTGGAATATAAGTTGGAGGTTTTGACACATGAAAATAGACTTCTCAATGGTTGTGTTGGAACTGGTCTTGTGCCATTTGAAGGAAAATTGAATTTTTGGTACAATTTCAAATGGCTAAGCTGCTGAAATTGTGCAGTTTCTGCTGCATGGCATGTTTTGGGAATCTGTTTGACATGCTTCCCTAGCTCGAAATGCAATGAAATTTTGGAAAAACGAAGCTTGATATGTCTAGTTCTAATCTGGAAAGTTTGGGACTTGTTGGTTGTAAACTTGATTTCTAGTGATTTTCGAAAGGTGGGATGTTCCAGCTAGAATGGTTGGAAAGCTTGTGTATAAGTTTCGCTTGGCATGTTGCTTTTGTCTGAGAATTTAGCATGTCCTTTCTCTTGGCATTGAGTGCTGATCTGGGCATTGCTAGAGCATGATCTTGAGCAATATTGTTGTGAGAGCATGATGTTGAATGGCATTGTTGCATGAGCATGAGTTCTTCAATTTGCTTGAGCTGCGTGAATTGCTTGGAATACCTTAATGAAATGTAGTTGCTTGGCATATGGATTGGTATTACACCCTATGAATTTGTCAAATGCTTGATAGCTAAGTTTGCTTGAGAAAATTATGCTTCCAGCGCCTCCCTTTGTGTATGAATACCTTTTCGGTGCCTGATTTTGGCTAACGTATTCTCTTGTTCAGAATCTCTAAAGCATGAGAAAGCATGAGAAGTCAAATTTTCTAGGATTTTGATAGCATCAAAGTGAGTTTTGGATACTTTCATCTTGACTTGCAATGTGAAGGCTTATGGAAGATTTGAATTGCTTGGCCAGAGAGACTTTGGATGAGACAGAGAACAAGCTAGTTGTTGGGGCTGCTTTGAGTTTTCTTTCAGAGATGTAATGAGTTTGTTGAATTGTTGCAAGGATAAATTGAGCTTTGGGGGTTAAGGAGCATATACACTAGCATGATGTTTGAAATAGGGCAGGGGCTAAGAAGATTTGAAATAAAGCAAGTGCCAGAAATTCTTTTCTTGTAGAGTAGGAGCTGGAAGAATGTAAGAAAATATGCTTCTGGCACCTCTGTTTTTTTTTTTTTTTTTTTTTCACGAATACCTCTCCAGCATCTGTATCTTTTTTAAAGACTTGATTTAGAGGTTCCAAAGCATGAGAAGAACAAGCTAGTCGTTGAAGTCACCTCAAGTGTTCTTTTAGAGGTGCAATGAGGTTGTTTAATTGTTGTAAGGATGGATTGAAATCGGGTAGAGGCTAAGAAGGTTTGAAAATAAGGCAAGTGGTGGAAACAGTGATGAATGAATGTATATAGCTTGGACTTGGTTGACGATGTGAATAATGTTGAATCACAGCTCTCGGAACCGAGGCATTGCTTGGTTTAGCATGAGAAACTTTGAAGTGCTTGTGCTTGACTATTTTTTTTTCAATTGGCAGGAAGGCCCCAAGTCATTTGGAACTGAATTTTGACTCCTTTTTTTTTTTTTTTTTGCAGATTTGCTTGGCAAGAAGCCCCCAAGTATTTTGGAGTTTGCATGTGTAGTTCGCTTCAATGGCATGAATGACGGATTTGCCTAAGCCCCCAGCCCTTGTACAAGATCTGTTTTGCTTGAGAATGGAGATCTAAGACACAAGAAAAAAAAAGCACATGTCAGTCACCCATGTTATGCTTGTTCTGCAAAGTAGATAGCCAACAAAAGGAAAAAAAGAAAAAGAAAGAGGGAATGTTCTTATCTCTTTATTCTCTCTGATTTTTTTTGCTTCTAGCCTTCTTCTTCGGAGGCGTTGGTGAACATAACGGCCTGATCCCCAGCAGAGTCGCCAATTTATGTAGGGGTTTTTTTTCTTCCGGCAGCTACTACGGGCCTGGGCTGCCGTAAATAGCAAAATGGATGAAATTGCCCCTTGAGTCTGAGTTCAGAGATCATGCCCCAAAATGCTTCGAAAGGGTTGTAAAGCCTTAGGAAACACCTTGGTTACCTTCACCAACGAAAAGAATGGTTGCTTACAGATAAATTCTTGGCTTAGCATGATAAGCTTGTGGCATGGGAGCAAAATCGACATGAGTTTAGCACCGAAGAGAAAATTGAGTGTTCTTGGGAGAAAAAGGGGTATTAAGGTAGGAGATGGAGAGTTTGCAAAGAGGTTTGGCTGAGAAAGGAGGGAAGGAAAGGAAAAGATGGCTTGGGCGCTATTTCCGGCAGCTCGACAGTGACTCTGTCAAATGTCAGAATAGCATGACAAAGGGGAAAGCTGAGGGAGGAGATGAACTAAGCACGAAAATTGCTGGGTTTTGCATGCAAGAGAGGAAGCTTGCTCTCTGGTTGTGTGTTGTCATGATGGGTAGGAAATGCCCCTTTTTATAGGCGCTGGAAACTACCATTTTTCAAGAAACCCTAATGGCTTCTATCCAATTTGGCCAAGTTTTTCCCTTCCTTTCTCCCCTCATCCCTTCAATCATCCTATTTTGGTGAAATCCACTCTACCCAATCCCACAAAATCAGGGATTTTTGGGAGCTCAAGACCCTTTCCCGCAACTACCTCAAAACTCTCATTTTCAGCCATCTCCTTCCTTTCCTTTTTTCCTTCTTTTTTATGGCCAGGTCTGATGGGGGAAAGAAATGGGTATGTACACTGGTTTGAAGGGTGTTTTGCTCAAGTATCCTTTGGTTTTTGGATGGCTTGTGTTGGGATTTGTCTTTGGCCATGTGCTGGAGGCTCCCAGCAGTCCACTCACATGGGTAGCTTTGGTTTTCTCATTGTTTTTGTTTCCAGCTAAGTGCTGGAGAGATGGCAGATATTTTCCTTGGTTACTTGGGGCTCTCTAAGGTGATGGGTTAGTTTGTCAAAATAAATGGGCTAACCTCAATAAGTGTTGGCCTATTCTTTGTTGAGGTGTTGGGCTAATTTGGTTAAGCTAATGGGCTATTTCGGTTGGGCTTTTTGGTTGGGATATTTTCTCTTTGTGCTCACCCACATGTTTGGGCCTAAGAAATGGGCCTGAGTTCCGAGGCTCCCAAGCAACCCCGGGACTTCCATTTCTTGGCCCATCAATGGGCCTCATGTCAACTTATTACCATCCATACCACAACCCACTCAAGCAAGCCCCAGGCATCTTGCGTGGCTTGGGCCCACTTAAGCTTGTAGCATGGCGTGTTGCTTATTTGCTTGGCGTGGCATGTGTGCAAGCGCGTATGACGAACTTTCGCATGCCCAAATTAGGTTTCCTCTCGATAAGGTATTGCATTGGGCCAAGAATTTATTTGGGCCGAACCGTGGATTTTTTGGGCCTCAACAATATGTACACTAATATTTTATGGAAATTAAATATTTAAAATTAATAGTTTTAATACTATATATATATATATATATAAAAAGTTGCATGGCAAGCCACGTGAAAGCTTTTGCTATAACCTATCAAATCTATTATATGGTTTTAACTATATATGCCAATTCACTTCAATCTTATATAATATTTATACACAAGTGTTTAGAAAAGTTTGACGTGTTGCTTTTTAGAGCCCTCAAAGACCACAATAGCATGAGGTGGTGAATATTAACTTGAGGTGTAAGAATAATAGGAAGCCTTGTATGTATAAATGTAATTGGAAAGTGCTTACTAAGCACTCTCCGGAGCCAGCACCTAAAGACTAAATGGGGTGGCAGTTTTATCTTCAAGCCACCCATGTAATCTATAAATCCTAGGATGCAGTCTAGAAATCCCTAGGTTAGTTATGTGGCACAATGTTAAAGCTTCAACCAAATTTTCTTTACCGACTCTAACTACTATAAATAGTCCTACATAATAGCTTTAGACCATAAGTTCTTCAAGTTATAGTAGTTTCCTTGAAAAAAATCGTAGACAAAAGAAAATAAGAGAACTAAGTGTTGTGAGGTTTTGAAGAAATTCAAGGTATTTGAGCTTACAATTGGGAGTTATACAATAGCTTTGGATTTAAGGTAGGGGTTCTTTCTTGGGGAGGTTTTGCATAAATTGATTTAATTAAATATTGTGAACACTATATTATGCTTGGTAATATTGTTTGATTATTATCCTTGATATTGGATGTTTACATGATTATCAATTATCATTATAATTTGATTAATATTGACATGTTCATATGTTGTCAGTGGTGTTTGGAATTCTTGGGTTGACAAATAAATTATGGAAAAGAGGGTAATGGGAAGGTTCTTTTGTGTAGTTGAGTCTGACCATTGTAGGGACCAAGTTCAGGCGAGCCCGTGTGCACAGTAGATTAGGAAATCGGCGGTATAATTGTCGATTGGGTAATTTGGGCTTGGAGATCAATGGTATGGACAAGATGACTAGCAAAAGGTGAATTATGGGATGATTGAAATGGGTGTTAGTTTATATAATGGGGCATTCGGAATCACAGTGGTAAAATGCATGGTATGGGACATGCAGATTTGCTTGCCCTATTATATAGATTAACGGGTTGGGTAGAATTGAAGTTCATTCATGCATTGCATAAATTGTACATTAATAATCTCACTAATCACATAAGACATAGGACTCCTACTGAGCATGTAATACTCACCCCTTAATGAATTTATTGCAGGTTTTGAATCTGAAGTTTAGTTGTGACAAGGAAACAAGAAGAATGAGTTGCAGATAGTTTTGGATGTTTTATTAAGAGTCTGTATTTTACTGAAATTTTGCTTGTAAAATTACAATGTAAATTACTTTGGTTTAAATAGAAGTTTTATGTTTAATTCTCAAGTTTCTTGCTATTTAAATTTTGTAATTTTAGTTTTTTTCTTTTCTTTTCTTTTACCTCACACTCTCAATAAATAAGTAAATAAATTGGGGTGTGACACAGACCCAGTCCCCACATCACCACCACTTATCAAACCCAGCTGACACCAACAACACCACCATACCAATGGAATCACCACCAAACACCCAATCGAACCCAATACGCATCATCGCCACCTAGTAAAAAAGCAATCGACCCTAACACCTCCACCACCCATACCCAATCAAAGCACCATCATCGCCATCACCACCCAATCGAGAGAGAGAGAGAGAGAGAGAGAGAGAGAGAGAGAGAGGTGGGTTGATGGGATTCATGCCATGGAAGGAATGAATGGGTGCGGCAGCATGAAGAGATAGTGAAAAAGAGGGAAGGGAGAAGAAAAGAGAAAGGAGAGAAGAGGAAGAAAGAAAAGGAAAAAAGAAGAAAAGAGGAAGAAAGAAAAAATGAAAAAAAAAAAAAAAAGATACAAATTTTTAACTTTAAAAAAAAAAAAATGTTTCAAATTATACATTTTAAAAAATATTTTTTTAGAACATAAATTAGCAAAAATACACTTGAAAAATAACTCATATATTATTATTCTCAAATTGTTCTACCAGACACGTTTTCATTGTTTTTATTTTATGAATCTATTTTCTAATTAATCTACCAGACGCATTTTCAAATCCTGAAAATGCAAATTCGTTTTCTTGTTTTCATTCTCTGAAAATATTCTCTGAAAACATTATCTGAAAACGTTATCGAATGGGCACTTAGAAATTATGTGTGGGAAAAATATGGAATTTGGAGGTCATAAATCTCAACTTTAAATTCTATCTAAAAGTCGTCATTTCTCAAATTCCAAGAGAGATTGAGTTTTAAAAAAAGATAACTTTACAAATAAAGGTTAAATTCCGTATTTTAAATCCCTCACCCAAACTAGAAATTTTACAAATTCTAGAACATTAATTTCCGTCATTTCAAATTCCGTAATTTATACATTGGAGTAGAAATTGTACTGTTAAGGTATTGAATTCAAAAGACCATGCTCAAGTATGGGTTGATTAAACTCAACATTGGTTCTTTTCATTTGACTTTGCTATTCATACAGATGCGGACGTCCGAACGTTATTATCGTGCCATGTATTTTGTACTACCCCTCCTTCACTTCCTTTCTGTTTACAATAGCATCCGCACAATAATAACGTAGGGACGTCCGAATGAGAGAATAATATCAGACTCTCAGTCCCACAAGAAGAGCTCGAAATCAGCTTCTAATCCAAATTTCATAAGATTTTGCGAGGCATGAATTGAAAATCCAAAACATCATAAAAAAAAGGGTTTGAATAATCCAAAAAGAAAGGCATTGCATCTCATCATTTAATAGCAGCAGATCTGTGATGCACTAGCCATCCAAAATAACCAGGCAAAACAAATTAAACCAGCTAAAAAGGAAACATCTTACAGAAGCTTCAGAATGTCAACTCCAGTACTTGAGGTGCTAAGCTGCATTGACATTCCCCCCAAGGAACACATGGGTGAGAACTGACTTTGACAGCAATGACACCTTAAGCAGTTTCACACCCTAAGAAAGCAAAACAAAAAAACATTGTTAATGTGAACAAAAGCTAGATTACAACTTAGAGAATATATCTCTGACATCCAGCTAGAACCAAATAGAATTGAAAATTCAGATTATTTAACCAAATTTTAAAAAAAAAAGTTGAATTGGAACAAGACTCAAACCATGGTTCAGGACTCAAAACATGTCCATCAAATGAAAACAGGGATGAAAAGAAAACCCAATCCTAGGTTTTATTTTAGGGCTAGAAAGGGAAAACTATCTGATCAAACTGTCGTTTGGAGTACTTATCGTCATGTGTTACCACTTTGAAGATGCAATTCCTATTTTGTAATTCATCTTTCCAATCTCAAGTTCGAATCCCCTATCCTACGTCGATCAAGAAAAAAATATTGGTATCCACGAAAGCAAAGGGTCCAAAGGGGTGCATATCCAATATATAGGCACAGAAAAAAACATAGAAGTACAAAGATGGGTTGGAGATGCAAGTGAGCCAGGCAGACCATGGATCGAGCAGACGGTTAATAAAAACATTTGCCGACGTACCTCATTCATGCCTAGATCAACAACCTTCTCCTCAAGGACCCCGACATCCTTAACATTGAACCTGTTGAGCAGGCCGATACCAGAAATAGTAGACATGGGCTTCACTTCGAGATCATCCATTATCATGTATGTAACAAGGCCCTTCACATACCCTACCGTGCCAGCACCGGAATAAGTAGCCTGTACCGCACTAGTTGGTGAATCAACATAAGTAGTGGTGGTGGAGATGGAGTAATTGCAGCTAGGACATTTGGCCTTAGGGTCTTCAGCCACATAACCGTGGCTTCTACTATTCGAACACATATAGATCATCTTTCTAGCATCGGATTTGACATCGGTTAACAAACCAAGGATGTTAGGTCCAGCAGCAGCAGGTTCTTTTGGTTTCAGGAGGGCGTCTTTGTTAAGATTGGGTTGCAAATATTCATCGTTGAGAGTTTCAACGCTCTCATAAAGTTCGCCTAAACTACCAACCATGGCCTCCTTAGAGAGCAGCCTAATGATAGTGCCAGCGGGAAGAGACAGGAGAGTGAAGAGAAAGTCCACAAAGTCCTTACCCGCTTCAGCAAACAGGACTTTATTGCGCGTTGTGTCAATGAGGAGCTTCAAACTAACAGTGCCAGACTTTGAGGTTGCCATCGAAAAAATGAGAAGGTAAGTGTCAACTTGGAGATTGTATATATATATTGGGTGCCATGGGAGTCCAGCCCATGATGGAGCAATTACTAATCCTTAGAGTTCTCTAGAGTATTAATAGTGGTACATGAAGGTTGAAATGACTCTTCATATTCCAATGCAAAGCATTGAATTTGGTGGCTGCTGCGTATCCATACATTTAAATGTATTAAATATGGAATTATGAAGCCCTCTTACTACCGTACGTAATGCTATATAATTGGTGCATTGTATGTGTGGTGCATTGATGATGGAAATAAACTTGGGATTTTAAGAGCATTCACAGTCATGTTTTCTATTTTTTAGTTAAATTTTAGCTAAAAACATATAAATATTATTTCAGGAACTTTCTATAAAATTTAAACTCCAATCATGCTCTCTAGTTTAGGGAGTCATAAATGCTATAACTCTTTTCTAATTGGTCCATCTCTATTAAAAAATAATATAAAAAATAGTTAGTATTAGTTAAAGGTTTAAAATACTCCTTAAAAAAAGCAGCATTAAATTATAGGGAGCCACTAAGGCCTAGTTTGGGATTGCTGTCACTTTTAAAAAAAGTTGCTTCTGCTGTGCTTTGAAAATAATTAGCTGTAAAGTAAAGCAGCTCCATGTTTGGTAAACAATATTTTTAAAGTGCTGTTAGTACAAAAAGCAGTGTAAAAGCGTTTGGTAAATTTTAATATAAAATTGTTGTAACTGTGAATAATGACTAAAATAGACATGATGTTAAAAGTGTTTTGTATTAATCATGTGGTGGTAGTTGTAGTGATGGAATGGAGGTGGTGGTGGTGATGAAGGTGGAGTTGGTGGTGGTGGGGATGGCGGTTGTGGAGGTGGTGGTGGTGGCAATGGCAGCATGGTGGTAGTTGTAGTGATGGAGTGAAGGTGGTGGTGGTAATGAAGGTGGAGTTGGTGGTGGAGGGGATGGTGGTTGTGGAGGAGGAGGTGGTGGTGGTGGAGGTGATGGATGAGGTGGTGGTGGCGGAGGATGAGGAGGAGGATGTGGTGGTGGTGGTGATGTTGGTTGTGGAGGTGGTGTTGGTTTGGAGGTTTTGGAGGAGGTGGTGGTTGTGGTGGTGGTGGTGGAGGATGAGGAGGAAGAGGATGTGGTGGTGGTGGTTGTGGAGGTAGTGAATGTGGTGGTGCAAGTGGTGGAGTTGGATGTGAAAGTGGGGGTGGTGTCATTTTTTAAAATGAATGATGGTATTTTGGGAATTAAAAAAATTTATTAAATGTTCATATATGCTTCTTTTGAAAGCAGCTTTGAAAAGCAACCCAGAATCTGCTTTTAAAAGCTGCTGTCAAAAGGCCATTGCTTTTAAAATAATTGGGATATTTTCTTTTTACTAAACACCTTAAACTGCTTAACTTTAAAGTGAAGCAGGTTTTTGGCCAAAAAAAGCAATCCCAAACGGGGCCTAAGAGTGCTTTCTCTCTCCTCAGATTTAGGAGCTCCTAGAGGTCTCCCTATTTTAGGAGGTGGATAGGGAGCATAGTTGGAGTTGTATTTTAAATTGACATGAACTAGTTCCCATGTTTAGATAAAAAAAACATAGAAATTTAGGACCCATTCGTTTAAGTTTTAAGGGCCCATTTTCATTTTTAGAGAACAAAAACAAACCAAGTGTACTTCTAAAAACAGAAAACACTAAGAATGTTTTAATAAAAATGAGAACAACTTCACGTGTACTTCTGAAAAACAGAAAAAATATGTTTTCATTCTCCCAAAAAACAGACGCCTAAAACACGTTGTTGCTCAATCTCTTGTTCAATCTTCTCTCCCCATCACTCTACCCTGCAAAACAAAAACGAAAATCAGCCCACCACAACCATGACTGTCAGACCATCGTCACGGTCACCGCCACTGACCCTGCCACTGTCACCAAACCTCACAGACCCAGTCCCCACATCACCACCACTTATCAAACCCAGCTGACACCAACAACACCACCATACCAATGGAATCACCACCAAACACCCAATCGAACCCCAATACACATCATCGCCACCTAGTAAAAAAGCAATCGACCCTAACACCTCCACCACCCATACCCAATCAAAACACCGTCATCGCCATCACCACCCAAGAGAGAGAGAGAGAGGTGGGTTGATGGGATTCATGCCATGGAAGGAAGGAAGGAATGAATGGGTGCGGCAGCATGAAGAGATAGTGAAAAAGAGGGAAGGGAGAAGAAAAGAGAAAGTAGAGAAAGAAAGAAAGAAAGAAAGAAAGAAACAGCTTGGGAAGGGAGAAGAAAAGAGAAAGGAGAGAAGAGGAAGAAAGACAAGGAAGAAAGAAGAAAAGAGGAAGAAAGAAAAAATGAAAAAAAAAAAGATAAAAATAATTTTAACTTTAAAAAAAAAAAAAAAAATTTCAAATTATACATTTTTTAAAATATTTTTTTAGAACATAAATTAGCAAAAATACACTTGAAAAATAACTCATATATTATTATTCTTAAATTGTACTACCAGACACGTTTTCATTGTTTTTATTTTATGAATCTATTTTCTAATTAATCTACCAGACGCATTTTCAAATCCTGAAAATGCAAATTCGTTTTCTTATTTTCATTCTCTGGAAATATTCTCTGAAAATGTTATCGAACGGGCACTTAGAAATTACGCGTGAGAAAAATATGGAATTTGGAGGTCATAAATCTCAACTTTAAATTCTATCTAAAAGTCGTCATTTCTCAAATTCCAAGAGAGATTGAGTTTTAAAAAAGATAACTTTACAAATAAAGGTTAAATTCCATATTTTAAATCCCTCACCCAAACCAGATATTTTACAAATTCTAGAACATTAATTTCCGTCATTTCAAATTCCGTAATTTATAAATTTCTTTGTACTTTTAAATTTCCTCATCCAAACGCACCGTCAAGGATTGCCCTCTTACTAACGTATGTATAAAAAGGAAAGGTTTGGTAGATAGATTCTCAAATGTTTCAAATTGGGTTAACAAAAAGCTATTTGGAATTTGTCGATCTCAATATGTTGGTTATATATGTGACTGAGTTTTAAAATAAATGAAGTTGAGATTCCACTTCAAAAGTAGTCCAACTCCTTATAAGTTCTTCGAAGGTTTGTTAAATTTTCGATGCGAGACATTTCTTTACATCCTTACAAGCCCTGGCATGTGTGGAGAAATTTCAAGCCTAACACATGGATAATACATATATTGGGTGGCTTTGAGCATGTGACTGTTGGGCTTCACACGTGGGCAATTCTATCTCTAATACTATGAAGGAAGTTGAGAGTCCATCCTAAAATTAATTGTCAATGGGAAAGTAGCTCAATTCCTTATAAGCCATTCAAAGGTTTGTTAACTTACCAATGTGAGACGTTTCTTCACATCCTCACATTTTGAATATATATTCTAGGTTGGAGTAGAAATTGTTTTCATTAAGGTGTTAAATTAGAAAGACCATGCTCAAGTATGGGTTGATAGGAATCAACATCGGTTCCTTTTATGTGGCCTTGCTATATATATACACACTCTCAGGTTCGCACTAGAAGAGCTCGCAGCCTGCTTATAATCCTTAAAATTTCATAAGTTTTTTGCAAGGCGTGAACATAATTTGAAAATCCAAAACATCATAAATGAAAAGTAGGGGGCAAATAATCCGAAAAGAACGACATTGCATCTCATTTAAGCAGCAGATCTGTGAAGACTTCCAAAATAACCAGGTAAAAACAAACTAAACCAGCTCAAAAAAGAAACATCTTAGAGAAGCTTCAGAGTGTCAATTCCAGAGGTGCTAAGTTGAGGTGCTCATGCTGCATTGACATTCTACCTAAGGAACACATGGGTGAGAACTGACTTTGTCTGCAATGATGCCTTTAGTAGTTTCACACCCTAATAATAAAGCAAAACAAAAATGATTGTTAATCTGAATAAAATGACAGTAGACTTGTGTCAAATTAGCTAGGTTACAACTTAGAGAATTTGTCTCTGGAATAATCCAGCTATAACCAAATAGAATTGAAAGTTCAGATTTATTTAAGCAAACTCAAGATGATGAATTGGTTCACGACTCAAAACCATAGAAAAATTTGTGTCTTTAAACAAATTCAGATTTATTTCCCCACTGTTTCCCTCCTTGATTTATCTATCACAAACAAAGAAATTGAAATTTTTTAAAGGGCATCAGATGAAAACAATGATAGAACACGTATATACAATTAACTATGTATAAATAGTCCCCAAGGGTACAACTTAGAAAGGGAAAACTATCAGATGAAACCCTTCTTTGGAAAACTTATCAAAGATCGTTATGTGTTACCAACTTACCACTTATACAGTGGTGGATCCAGGAAATGTGTAAAAGTTCCTAAATCTTTTTCAGACGAAAATAACTCCAAAAATTAAAATGGTAACACTTGCATTCATAATTTATGGTAAAACACAAACCCCCTTTCATACATGTCAGTACACATATTCATGTGTTCTACGACTTTAATTGGTTCATGAATATGTTCCTATTTTTGAACCTAGTTTGGGTTTAACACACAAGTTTACTAACATGGAAAATCTTGATGTATGAGTATTGCGTGTCAAACAGCAACCAATATAGCCTTCATAGGCTAAAATGCAAGTCAAATAGCATGTCCACGGCCATGTCCACTTTGATCAATGATCATAATGATGGACAAAGCGGCAGGCCAGGCGTTTAAAAAACAAAAAGGAAGCCAGCGCACGCAGCTGGGCTTAAAGTAGCAAACAGACAACAGCAACTGGTTGGGGCATTTCATCGAGCAAATGGTGGGCACCCCAGGGTAGCCCACCAACCGCTCATGTCATGGCGTCATAAGTGGAGCTGCTCAGGGAGTTTTCCGGCGTCCATGGGTCGGCGACTCCACTAGTCCCTCTGTGGGTCCGCATAAGTGACTTAGATATATATATATATTTTTTATCAAGAATGGAGATGCAATTTCTATTTTGTATTTTCTCTGTCCTAAAATAGAACAGGTCTCATGTTCGAATCCCCTCCCATGTCAATCAAGACAATTCATGAAGGCAAACAATCGAAAAGGAGTGCATAACCGATATAGGCACAGATAGAGCAAACCGTTAATAAAGAAATTGGCAGACGTACCTCATCCATTCCTAGATCAACCACCTTCTCTTCAAGGACACCAACATCCTTAACACTGAACCGGCTGAGCAAAGTGATACAAGAAATAGTAGACAAAGGCTTCACTTCGAGATCATCCATTATCATGTATGTAACAAGGCCTTTCACATACCCTACCTTGCCGGAATAAGTAGTTTGCACCGCAGTAGTCGGTGAAGCAACATAAGTAGCGGCGGTGGAGAGGGAGTAATTGCAGCTAGGACATTTGGCCTTAGGATCTTCAGCCACATAACCGTGGCTTCTACTATTCGAACACATATAGATCATCTTTCTAGCATCGGATTTGACATCGGTTGACAAACCAAGGATGTTAGGTCCAGCAGCAACAGGTTCTTTTGGTTTCAGGAGGGCGTCTTTGTTAAGATTGGGTTGCAAATATTCATCGTTGAGACTTTCAACGCTCTCATAAAGTTTGCCTAAACTACCAACCATGGCCTCCTTAGAGAGCAGCCTAATGATAGTGCCAGCGGGAAGAGACAGGAGAGTGAAGAGAAAGTCCACAAAGTCCTTACCCGCTTCAGCAAACAGGACTTTATTGCGCGTTGTGTCAATGAGGAGCTTCAAACTAACAGTGCCAGAGTTAGAGGCTGCCATCGGAAAATGAGGAGGAGGCTGCCAGAGTTAGGGCACCTCCAATGAAGATTCAAACTGGACAAGTTTCTCTCCAATGGGCCGGATTATATGGACCGGTACTATATTGTGCTTGTGGCATATGTATTAAAATAAAGGAAATATATTTTTTGGGGTCGGTCATTTATTTTCTTTGTATATTTTGGTAAGAAATTAACTTGGGAATGCAACCGAATATGGTGTGCAAAATTAGCCCATCTATAATAAGCTATCTAAATTATTTTTTTAGACAAATTTTACCCTCCGTTTGGATGAGGGAAAATAACTCGGAATTTAGCTAAAAGTCGGGAATTTAAGAGGAGAAATTGACAATTCCCTTATTTGGCAACTTAAGCGCGGAATTTATTAAATGACGCACGGAAAAAATCGTGGAAATTGAGGCATCAAATTCCCGAGTTTAATTTCCACCAAAATAGGCGTCATTTCACAATTTTCATAGTGCTGGAATTCATATTTTCCAATGTGCCAAAACTTACATAAAAAAAAACCACCAAACTTTTCATTAATTTTAAAAAAAAAAATTACACATCTCTCTGGATCAAATTTGAAGGTTAGTCTTCAAGCCTTTCTCCTTCAATTTAGGTTTTTCTATTTCAGGGTTACCACGGTTTCTAAATGGCTATCAAAATTGGATGTTTCTGACTAAATTTATGAATATGTGTTGAATGGGTTTTGTGATCTTTGCAGCACTATGGCTGGATTTTGGGAAGTTTTAACAAAATATTCTATGCCCATGGATATTGGTGTGTGATTTGTGTTTATGGTACAACTCTATAATTGTTTGCTAGCTTTATCGCTTTGTGTTATCGTCTTGTTCAAGTTTTATCCTTCGTTTCCTTACTCTGAAGAAAAAGCCTATGTTGCTGAAAAGCTTTTTATATACTATGTAAGGAAACGAAAAGCTTTGTTGATTGTTATATGATGCCGAAAATCGAGGGCGCTGAAATAGGTGCAGATGCAACTGAGGTTATGACTCCTACTAATGAAGTTGATCATGTTGATTTGAATGGTGATACACAAGATTAAGAAGATAGTCATGTTATTGGTGATATTTCACCAACCTCAACAAATGGTCAAAAGAGAAGAAATAGGGCATCAAATTCTTCTAATATTCTTCCTACAGATAAAAGAGGTGCTGTAAAAGATGTTATTGCTGATTCGATTGCTAGAATGACTTTATCATTTGAAGAGTTTATCCGTGCTAATACTAAGAACCTTGATCCAGCAAAGGTATATGTTGTAGTACAAGCAGTACCAGGTCTTAGTGAAAATAAACAACTCAAAGCATGTGCTTGGCTGATTGAAAATGACAAACAATTTCAGATGCTGAAGGCACTCCCAATTAAGAAAAAAAAAAAAGTATGTTGTTGATGTTTATTACACGTGGAGAGTGATTTGGTTTGCTAATATGCTCTGTTTGTTTAAGTTGAGTTATTTAGTTCATCAAACGATATGTTATTTTATACTTCGAGGAATACCTTATATGTTAGTTATCAGTTTTTTTGTTCTTTCGAAATATATAATTTCTGTCATTTACAATTTAAATGAGCTATCCAAACATTGAAATTTTCAATTTCTGTCGATTACAAAATTCGACATACATAAATCCAAACACTGAAATCTTCAATTGCCAGAAATTGAAATGACGGAAATTTAAATTCCGTCATTTTAGAATTCTATGTAATTTGCAATTCCTTCATCCAACTGGAGCATTAGGGAAGAATAAAAAAAAAATACAACTTCAACCATACTCCATATCCACCAGTCCCCAAATAATTTATCGCGACATGACATTTCTGAACGACACGACATGACATGACATTTCTGAGCTAGATTTACAGGACCTTGCTACCACCCGGAATTTCTGAAACAACTATCAATCAAGTTTGTCATTATGTAAAAAAAATATAATAATCATAACTTTGGGCGAAGAGAAAGAAAAAAGAAAAAGAGAGATAAGGAAAGGAAAGAAAAAAGAAAGAGAGTGAGGAGAGAGGAGAGAGAAGAGAGAAAGAAAAGAAAGAAAAAAAGAAAGAGAGACAGGAGAGAGAAGAGAAAAACAAAAGAAAACTAGCGGAGAGAAAGAAAAAAGAAAGAGAGAGATAAGAGATAAGAGAAAGAAAAAAGAAAGAGAGAAAATAATGTTTTTTTTTTTATAAGTGGTGGGAAGGGATTGACCCGAAAATAACCCAAAATTTAATTATGCGGGTTGAATTCGTGAATTTCTCGTGCGGATTTCAAGTCGTGTCTGAAATTGCTACTCCTGAATCTTGGTTCCCTTTTACCTTCTATTCTTATTTGGTTCTCATCTTGAAGCTCTCTCAAGCCTCAAGCTCGGATATCTCATAAGGATGGTAATGTGGCTATACCCAATCCCGCCTTCTCGTATTATTCAAAATGGGGAAAATGGGGATTCCCCATCCCCTCATTCGTTAGGAGAAGAAATTCCCCACACTGCCCCATTACAAAAATACAAATAAAAAATAATTTGTGAACGAGAAAAAAATGTTAGAAACTAAATATACAACACAAAACTTTTAGTTTAGACTTACATTTTTCTAATGTATTATTTAATTCAATATATAATATGATATGTGGAACATAAAATTTGGTGAGAGTCTTAGGAAGGAAGACTTAACAATATATTCACATGAAAAATAAATAATATATATTTTAAACAGGGCAGGTTCGGTTTGGGGATTAAGAGAATTTATAAAATATCATCCCTACCTCGCCCCGAACATCATACCCGAAAATTTTCCCAAAATTCGCCCCCATAGTTATTTTTATCTTTCATACCCGACCTATTAGAGTTAAAGCCCCACAAAGAGCCTAATTCGGGGGAAAAATTGTCATCCCTCTGCTCTGCAATCTCTTGCTCAAGGTAATTGTTCGTACCAAAATTGGAAATTTGTCTTCGATAAACTAAGGGATTTTGGTCATTGCACAGTACCAATATATGGCTCATTTTTGCTTAAATTATGGCTGGTTCATGAACTAATTCTAGCCAATCCTAGCTGATTGAAGAAAGAAGTTCCTAGCCAGAATGAAGAATTGAGTGGTAGTTTTTAAAAATATATATTAAATGGAGCAATGATGAAGATGTTGGAAAGGGCGGCGCACCAGCAAACAAAGGATAACAAAATGGAATGGAAAGGAAATATAAAAAAATGATAGTGCAGGAGCTTGTTTTGGAGGAGTCTGTATTTTTATCCTTGCTTTTTTGGCACTAATTCGTTCCTACCCACCCGACTCACCATTTGGTGGCAAGTAGAGGAATTGTTTTATTTTTTTAATCATAATGGAGCCAGCCTGAGCCACTTAGAGCATCCACAATGGGAGGGTGTATATGGGGGTGTATGTTAAATATACATCTCTTGTCATCGGAATCGTCTCCAATGGGGAGATGTAAAGGATTGTAAATATACATCACTACCATAGAGATGTAAAATAAAATGTACATTTACATCTATTTTTACATCTTTTGTAGACGGGACCCACCCGAGAAAAGAGAAGAAAAATGAAGAAAAAGTGGCTTTACATCTATTTTTACATCTTTTACATCTTTTCCCATTGAAGCAAAAAACGTATTTACACCCCCATGGAGGTGTAAAATGGATGTAAAAGTGGCTTTATACCCCCGAATTTACACCCCCACTGTGGATACTCTAAGCATCGACAGGGTGTATTTTTTGGGGCGTAAAGTTACTTTTACATTTTCTTTACACATCCAGGGATGTAAATGCATTTTTTGCTCCAATGGGAAACGATGTAAATCCAAAGGTGCATATTTGATATGTTTGTGATAATTTTTTTTTGTGTTTTTTTTTGTGTTTTAACTTTTTAAAATTAATTTTGTGCTCGTTAGATTTATTTTATTTTCCAAATAAATGGACCTAAAAAAATTAAAATTTGGAGAACATATGATTTTACCTACAAACTAACATAAAAATATCTATGTAGAAATCTGGGCCATTGGAAGTGCAATGCAAATTGCATGAAATCTGGGCCTTCCATCTTGAATTCCAATTCCCATGCTTTATGTAGGACATGTTTTTTTTTTTTTCTCAGTGAGTCATGCTTTCGGTGGAGTGCTCTCTAGTCTCTAGGATGTTTTCTGTTTTTGCTAAAAAGTCTCTCTCTCAAAAGAGGCGTTGCCTCTATTTGTATTGGAGCCGTTGCTGTTTTGATCAGATTGAATGAAACTTATCTGTTTTTGCTCCAGTCTTCTTCCTTCTATTTCTTCTACATGCCTAAATTCAAGTTTGTATTTCATTCTGTCTTATTACTTGTTGTACTAGATAAATATTGAAGTCCTTACTCAATCTTAGGCATAAAAAAGAATATATATTGGGCCAGTTTCCCACCCAATTCATAATCGCTTTGTTTAAAGTCAATACTTTGGGTATATTTTTCATTTTTTCCTCTCAGTCCGTTGGAGTTTTTAACTGTCAACAGTGGCACCTTCGCAATCACAAGAAAAAAACTCCACAGTTAATCCCATACGCATGGCTGGCGGGTCTTTTCAGGATAAATAGTAATTAAAAACTCCAAGTTGAAGTGGCAATTCGATCTCTATTGAAAAAGAAACAAAAAAAGGCACTTTCCATTGAAGTTGCAATCCACTTTATTTTTGTGTAATTTGTTTGACAGTTTGGTTAGATTTCATGGATACCAACGATTGGAGGCAACTCTCGCCAGGAGAATTCATGACAAAGAACTATCAACAAGATGTGGTCCAGATACATTTTAGGTTATTGTACATATTACTAAACAAAATTTGTGATGGAGACGTCAAGTAATGTAATGCCATTTAGAATTAGAACCTAATTTATATCGATGCGGCATTAATAAACAAAATTTGTGATGAAGACGTCAAGTCATGCAATGCCATTTAGAATTAGAACCTAATTTATATCGATGCATCATTAATAAACAAAATTTAGAAGCTAAACTAACCCTGCTTTCCCCTTGCATTATTTGCTCTTCGTTCTCGTGTTGAAAACTCTCTGAACCTCTTATATCTCACTCTGGTCTTCAACTCCAGCCCCTGGTAACCTTTCTACATCCCCAATCTATTGCTCAAGTTAATACTACAAGTTGAACTTGCGGACATGTTAGTTAGGCAAGTTGGTCAAGGCAATGGGTCCGCCACAAGTTCGAATCCCCTCCCCATAAGTAGTTTAGACTATCGCTTATATATATAAAAAGATATATTCCAAGTTCATATTGCTATTCCATTACTGAAAAAAGAAAAAAAGAAAGAAAAAAAACATGAAACTGCACTTTCATTGAAGTTGCAACCCAATTTTTTCGTCTTAAATCTTTACTACTGCTGGTTCGGTTTGGCAGATTTGATGGATGCCGACAGTGATTGGAGGACCCAGTTTCTCCCAAGTTCACGGCAAAGAATTGTCGTCAAGATGTAAGGGTGACTGTGTCAACAGATTGTACAGATACATTTTAGATTATTGATTAATGACATGTTATTAAGTTTAAGTGTTATTGTTTTGTTTGAGCTCTCCTGATAATCAGTACTAGTAACATTTGATTAAATGTATTGCTTATGCAGAATGGATGCAATAAAGAGGTATCCTCCCTTCTCCGGGGACGGATTAGATGAAATCAGGAGAACTGCTGTAAAGATAGAGGAAAAAATTTATGATGTTGCCTTAAGCCAGGTATAACTAAGGTTTCCTAACTATTTTTCATGGTACATTTTGCTAACAGAGAAGAATGAGAGAGAAAAATCTAGAATATTCATAGAAAGAAACAGAGGAAAAGATTTCTGTATTTCTCAGTATATTGAATTGTTGTACAAGTGAATAGTTCTGCCAACATTGTTGGGTTTTAACAATCAGCCCTGCCAAAAATCAACCATAAAATTTTCATTTAGCTATTTGAAATCATTGATTTTATTGCAAGCACTATGTTCTTCTATCTAATTTTTTCACAATGAGATGTCTAAAATGCTTCCAGTTTGAGTAATTTTTTGTTTTTATTTGTTTGTGATAATGATCATTGAATTGAAAATGGGCCGTTCGGATCATTGAAATTTACATATGTATTGTTTATTTTTCAACCCTCCTGCTATTGTAGCTAAACGTGTAATCTAAGTTTTGTGTGCATCTATTGTCCAGACGGATTATCAACGGAAAATTTCTCTAAAGATCATCATGATTGCGTCGAGGTCTGAGTCTCTTGGCCGAATGCGACCATCCAACCTGAAACGACGTCGCATCTTTGCTAGTGATTTGTAACAAGTTTTTTGACTTGGTCTTATATAAAATGTATCTATCAAATAAAAAATCACAGAAACTCAACAAAAAAAAATGAAGTAACAAGAAACAGTTCCTAGGCTAGTTGCAAAATTCCTGATTTAATGTTCTGTAATTACTCTATACTTTATGCGCTTGGTCATCTTGATGTTATAATTTTGTCAGTTTGTCCTATAAAGAGCAGGTCCTAATAAATTAGGAGGTTGTAGGGTCTATGAGAATCTTGCAGCCTCCTCTGGCTCAAATATCCTGATGCTTTAGCCATTCTAATCGATTTGCATACGAGATTGATCCGTACTGTTTCTTTTCTTTTCTTTTTTCAGGGCATCATTCAAACTAGACTTAGAATAGGTTATCATTTTTTGATTGAAGTAGAAATTGTTTCGATTAAATTAGCCTTCAAGATTCTCAATGTTTCGTGGATGATTGGCCTTTTCTGCCAGTGTTTGCTTTAAAAATATGATGCTCATACCCACAAGACAAGAGATTCAAGAGGAGCTCATAACAAAAACAGATGATTTTTATAAATATATTAGTAACAGAGCAAACAACAACATAAATATAACATCACACATGTGAAGCTGAAAATGAATTCTGCATCTACGAATATCGGTGCATGAAAAGAAAGAATCCTCTGAAACAGAACCATAAACTAGTAGGATGTAGATAAATGCAAATGTGGGATCTCCACCATGGCAACAGAACTAGGTAGAACTGTTTAATTTGATGGAGGCGGGAACAGGGAAGGAATTGTTGGAATTGTTGGAATTGTTGTTGGAATGGTGGGGATTGAAGGGATCGTAGTCGGCATAGTTGGCAATGGAGTGGAAGGAAGTGGAGGAAGAGTGACCTTGGGAGCAGTGGGGATGGTTGGCAATGTTGGTTTTGGCATAGATGGGATTTGGGTGCTTGGGAAAGAAGGCAATGTGGGCTTTGGCAGTGCTGGGATTAAAGGGGTGGTTGGCAGTGGTGGCAATGCGGCTTTAGGCAGTGTTGGAAAGGAAGGCAGTGGAGGCAATGTAGCCTTGGGAATGGGAAGAGATGGAATGGTAGGCAGCGTCAATGCCGGGGGTGGAGCTGCTGTGTCCAGAAGGTGCCGGGCCGCCAGGCTCACATCAAGGCTTGATAAACACAACGCTGCTACCATCATAGACAATAGTAGGAAACAATGCTTGAAACCTGCCATATTGGTTGATATACAGGATCACACAGAGCAAGTTCTTCAATATATGTGAGTAATTGTTTCTGTTTCTTGTTTTGAGTTGAAGGCATAACATGTCTAAAAGGTATTTATAGGGAGAAAGTCCAAATTAAGTTGTCAATGTTTGATGAAATCTAGTTGGGGTTGTGTGGAGAAGTAGTGGTTAGCTCACCTTCGCAAAAACATTAATTCGAAACGTATCTATATTTAAAACTATCCACCAACCCTTTTGTGACATTGTCCAACGTAAGCAGTCTATTTTGTAGCATGATCTCAATGTCATTCAGATTAGAAGTAGATGGTATTGGTACCCAACATTTTTTTTTCTAATCATCTAAACTCAGGCTAGACTAGCGTATCAACCCACAGCCATGAGCCCCCATTTAAATCTTGGTTTGATCCCGTGGGGAATCGAACCCATGACCTGTGGAGCACACACAATCGCAAGTTCGCCCTAACCACTGGGCTACGCCAAGGATGGGTGAGTCAGAATTTTGTTAACTTATAAGAAATGATTGTATTTAAGTTCTTATTTGTTTTGTGAATGGCCATATGAATTTGATGGCCTGTTGACACAAGGTACATCTCCTCAGCATAGTTCCACAAGTAGCAGGGAGACAAATGATATTCATTCCTATTAATGATAAATTAATAAGAAATCAACTAAGATACATACTTGATCCTAAATTGTGTTAGCCTATCAAACACAAGTTATGGTTGTTGTATGGGTTAGCTCTACTCACAACCAAATCACTGAGGAAGATGAAACCTCTTACTAAGCCCTGCAAAAATAGGCCTGTCAATAACCACCTTCAATGCCCTCCGTAGCGCCACCATCCCTTCTTTTCCATCACTCAACCCTTGAATCCACAACACATTTTTACTCCTTCCACCCACTATCACCATCTCAGCCCTCACCACCCTCCCTTTCACAGAGCTCAGTGCCCTTGTCATGTCCGATATCAGCCCTGGCCTGTCGTCACAGCTCAATGTGGCCTTCACAAGCCCTTCTTGCTCTCCATCACACTGCTCCAAACTCAACTTGTCAACCCCACCTGGTAAAACACATTCATCACTGTCACCGTGGCGACATGCTGCTTCCACTTCTGCCACGGCCTTCTTCAGCTCTCTTACTTGCCGGACCGTCTCAGCAAGCACAGATGCCTTGTCCATCTGTGTGTCAAAGAAATATTTTATTTTAGAAAAATTGTGAAATACATGACATGTTATATTGTCATACTACAAATGAAGCTTTGCACATTCAAACATAATTCCAACTAATAAATCAACGGTTTTTTATTCACAATCTATGTTTCGTTGTCAAATTGTAAATGAGGCCGCACATATGTTTAAACATAACTCTTAACCGATGGTTCTAATTCACAATCTGGTTGGCAACAGAAAGTTTTTCTTTAATGCACATGAATGTTAAGAGTAGATAATTACCTTGATCAAGTTTGGGAGGACGGTACGAAGAGTGGCATATTGACCATTGATTCGCATCCTTCGTCTTCTCTCTGAGTCACTGTGTTTCTTGGCTGCAATTACTTTAGTCTCTGCCTTTGATTTTGGTTTAAAGAAGCTTTTGGAGTAGATAGTATTCACTGGGAATACTCCTTGGCCTTTTGGGAAGCTGATTTGCTTCGTATAATAACTTGAGATGGACTGCATATCTTGCTCTAGCTAGCTATAACCTGTCTAAAATAATCGCACCATTTAGAAAAAAGGAAAAAAAAAATCTGATAACAAAAGAATTAAAGAAAGAGAAGGGGAAATAGAACAAATTGGAAAAGAACAGAGGAGAGGGATGCTACCTGTTGCAATAGTAAAACCATGAAAGAATTGCACTAAAAACAATGGAGGGAAAGACAATGTTTGTGTTTTATATAGGAAATCTTCTGCTACCAGTGCTTACGATGGAATATATTTGCATTTAAATGTGACAAATTGAACCTAATAAATGACATTTACTATTAGGGTAATTATTGTGCGATCCTGAAATCTGGATATTGGGTGTGCTATAAATTTAAAATTTGCAATCATATAGAATAAACCAAAAAAGGCAAAACAGTATCAATAAAATACAGAAGATGACTTTGGGTATCAGTGTCACATGAGTCACGAATCACATCTATTACTCTCTCATACTTGGTTTTTTTTTCTTCTTTTATATCAATATGACCGACTTCTTCTAACAAAGTAGATATTGATGTCACTAGACCAAATAGTCATTCGTTCTTACTATCAATTTTTCTCCTCTTTTTTTTTATGTTCTTACTATCAATTTTTCTCCTCTTTTTTTTTTTTTTAATAAATATAATACGTCATTGCTAATAAGGAGAAATACTCGCTCTTAATTTCTATAAATAATTTCCTTTCCGAATTTACTTAAGAAAAATGTTAGGGAGACTATTATTGTACTGCCTTTTGTATCATGTCTCTAATAGAGATAAGACCTACTTGCATTGGTTGTCTCTACCTCTATTAGAGAAGTGGTACAACAATGTGGTCTCTCTAGCATTACTCTTTACACACGTGATACAATTTTACCTGCTTTTATCTCAGTGTCACTCCTCTCAAAATGCATGTGCCAAGTATTAATTACACAAAATAATGGTTATTGGTTAAACTTTTGAAATATATATAACCATACATCATAACACCTTAACTATGATTGAAAGTAGCAACAAATATTGCATGCTCTCAAAAATTAATAATAATAAAAGGACAATTTGGTTTCTTCATATTAGCATTTCCATTTTTACACAAGTAACTCAATTAATGAATATGTTGCTTCTTCCTTCTCACTTCTAGCTTCCTCCCAACCAAAAAGCCAGAGCCCTTCACATCATCACATCAATCCAAAAATAAAGCAAAATCCAAGTTGACTGTAACTTATGACTATCAAAAAAGGTGCAAATTCCAATTGTCCAAAGTATGCATGGCATCAGTGCTTAATATAAACAGTTCTCATACATAAATCATGGCCTGTAATGGTAGAGCCCTGAGGGCACAATACAGTAGCCATAGCTACCATCAACCTGACATTGTTAACTCCATTGCTAATATTTTTCACGGACACCATCTCATATTCATAATTATGTAAACAGGCAACAACTAAAATAATTATATCATACTCAGTGTTTTAATACTTTGCAGCAAAATGCAAAGGCATCAAAACATTCATATTATACTCTAGAAGCCTATCATTGGTGGCCCTGTGAGTTGCTTAACTTGCTTTCTCTAATTGTTCTTTGATAGCACCATGAGAACTACCTGAAGGACCAGCATTTTTCCACATGAGTTTTCTCCTGTATAACATCCTCTATACAGATAACTTACAGCATTCTGCTATATGGCAAAATTCAACCTACAATTATCATTATCTTTTCCTTACTGCCTTCAACTGTTGACCATCAGCTTTAGGTCTTTCATCTCACCACCACTAAGGGCCTAAGGATAATATATGCGAAAGAGAGGAACAGTAAGAGCCTAAAGATATATCCAATATATCTTAAACAATATACTCATAAGGATGACAGAGAAGGCCTGCAATAAGAGGATGTATTAACTTAAACAATAGCTGAATAAGAATGGATACGAAGTAAGTACATTCAAGATTGTTAATGTACGAGGAAAAAGGATAGTAACTCTTACTAAAACTGCATTTCATTATTTATCACATTGCATCTCTTACCACAATATGCTGCACAATGGCTGCATCCATTCATCTTTTAGTGGCAGAGGTGAGAGGCACTTCTTCACTTTTTGAGCTGGGGTAACTTCCGTATTGCTACTTGGTTGTCAACTCATTTTAAAATTGGTATAGTCAAGATTAACAAGCTCCCGATAAACCAAATGGAAACAACTAACAGTCTAAGGATTTAAGTTGAATAATTCAGTGTGTAAAGCAATAACTCGTAAAGGTCCCAAGCAAAACAGAACATAAAAACCTTGATTGCCAATTTACCATTCACTGCAAGCATTGTTCAATCAAAGTGGGGTGAACCATTACAAGAAAGAAACTACCATCAACTATCAGGTCATTGTGCTTCAAAATCAGTCATCCTAATCTATTTATCCACAAAATTAAGCAGACTTAGAACTGAAGCTGCAAGAGATACCAGAACATCTGCTTAACTTTTCATTTTATAAGATAAAGTTGGTTAATATTACCTTAGCTAAACTATTACCTAATTTCTACTATGAGATCAAAGCACCTGGTTGATGAGTCTACCGTGTAATTCAGTCTACTTTCAACTGTGAGCCAGCCAATTACTCAAAAGCCTTGCTCCTACTTGCTAAAACCCTTCCAAAGTTAAACCATATAAAATTTTGGAACTTCCATCACCACCCTGAAATCTCTTACCTTTCCATTCCTTTCAAACCGGACTATCCCCTATACCAACATAGATATCATCTTCTCCTTCAAAAAGCTCCAGCCCATCCATTCCACTCCCACTTCCACTACCTCCCTTATCAATTCCATTTCCATCTTCAACACTCGTGTCCATTCCTTCCACTCTCTCATCACCCATCAACTCAACCCTCCTGCTTCTCATCTCATTTCCCATTATCTTCTTCGTATTCCATGCCACAGATTTCGATTTGACGCTCTTCAGACGCCTTGCTAGAGTCTTCACCCTCTTCACTGGTGTCTTCCCTTCACTCCTCAACTCTGCTCTTCCACTCCCACCTATATCAGTTCCCACAACTCCTTCACTCCCAATCTTTACCTTTTCTTCATGCATTCCCTCAAAACCCACATTACCATCCACCAAATCATCCTCAAACTCATCATTAGTATCATCACCATCATCATCATCAGAGATAACCACAACATCATTGTCTTTCTTGCCAATTACCTCTGTCTCCATCTGCTTCTTTGGGTGCATGTACTCCATTTGAAAATACCCAAAACAGAAATTGTACTGCTCCTTCCCCTGCACTATAATATCCGGTGATGGCGCCTTTATTGCCACTCCATGGAACGCTTTCCTGCAATTCTGGCATCTCAAGCAACAATCCTCATACACCTTCCCGTACTCAAACATGTAATAGCAGTACGGACAAACTGTCCAAAATGTCACTTCCACATTACACCCTTTACCATTTTCCCCCACATTTTTTTCCTTCTGCTCTCTCTGTTTTGGGGTTTCTTGCCCATTCTCAGACCCATTTGCGAAATGGGTTTTCTTGTCTTGGTCCGACAGGAAGGACCAAGCTTTCTGGACGAGCTCAAAGGCCTCCTGAGCGAAAGCGAACCCGTTCTTGCTGGGTTCCAAGAGGGTCTTGAGTTTCTCGAACTGGGTCCGGACGAGTGTCGGGTTTTCAGAGCCGGGTCGCGGTATTTGGAGAATGGAGCACCAGTCAGTTGGGTTTTGGTGATCGGCGGCTAGGAGTACGTCGGCTACGGCGAGGATTTGGTCGGCCCCGGAGTTGTGCGGGTCGGACTCTCGAGCTTTGAGAGCGAATTTGCGGCAAAAAGAGAAATCTCGGATGCTGAGATAGTGGGCTGAGAGGGTGAGAAGCTTTTGGGCTTTGGGCGAGCAGCTGCTGCTGCGTTTTGCATGAACCATTTTTGTTCTTTGTTGATCAATTTTTTGTGGTTTTTCCTCAGAATGCTGTGTTTTTGTGGGTAAGAAGAAGAGGAGTGATTTTTGTGAGGGAAGAAGAGGGGTTTTAAAGAGGGGGAATTCAGTGGACGAAAAGGGGCATGAGCTTTGGAGGAAACTTTGCTTGTTTGTGCTAGGACTTGTGAGGGTATTTTGGTCCTTTAGGAGGAATATTATATGCATTCCAGGTGGGTTCCTCCAAGGAGAGAGACGTGGCTGTTGCTTGGGGCGCAATCTTCCCCTGCTTCAGAGAACAGTGGTGCAGTCCGTGGGTTTTAATGCACAGTGGGAGAAAACAGAGATCAGATGTATGGAGGGAGGACAGGCAGAGGCTCTCAAAATTCTATTGGTGCTCCTCTTTTGATTTCTCAATCCTTTGACTGCATATGAGCCTAGTCCATCTCCTTCATTTACATATAACTTCCTTTGTATTACATAAATCATTATTGTTATATATAGTAAATAAAGAAGTTTCTTTTAAGGAGTAAATAAGTTTTGTTGCCCCAAAAAAGCAGTACATAAGTTTTGTTGCACCAAAAAAGCAGAACGTCTTTCTTTGTATGGTGGGTAATAGTAGAGTCAGGAAAGTTATTGTATGCTAATATATTAGTGATATTATTAGGTTTAAAGCCAAGGTTGAGTCAATAATAGTTAAATTAGATCATCTATATAAAGCAAAAGACAGAGAATAATTAGATCACCTAAAATATTCAAAATACCAGAAAATATCCTTGGTTAATGTAAGTGCTCGTTTGGCATTGCTTATTTGTGGTGATAAGTGATTTTTTAAAAAATTTGGGAAGCCCAGTCCGTTTGGTAAACTATGAGAAAATCACTTATTGTTAAAAATTGCTGTGAGAGAAAGCTATAAGGGAAAGCAGCTAATGAGGTGCTTTCATTTTCTGATTATGCAGGAATCAGTTTCGAAGAAGCGTTGGGTTTAATGATTATGCTGCAATTTTTTTTCTAATTATGCGGGAATCAATACCAACAACATTTTTAATAAAAAGTTTACCAAACGCCAAACTGCTTTCTCTCACAGCTGATTTCTCTAACAGCAAATTTGACAGCGATTATTTTCACAGCACAGCAATGCCAAACTGGCCCTAAATACTAAAAATTGAAATTATTAATTAAATGAGGATAATATAGTAAATTCACACTTTTTCATATTTAAAAAAAATTAAAATTAAAAGATAAATCAGATAATGAATTCTTTTTTTTATGGAACACAACTACCCATTATCTTTTTTAATTCTAAGAGGCTAGTATTTTATTAAGAAAAAAAAAATTCTGTCAAAATCTCCAGGAGAGAGAGAGCAGGATCTAAAATCTATTCATTTTAAAAATAAAAAAATAAAAACCCCAACTTTTGTGTTTACTTCAAAATCTATGACTTTTTAAGACACCTAAACTTTTGTAGAGTTCTCAAAGGTAATACTCCCATATGTTCATTAAATATGAATTTAAAGTCATAAAATCTTGTAACAGAAAAAAGTCTATTAAAATCTGAATTGAGTACAGGCATACTCCTTTTAGCAACACCCTAATTTCAGTGGCTTGCCTTTCCTGTAAGGAGACATTCTATTTTCATGTAAAAGGTTTGACACATATACAAAATTAATTCATCAAGTTAATATGGTATAATCCAATGAAAAAAGGCATTAACTTGTATTAGAAACCTCCACTCCCCTTTTAGATTAGACTATCGCTTGTATTAAAAAAAAAATTAATTAATTCATAAAAAAATAAAAAGAAACATATGTGCACATACCAAACTGTGATTGGCAGCATAAGGTGTTCCTGCTCCCATAAAATGAGGCAAGAATTTCCTGACATGGAATTGCTCTCCCATCTATTTGCCGCCTCAATGTCATGGAGGTGATAACTTTTTTTTTTGGGCAGTATCGTGCTGCCAATTAGCCTAGCGACCTCAGCTCTGAGCCACCCTAACTACTCTCCCAATTCACCCGTCATGGGAGCCATGCAGTAATACTCCCATTTCAGCAGATGGGAGCAATTCTCCCCCACTATTTTTTTTTTGGTTCAGAATTCTTCCCCATTGCTGAAAGTCACAATTTTTGTAACACCACGCTACAATGGCTTAATGCAGTTGGTAAAGAATAAGAGAAAACTAGATGATCATACACACAACATAGATCAACAATCTAGGGCTCTTCCCAAGCTTTCTTTCCTGTTTATTTTCCCAACAAATCTGCAAGAATTTAGTTCCTGTACTCCATCTCCCAAAAGACAGAGGCAAAGCTACAAAAAAGAAAGTGTACTAAATTTGTCACTGCAGCACTAAAATTCCGCAGGAAGCAACACTTTCGTCAGCACTTCTTTCTGCTGGTTTAGTTTCCTACTATATTTCTACAAAAATAATATTTTCTGGCCAAAGAGGAAAAAGTACAAACTCTTCTACAGAAACGAATGATCTGTGTGCGTTGGTTTACCACCAATGAAAATAGCCTTACTCCTCATGCCAAGCTCTATCTTAAATCACTGCTGATGGCTAAGCTCACCTTGCATCTTTCTTCTAAACCCCAGCACCAAGTATGTATATGTCACAGTTGTAGATACTACGGATACCCCAACGTAGACGCATACTGTTGTAGTACAAACATAAATGTACCTGGAGAGAAGATGCAAACCATAAGTTCCAAAGTGAGTGAAGTTAATATGAGCTGTGGACTGCCTTTAGCTATTAAAATGTCTTTCGACAACGGATGCAAGAGAAAATAATATCTACTTTAGGTGTAAACAGAAGCTTAGAAATCAGTTTTATCTTATATAATTTTCACCTATTACGATTACAATTTAGGGATTAATTATTCATTTATCTCTGTTTATGATAACTTTGTTCTAATCATTACAGTTAATTACTATGTTACTATATTTTATTATTTGGAATGCATATAAAAGTAGGTCTTATTGTAATATAGTTTCATAATTCTAGATTGACTGACGTTAATGAAGATGGATTGTAGTTTACCCTAATTTTCTCCTGCCTCTCTTCTTCAACCTCTACAATTGGTTCTCTCTTTTCTACTCTCCAGTCTGTTTTAATTTCTCACCCTGAACTAAATTCTTTGTCCTACATCTTTCCAAGGTGTTCCATAGTACAATAAATAGATTATCACAGAAGATTTCTAAAACAATCACTTAAGACTCCCTCACTCTAGACAAACACAATGCATAAGAGAGGTTTATTTCAGTCAGGAACATCAACTAATACAAGCCCTTATCTCAGTGAGACTTACTTGGGAGAAAAGACGCTCCAAACAAAAAGATGGTTCCTCATTAACAGCAATATGATGGTGTACGCTGTCAACAAAATGGAGTTCAACCCCAGTGGAACCAGACAAGGAAAGCCAAGCATTATTTTGAGGAGTTGTGTGGAATCTGAACTGAAGGGAGATGGGAGATAGCTTGTCTCCTTCACAGAGATATACATCACCATGCTAAGGATAAATAACATTGGGGAGGCGTAGGTGATCATGAACATTAAGATGCCAGAAAGTACCGTCGAGTGACTTGAGATGCCCTGGCAATGAGTAAACAATCAGAAACAAACAGAAACTTTCCAAATCTCAAAATTTCTGCAATCTGTCCCCAAAATAATGTTTTTCTTTTCTATATAAACCATGCCAGGGTAAAGAGGATGTACAATAAAAGCTCCAGCAACATCAATAGTAGCTAGAGAATTGCTGTTCCCCAGAGCAAAATGGCCAGCCATTCCCAAAAAGTAAAATGCAGCAACCTAAAAGAACAAATGCAAAATGCAGTATTAGTACCTGCAATAAATGAGGCTTAGGGAGTAAATAAAATGGGGTAATGTTCTATTGCCAGATGTCTATCATCTTATGTTGCCAAATATCTAATGTGCTATGTTGCCAGATAACTGGCTTGTTAATAACATGCCAGGCTGTCTGGCAAGATAACATTTTCCAAACAAATTAACACTGTTCATGCAGCACATCACACACTCATGCTTTCTTTTTCGAAATGATATTCTGAATCTCTTTACAATATGATACTTGAAACGAAGTGGTCTCATAGAAACAAAAAGTTACCCTTTTATTTTCCCTCTATATTCTTCACATAACATATTAAAAAGAAAAAAAAAACAACTTTCTGTACGTATGTTCTTTATCTTTCTCCAACCAAACAAGGGGCAAATCAAACCTTAAGAGACTTGAAGCCTTTCAAATTTTCATACTTCTCAATTTAAGAACGGTACGACATAATTGCTTTTATTGACTGGACCAGTCTATGATTAACACGACTTTGACACACAAGAATGAAAACAATATTAACTCAAAACAAACTGATATTGAAACTAACCTCAACCCACGGCTTATGATGCAGAGCACTGTAAGAAAAATACAACATGCTGGCAAAAATTTGCACTAGTAACAAGAGTATAGGCATTGAGTTAATTGTTTGTTGAAGCAAAAGTTGCAGAATACACCAGCAGGAGATGTATGTCCACCCTACTATATATAGAGAATCTCTTAATTTCGCCATAAGCGACTTATTTTGAACTTCATTGGGAGCAGAAGTTGACATGTACAAATCTTGATTCGAGCACATCTCAGATATTGAAAAAGGTACAAGCCACGGTAAGGCTATAACAGTTCCAAATGTGGAAGCACCCAGAGTTGCATAAATTATTTGTACCAATGTAGTCGTGCTGTAACTGGATGATGCAAACATACCATCCCAATGCTTAGTGACATGTTGCAAAACCAACAATCCAGACATAAGAAAGCTAAATCCAATCGCCAGAACAAACTTTTTGTTGGACCCAAGTAGAAAAAGAACATACAAGCTTAAGGTCATCAGTAGAAGGCATGAGACGAGCTGAATTGATTTTACATTATCAGTCCCAGACTGCTCAAGCCACTTAGAAATGTCAGGAAGATTTGTCCAATTCACGCCTCCCTGGTGCCAGCCTCTCAATATCCTTCCAGAAACAAGAACCACAAAGATGGAACTCAATCGAAAACAACTTATTTTGTTTTGTTCCTTGGATAAAGTATGGAGACCTTGAGCTCCTCCACATGGAGGACATTGTATTGCTTTACGCAATAATAACAAATTCAATGTGGAAGCCACAAAATGCCAAATGTATTGCTCTTCCTCTACCATAGAACTTGATATCATACTTACAATGAGGATCAATATAACACCTAATACAAAAGTCTCATCTAAATACCAGGTCTGCATGGCGCTCTCTAAGTCAAAGAGGTACTTCTCTCTGATGTAGACTTCTTTGCACATATTAAATAGAAGGCCTAATAATATCAGACAAGACAGGAGCATTGCAGCAATTCCGAGAGTAAGTAGGCTGACAGGTTTCTAGAAAATAAAATAATTGTCAGTGGACAAAAGTTATGCAAAAGAAACTAAGATTTACATAATGAAACAGTTTAAGACTCTCTCCATCAGAAACAATCACCATCTCTGATCATCTTTACAAGGGAGAAGAGAATATACATACATCAGTTGCGCTGCGTGATAACCACTCACTTGCAGTTCTCAGAAACTCATAGTATGCTGTAACAGCGCTGCTGTAGTCTTCCCTACTTTTAGACCTAGTTACATAATTTACACATAAAGACTGGCATTAGAGGTTTTCCTTATTGAATCTTGTGTCATGATTACGATAACAGACAGTGTCATGTATCCACCTGGGGAATTCCTTTGACATCCAGGAATTTTGGAGAAGTGCAGCATTCGTATAGAGGCAACAAAACATCTTTCCCATGCTCCCAGAGCATTTGGTTATCTTGGACTCTTGATCATCACTGAAGCCATCACATAGGTAATTTCGACATGATAAACCAGGCATTTGTGCTTGCAATAATCTAAGTAATTGCCAGGAATTTAACTCCAGTGCCTTCAGTTGTTGGTCATCTTTACTCATCAAAGACAAGGAAACAACATCAGAAATTACACACATTCAGTGGTACATGGGCTGACAGTTGATCTTGACAAGATCTAAGGCTAAGGAAAGTCATAGCAGTCAGCGACATTCAGTGCGAGAGTTATTAATTTATCTACTTATCAAAACTCATAGGTTAAAAAACAACTAGGTAATTAATATTTACCAATGAGACTAATTAATCTGACAGGAGAGGATAGATTTGTGGCTCAAACTTCCACTTGTTTCAAGTATCATTTTTTTGTATTGTCAGTTGTTCATTTCTTATGGCTGTCTTACAGGAAGGGCTTTAGCCTATGTCTAACAACTTACACCCTCCATACATCCCTTTATAATTGTATGGTAAATGCCATTACAAGAAATTAAGCTGATTTAGTGTGCATCATCAGTCAAAGATTGACATCTAAATGTCATTTAGCATAGAGAGACAACATTGGCTCAATTTAAATAGAATCCATAAAGAAAATCACCCCACCTATTTTGAATGGAGACAAATGGGTCAATGGATACCTCAAGGGAAAATGCCATTGTGGTTGATCCTCAAAATTTTGTAAAGAAGTATTTCAAGTTTATTGTGTACACATGCTTAACTTATCCACATATCATTCTTTCAACCCCTTGTACAACCAACCTAGATATAACAAAGTCCCACACATAATCACACCAGCACATAGGCATAATAATTCACAGACACACCCACACCCACACCCACACACATACGCATAGATATAAATCTATATAAAACTTATAACAAGGGATCCCATTTGATAAGAACCAAAAGGGCATGTGGGGCCAAACTAATCGGAAACCATTTAATCATCTAACTATAACCATATACAAAGACGAACACAGTATTCCCCCATAATGATTGAAATTTTTTAGGTTTTGCATGAATGACTTTTAAACAGGGATCTAAGAATTAGACGGTTTGGATAATTGGACCACATTGAGGGGTGTCCTCAACAATGCAATAGAGAGATAGAGAGAGAAAAAGAGAGGGAAGGAGGGAAGGAGCTAACCAGCCAAATACCCAAAAATTTCGGCAATTAGGACACCAACATTGTTTTTTGGAATTGGAACGCCAAATAGAAGAGCTAATGTTGGTGCAATGTCTACCTGAACCACAACAATTGCACGTGATAAATGACATTACATTTGCAGGTAAGTGATGAAGAGGAAATATATTAGTCTTAATCTTGGGGCGAAATTCTCTAGTCCAGCAAGTTAAAGTATGTCTTTGTTGTAATTTAATGGGAACTAGGAATCCCATTCAATGTAAATAATCATGGAACATTATAACCATACAATTCTATATCTTAATTACCTGATAAATGATGTTATGGGTGGACGACGAATAATCAAAGATGTCATTGTTCAGGCCAATAAAAAGGGCTAAGGAGTCAGTTTCTTCATATGAGGACCCTCCATGATTACCACTCTCAGTCATGCCATGGTCACTTACTACGACCTAGATAAGAAATTCATGATAGAGACAGATATGAGTATTATTTCAAATTTTTGAATGACTACTGACAGAACAGAAAAATAAATAAATACATAAAACACTTTATAAACCTCACAGAGAGAGAGACAATAATTATAAGGATATAGCTGTTTAGATCCACTAATATAAAGAGAGTAGTGAAAACTGGCATGGAATGTGAACTACGCATTGAAAGTCCCAATCAGAGCCAATGAGCATACATGTATTTATGTGCAACAGTTTTACACATTAACAGCTGCTTTACATGATACTACAGTGCCATAAAATGTTATCTGAAAAGACAAAACATTGTTTAGATAGAAATGCACTCTCTATTGCTTAAAGGCCTTCCTAGAAAAGCATGTTTCCTTTGGATACATTTATGCCTCAAATTCAGAACCCCTACAGCTTTAGCCCTGCATATTATAGTTAGTCTTCCGTATTTGTTTCTTTATGCGTTTTTCAAAATCGAGTGGGTAAAATGCTAGTCAGTTATTGCTCCTCAGATGAAATTCCATGATCAACAGCTGTGAATTCATGAGACATAAGTAAGAATCTACAGTCAATGAGAAGAACCAGAAAAGAGAATGACGAACCAAGAGTGTCTGTCCTTGATCATTTTTTTGATTTAGTATACTACTCATATGAATCATCTTCACCACGTCATCCATCTCTGAAAGTTTTGGAGCCATCAAGGCACTGAAATAATCAAAAACATGTCCACTTAACCCTCAAGAAATAAGATCGTTGAATCAATCAAAAGAGGTTTAAACAGAAATTAGGAAAAAGGACCACCTGTTGCGCCCACCAATATGTCCCACATGATCTAAGCCCAGATAATGAAGAATCTGACATGCAGTTTCAGTTAAAAGTGGAAAATGGAGCAATGCCTCCAAGCAGAAACCAAATTCATCATTCAAGATTTGATTATGTCCTTTTAAAACAACAGAATACAAAGTACATGATACTTTTGAATTTTCCAAAGAATAATTTTGACGATTAATCTGATGAATATATATATTCAAAGTAGATTTTTTTTTTTTTCATAATAATGAAACTATTGCTATTAAACACAGTGAAAAATTGGAACTACCCTGTAAAACCAGCTTGAAAGTAAAAATTATTAAAATGCTAGTCCATTTAACAAATTGGCAAAGTAAGAGTACAAATATTCTTTACAACAATTATCGGCAGCAGTGTTGCTAATAAGGTATACTAGGAGCCCTGGACAATCCAATATTATCTAGTAAGTTAGTAACTGAGACTAACCAGAAAATCCCAGTCATCTTTGTTAAGCTCATGACCCAGATGTCGAGAAACATTTTGATCCACTTGTACAGTATCTTTAACCTTCAGCAAGAAAGAATGCATGTTGCAAGTCAGCATATATTACAACCTCCACAATAAACCCAGATACAAAATTACCAATTTGACTTCTACAAGAATAGAGTAACATCAAACATAAGATTACTAATCAATCTGAAAAGTGAAAAATTGCATGAAAACTGGCCAACTGAAAATGGCAGTGGCCTTAACACATCAGGGTAACACAGCCAAGCCTATAAAAACAGGAAATCTTAAGACAAGCATTCACTTCGTTAGCATCCAGACACTTCAAAAGTGAAGATGTAGAAGCTTAACATCATATGCAAGCTTTGACATGTAACATGCTGATGATGTTTGACATGTAACATGCTGACGATGCACAAAGAGACTTACGAAGAAACTGCTCACTCCATCGTGCCTAATAAATAATCCTGGAAACAACTTAAGCCATGTTTCATCACCAAGCATCACCATTTTCCAACCAATCTTGAAAAACTGGTCTGTGAGGCAAAGAAGTAAACAAGTATCATGAAATTCTGGACAGTCTTAAAAAAATTTGACATAGTGAATGAATTTAACATTAAAGTATTAATTATCAACTAACCGAGAAGATTGTCATCTAACATAGCTTGTGTGTTAAAATTCAAAGCCACGTCCAGGAATCCCCCTATTGCTCCAGAAACCATAGCCTGCAATCCTATACCAAGGGGTGATGAAAAAGCAGACCTCTACAAGAATGATTGTCTACATATAAAAATATTGTGATGGAGACAACCTTCAAACGAGGCATTGTAACAGTTGGAGGTGCAGCCTTTGCATGATACCCAATTGCCATTCCATTAGCAAGCAGTGATTGAGTATATGGCATAGCTTCCATTAATGCCTTGCTTGGAGGCTTACCATCCTTGCCAAGCACAAGTTCTGCTGGAAGACCATCAATAACCTAAACTGGCATGATTGTAAAGGACAAACCAAATCTTATCCTCTAGATAACATCTTTATCGACTAACACATCAAAGAAACCGCACAGATGTTGACAGAAACAAACTAAATATACCATTAGTATTAGCCGGTCAAATGCAGGGGGCATTCCAGATAGTTCCTGCATTGCCAATAGAACAAGGAATTATGTATGTATGCATGTGTACATACACATATGCAACAACCCTGATATTGCAACATTTAAAGCCCAAACATACTATCTGGAAAAGGATTGCCCTGGAAGTCATTGAATTCCACACAAATTTTGTTGCCACATATATTAACAGTTCCGAAGCTAAATAGTGAAGAATAATTACAAATACCAAAAACCCCCCAGAGAAAGTGTGCATTTAGAGCTAGAAGACTGTCAAACTTCACAAAACTGAACTTCTAAGTAAAAATTCAAAGTTGCCAAACCAAAAGAAGCATGAAGGAAACAAGTACCTTATACAGTGACCTGAGCTGATGAGGATGCAGGTCTCTCTCGGTCTCATTTTGAATCGAATTGCACTTGGGTGCTTGAAAACTCTCCGGACCACTGCCATTGTCAGTGAAATGAACCAACTCAGACCCAAAAAATAAGTGCTTTGTTTTCTTTTGGTTGTTGATGTTTCAATTTCTATGATCCTTGGTATTATTCTAAGAAACCAGAGTACCTGTGTCCAGGTAGGGTTGGTTTGACGGGGAAGAAGCCGAAGACGAAGATGGAGAGGCCAACCATTTGAATCGCAACTCCAGCTATGGTGAAGAGCGTCAGCTTCGAGCACGTTAGCCATGGCATTTTACGAACCCTAAACCTCTATGCTGAATTGGAACTTCGAATGCTTCCCCGATGATCATATAACGAGAAATTATCAAAGGGAGCAATCAATTATGATACGATCGAAACAAATCCTAAAATTTTGGATCAAATTGGAAGTGGAACCAGAGACACTCTGATGTTATAAGTTTTTTTTATTTAAAAATAGTATTTTTTAGTTAATTTCAGATTAGTGTAGTAACTTGACCTCCAATTACAAACAAATTAAAATTAAATATTTTTTGTTGTTGGAATAATCTCATCCATTAAAATTTAATTTGAAAATAAGAAATGGAATTATACCACTAATCACGTACCAAAAAAAAATAATAAACTTTCTTCACAATTTTTTTTAGTACAAAACTTTCTTCATAAATTACAGGGATGAGATTTTTCACACACACACGCACACAACTAAGATGTCATGAGGATTCGAACTTGAGACCTCTTATATGCAAATCAAGGCTCTTTTTCAGAATTTTAATTAAAGGCATTTCACACAAAAAAAAAAAATTGTTATACTATTGAACACTAGGTAGGTACACTTACAATATTACATAACTTATTCTAATTGTCTAGCCATGTATATTATGATTTAGCCAAATTGGTCATTGTGTTTTCCAAAGTTTACAATTTATAGAAATTTTGTTATTTTTCGTTAAATGCAATTTTTATTTTTATTTTATTAGGAATCACCTTCAGACTTCTTCCTCTAACTCAACGAGTTAGGGTATATTGTGCTATGAGGGTATTTAACATTTCAAGGTTAATGACCAAGATGGTCCCCCAACTATTGCTCCAGTATCATTTTGGTCCACCAACTAAAATTTTCATTTGAACCGTCCTTCAATTCTTTGTTTTGTATCAAGATGGTTCATTCATGATAGATTTCGTCACTTCTGATCACGCGATGGCCACGTGACTGAGTTTTGAAGGGTATATGCGACTTTTTGAGAAGCTATATCGTTCAGAAGCAAAATACCTACAGTTTGGTGGATGTTTCTCTCATTTTAGGCGATTACCATGGACTGAAAGGGTTTGATTTTGGGAATTGTTGAATTGGTCGATGCTGTAGTAGTGTGTGAGTCGTTGAATTGGTGAAGTTAGTGTGTAATTTCAATGTTAATTTTGGAGTTCGAATTTGGGAGTTTGGGTTAGGGTTTGATTTTGGGGATTTTGGGAAATTCACTACTTGTTGATAATGAAGTTCAAATTCCGTTCGGGTGGAAAGACTCCCAAATACAGTAAAGGCTTCTGTAATGCATTTTATGTTTTTTTTTTTTTTTTTGGAAATGGATGAGTTGTCCTTGTCTGGAAGTACGGTTTCTTTATGCGTAAAAGATTCCTTTTTCTGTGTTTGTGTTCAGCTTTTTGGTTGTTTTATGTATAAGGGTAAAGGAATCGTTTTCCTGTAAGTGGATTTGGCTTTTACTACATTGACTGTAGAGTGTAAGCTTTATTTTGTCTGAAATGTTGAATATGGGGTTTTTTTAAATGTTTGTGGTCCCTTGGTTGTCTGCTTTACATCCAACTCAGTAATTATTGTCCTTAACATTAACAACAAAACTATGACTTTAAATTAACATATGTTGTTTCAATTTTGTAGCTACCAATGGAATGTGCACTCTAGAATTACATCATGGGGGCTGGTGTGAAAACAGGGTTTATAAAAAGGGTAAGGTATGTTATTTGGACAATATTGTAGAGGATTTTCTGTCCTTGTTAGATTTACTGAAAATTGGGAAAGGTCTTGGGTATGATGTTGACATTTCTCAAGTTGAGCAAAGTTTGGAAATTAGGTGTAGAAATGTTAAGGGTGGACTGGAGTTTGTTACATCAGATGCTACAGTGGTTGAAATGGTTGGTCACATATCATCCAATAAGGTTATTGTGTTATACTATAGTGAGATTCAAGACTATGACTATGATGCAAATGGTGAGAATTGTAATGGAGATGTGACTCAGAATTACCAAGTGAAAGAGGTGGCTTATATTGAAAATGAGGAGACTTTTAAGAATGTTGGGACAAAAGTGGCAAATGAAGATGCGGTCAATGAGGTACCAAATGAAGATACAGGGGCAAAATTACCAAATGAAAATGAAGATGAGGATTCAGAAATTAAAGACAGTGATTATGAGTTCAGTGAAAATGAGGCAGAGGTCAGGCCAACTGTTGGAGATAATATAGCATATGAGGAGACTAGTCATGGGGATCCAGGAGAGGTGTCATCAGATGATGCTACCACATCAGAATTTGACACTAGAAGTGAGATTGAAGATGAGGGTAATAGTTGAAAAAAAGAAAAAACTGCCAAAGTTTAAGCAGTAAAGAAGATATGTGGATTTGAAAAATCCTGAGTTTAGATTGGGAATGAAGTTTGCAAACAAAAAACTATTGATAGAGGCTATCAAGAAGCATGCAATTATACATGGTAGGGAAGTGAAATTGATAAAAAAGGATAAGAGACGAATTCAGGCAAAATGTGTGGAAGGCTGTTCTTTCCAAGTACATGGATCAAAGATTGATATAGAGGAAGGGACATGGCAATAAAAACTTTGAGCCTAGAACATCAGTGTGGAAGAGTAGACAAGCTTAGATATACCACATCAAACTGGCTTTGTGACAGATATGCAAACAAGCTCAAGCGCAACTCAGAGTTTGATCTGAAATCATTTCAAGAACATGTGTTGGAAGATTACAAAATAAATGTCACAAAAATTCAAGTTTATAGGGCAAAGAGGCTGGCCAGAGATTTAATTGAAGGTACTTACAAAGAACAATATTCTAGGTTGTGGGATTATGCTTAAGAATTGAAAAATGCAAACAGGAGTAGTACAATGAAGATTAAAACTCAGGTTGTGAAGGGTAAGATAGTGTTTCAGAAGATATATGCGTGCTTGGCTGCTTGTAAGAAGGAATTTTTAGCGAGTTGCAGACCTGTTATTGGTGTTTATGGCTACCATTTGAAAGGGCCTTATCCTGGACAGATCTATTGGGGTGGATGGGAACAATGGTTATTTCCCAGTAGCTTATGTTGTGACTCTTGAATTTGGTTTTTCAATCTGCTTATTGAAGATTTAGGGATTTTACACATGAAAGAGCTTGGGTAGTCATTAGTGACAAACAATAAGGACTTATACCTGTCATTGAGACAGTACTTCCTACTGCAGAACACAGGATGTGTGTGAAACACCTGTACAGTAACTTTAGGGCATCACATATTGATCTTGCTTTGAAACATATATTATGAGTTATAGCAAGAGCTACAATTGTGCCTTGGTAGGAGGCAAAAATGGAAAAAAATGAAAAATGAGGATGAGGAAGCTTGGAAGTGGTTGAAGATGAGACCTACAAAAAATTGGAGCAAAGAGTCACATTTTAAATGTAATCTTTTGTTGAATAATCTATGTAAAAATTTCAATGCAACCATACTAAACCAAAACATGATTACAAGGAGCCCCTTTGATCTTTCAACCATACAAATCCAAATACAATCTGTGTAGAATTTTCGAGAGAGTTCCTAAACCAAGCATTGAAAGTAGCATGTCCTTTCTTAGCCTAACTGTCCGCCGAATGATTTGTTTCTCTATTAGCATGAGAGTATCGTTGCATCACTATTCTACCAGAAAGCGTCATCTTAAAATAAAAACTACGGCAACTGCAGGGTTCTTAGGGATGGGCAAAGACAGAAATTTAAAAACTTATCACAATAAAGAGGATGAAAAAATAGAGTGATTGCTATATGCCAGTGATGGGTATCACTGTGCATGCATGAGTACGTGTAGATGATGCGTGGAGTATCACAGATTCACAGCTCAACAAATATTGGACAACCCAAAATGAAATAATCTTATAATACATCATAAAGGCAAGGCAAATCATGAAGCCTGGCAGATTTCTGCACTTTATGACCTCACATCTTTTAGGACACCCCCCTTTTCAAGTTCGCCGACTAAATCCCTCAACGACGGCACTTTCATGGCTAAAGTCCTGTACAGCCTAGAATAACGAGCTCGCGTTCCATCTGCAGTCCTTGCCAAGGCAAGCAAGCTTAGAGCTTCAGGGAGTTGGGAGAATACATGTTTCATCTCCTCCAAGCTCATGCTTTCCAGAACAGATGGTCTTGGGACAACCCTCACAACCTCACCCCCTTTAGGTTCTTGAATCTTGGCATCTGCTTTAATGACTAGTTCTGAATTAGAGTTTGCTCCGCACTTGATGATAAATGGCGTTGTAGCGCCTGTATTGAACTGCAGGACGTTCCACTGTGCCACGTCAGTTTCAGTACCAAACCCTAAATCTGTAGATGGTTTGAGAGCATGAGATTGCTCCTGAAGGTGATCATCTTCTTCGGGAATAGACTGCAACATAGAGATGATTCAGGGGTGAAGTAAGAGATTAATAATAAACTGCATTGTCAGGCAAATGCACTAACACACCGAAAGCAAACTTAAAAACCAATTTTATACACAGTTACCCATCAATTTTACAAGAAGCACCCTTTGTGTTAAAAAGAAAAAAATAGCGTGTGTGTATACCCGCAGGGAAATATCTTCTAACCAGATTGTCTGGCAACATAAGATGCTTAGGTTTCCAGACAATGTCATTGGAGCATTGATCAGGTCAACTTTTTGACTGAATGTGTTCAAATTCAGTCTGGTAACATAAGTCTGACAAGAGAAAGTGTTAAGCATTTCACAGATACCTGGATCACATGACGAGCATCAGCAATTTGCCTTTGCGCGCATGGATGATCAATGTCAAGAAGGGAAGGCATCCGTTCAGCAAGTTCATCTAGAGATGCAAGCATTTGCTTCTTCTTACTCTTGCTCAAGGTGCTCATAGAGGATTGTCTCACTATATCCTGTACAAGAAAAATGTATTACATTTTCTGGTTTCTCAAATTAGCAATAGCCCAATCATCAAATATCACCTGGAAAAAATAAAATGAAAAGGTGCAAAGAGGTAAACCTTGACTTGTTTCACTATGCCATCAAGGGAAATGAGAGATGCTAATCGTGCATCTTCAGCAGCAGTAGAAGGATTTTGAATAGGTGGGCCACCATCTTGCAATGTCAATAAGGCTACGTCACTTCTTATTTGTTGCAAAATCTGATGAAACCAAGAAATTAGCATAATATCCAACAATTGGTCCAAGAAGATAATAGAAACAAGGATCATTCCAGCCAACTTGTTCGTCACCACAGGAAATGGAAACATAAAAAGAAAAGAATTTTGACTTGCATGCCAGTGGATGGTTTATTGAATAACTTGTCAAACATAGGAACTCTGATATACCTTTTATTTTTAAATCTATTTTTTCAGTTGAGAGACCTAGATATCAAGCCGAGGACACAGGAAACCTCTTTCAGACAAGAGAGATTCTATGCGTGATCTTTTAGAAACATAAATTTGAGATGTCATTAAACAAGAGGTCAACCATAGAAAACAAACAGGTTTAAAATGAAAAGGAGAAAGAAAGTACAGGCAAAATAACTTCCTGAACAAGGAGGAAAAAGGAATGTTCCCTGTCTGACCCAAGCATTGATTGGCATCATGAGTTTCCAACCTTTTAAAATTAGAGAAAAGGAACAAAAACTAAGGTAAAAACTTGTATATTTTAAGGATTACATCCTTTTTGTTAAAAGGATTTCTTCTCCTTTTCTGTTGAACACGCAAGTTTGCATTTATGAAGTGCATGACAGATTTCAGACCCAAAAAAAAATGTACACGAAATATGCAAAATATAAACTTTCTAAGATGTGCACAAATATCAATAAAAAATATTACCTTTCTCCTTTTGTGATCAACAGACTCGAGAGCTGATCGCAATTTTGCAACCTGTGCTGCATCTTCTGCCCTTTCTGATGCCAATGTACCAGCAATATCCTAGGAATATGGAAAAAAAAAAAAATCAACAAAAACCAATAATTCATTGAAAGAGATGCACAGAACAAGTAGGCAGGCATCTCAATTACATAATAAATAAATAACAATTATATGGCATCTCATATTTGAAGGAAAATCATGCACGTCTCACACCAAATTTAGCACATAAACCACAAATGTGCTAATGGACATAAATACAACAGAGATGCTACTGGAAATGAAAAGAAAATCATGGGTATATGGACCACCATTAAAAACAATGGAGATTTCCCAGGTTAATGTAAAGAAGTCCTTAGGCCCTCTACGATTTTGAAGGGGGTGAAAGAAATATTAAGCCAACTATTTAAAATAGGAGACTAACCCAAGATCCAGACATACCTTCAGGTGCTGCAATTGAGAACTATAGACCCGCTTCGAATACTCAGATAGAAGTTGACCAAGAGCATCTGTATTAGGAGGCACTGCAGCACCAAGTCCAGCCATCCAACCATCCATGATTGCAGTTGAAAGAAGCTCCAACTGACCAGTTGTCCCTCCTGATGCATCATCTCCAAGAACAGAGAGGAAGTCAAAATTTTCTGCAAGCCAGGATCTAAGTTGGCGCTGCAGCTCACCAGCTGGTGTATGAACAAAGAGAGCAGCAAGAGCTTTGTTTCCAATTGCAAAACTTTTAGCCTCCTCATTTATTTCTCTAAGCTTTCCAGCAGTTACCTGCTGCCGTGGAGTATCCTGTACATTTGAGTGCTTAGGGCCACATCATATAAACCATTTGCAACAAAAGGGAATTCTAGCAGAAAATGTTTAAACTAAGTAGTGATAGTGAAGAAGCACCCAAAAACAGAAGAATGAGAAAGATAGGTACAAGAAAAGTAAAGAGAATACATCTGACTTCTAGACTTCTCCATTAAAACAGAAAAATTGGCGGAAGAACAGCTAGCCTTTATTTTCTCTACATTCTCTGGTCTGCCTTCTGCATGTGTATTGGGATTCTCTTTTCTATTTATCCTTTCTTTCTTGTTTATATCAACAGACAGGAGCAAGGGAGACACAGAGAGCATAAAGATGGCAGCTACCTGATCAAGACCGCGTATCTTTGATACAACTGATGAAAACTTGGACTTCTTTTCTGGCTTTAGATTCACTCTGAAGCCTTGGATATGCTCATCAACATAGCGCACGGGAGATCTTCCAGGGCTGCTACCTCGGCTGGAACTTCTACTACGTCCAGTATTAGCCTTCTCCAGAAAATTCTCAACGGGAGAAACCTATAAATAATAAGACGGAAACAGCACTAAATAATATGCATTTGACATCATATTTTCTTGACCCCAACCCCCCAGGAAAAAGAGGGAGCATACAAATAGAATGGTAAGGTCTCTATTGTTTCGTAACTTTCATTACCTTGATGGACTGCAGCTCCGGCGATCTAGCAAGCAAAGATCTAATATACAAAATTCTAACACGGGATACAAGCATGGTGTCCATTACCCTCTGTGGTTCCATTTTACGAACAAAGGAGAAAACAGCATCTCTTATTTCAGCAAGTATTTCATGCTCCCTAGAAGCCCCTGCTTTGATTACTGCAGCCAGAACCTGTCATTTGTAAATACAGTTACTTTTGGAATTTCTACTTCTAAGATACAAATTACTCAGGATTTGCGTAGGTGTACAAGTTCCTGTTATTGACAAACTGTTGAAACTTCTGTATATAGAAAGACCAATAGGTAAAATACTTTAAGCCAAATAGCAGAAAATCCATACTAGACAAGTGAACACATATCATCACATCTTAGCTTTAGCTGCAGAATAATTATCATCAACCATTAACATGTTCCGACCAAAAGAAAGATTATGTGCTCAAATGAAACCTGAAAGACTAATAAAGTATTACCATTCTGACATCATGATCCACCATACAAGCTAAGTCAAGCCAAAAAAAAAGTTGTTTAATTTTTATGATCCTAGGTATTGTGCAGTAATGTTTTTGTTTTCAGTTAAAGAAATAGAAAGAACAAGGAGAGGAAAGTGAGAAGGGCGATGAGAGATCAGATAATATATAGAATGATTTACAAGAATCTTTTTTATTATAAAAACTTATGAATCAATAATTTAACAAGCTCCTCTATGTAAAGCTCACCACCACCCCCAAAAAATTTAACAAGAAAAAAATCCTTAGTTAGTATGACATTTTCAACATCAACTAAAGGTGAAATGTTGAAACTGAAGCTTTAATACTCACTTTAAAATAAGAAATGCACAACACCATATTATATCCACATAAATCATATTATGTCAGTATGATTACAAACACAAATGAAAAGAAAAATCAAATAACCAAGCGTACCAGCATCAAAAGCTTATTTGCTCCATCTGAAATGGCAGCAAGGCTGTCATGTTGTTCAGGATCAAAGTCATTCAAGGCAGATGTAAGATATTCTCCTGCAGGGGTTGTTTTGACTTTATCCGAACCTGATTTCACTAAAGCAACTGTACCCTCAGTCTTGTCTGCAGCAAGTGCCGGTGATGAAGGAACAACATCCATCGAATGCCCCCTACTATCAATCCTGCTTTATGGTATTAAAAAATAAAGTTTAATAAGCAAAATTTTCTTTTAGGAAATATGGGCTTTTGAATAGAGAAAGATAAGACAAAAATTACATTAACCACAAAGTGTAGCCAAAAGTCTTACCTCACAAGGTCCCGAGACTGCACATTTAGCGGCCCCTTGGATAATGGACTTGACAGCTGAAATAACACACACACACACAAACACATATTAGAAGTATGAAACAATACCCTAAACAAATCACTGAAGTAGAATTGCTTAAATTTCATAAATGAGACAAAAAATTGTGAACATAGTTTACATGATCACATGAAATCAAATAAGGAAGCAGCTTATTATCTAACAATGGATTCGAATAGGACAACAGCTTTCTGCAAACTCTTAACTTTTTCGTAGAATTTTGAATTTCTCCTAAACTTTTTTCAGTCGGTCCAAATGGCATCACAAAACAGAACCATCAATATCATACGAATAAATGAAACAGCTACCATAGAGTCAGATTGCTAACTGAAAAAACTTTCAGCCCAGAATCTTTAAGTGTTTTATTACAATAAACACCCAGAATTACATCTAACTGCATTCCTCAGATTTCCATGAATTACTGAATCAAGATAAGCAATGAATGCAACAATAAGCACAAAAGATGCCACAAGAAAATGAATAAAACCAAAAGACTGTAGCAGATACTTGAAGTGCTTAAAAAATAATCAACTGCACAAAGATACATCTATAGCATGAAAGCACACAACCACATCTAAAATGAGATAAATAGAAATTACCTTTGGTGATCCAGCCAAAGATGCTTTCTCTGTTAATCTATCAAATAACTTCTCATTTTCTTCATGTAACCTCTGTTGAGAGAGAGAGAGAGAGTATTAGTCATCCTTTTAGAACGAAATATAACTATATATAAAGGAGAATATCGATTGAGATTTGAAATATAGATTTAAATAGATGATCTTTTCATGCTGGCACACACAAACAAGGACTTGGTAGAGGATACTAAGTCATTGTGGAAGAGACTCCTCATAACACAACTTTTTGGTCCCCAGGAGACTAAAACAGGAGCCTTTGGTACTTCGTTCTAGTTTTTGCAGTCTAATGGTCTTCAGACTACTGGGCACTGTTAACGATTATGTAGCATGATTACTATTCATGTGGCACTCTTCATGACATTAGCAGATTTGTTAGCGAGGTCATTTTGGATTGCCATAGCTTTCTTATTTTTACAGATTTAATGGATTGCCATTGTGAGTTTAATTCTAAATGTCAGGATTTAATGTCTTGAAAGGTTCAAGTCTCTACTTAGGCTCGTGAACTTCTAGTTTGCATGGGAAATGAATATTGATTCAGACTACAAATAGCATCAATAAGATGTTCAAGGATACAAATATGAGGTCATGTAATAATGATTCATCATCATTAATGCATCACGTTTATGGTAGAATAGCACACCTCTATTAATGCATCACGTTTTTTAAGCTCCTCTTCCAATTTCTTAGTAACTGGGGGAGAATCCATGCCATCCCCAATTGCCTTGGCATTTGATAGATCTGATCCTAATGCTGACCGATCTTCACTGGAATGGAGTGCTTCACTGAGTCTGGATTCAATGCTTTTCATTTTGGCCTGAATGAGACAATTAAAGTTAGAGAACACCATATGGTGCAACAATATTGCAAAGTAAATTTTTTATTAGGAAACATAAATATGAAACTTTCATACATTAGCATACGTCCATCATAATTCAACTCTTTTTTTTTTTTTTTGAATAGAAACACTTTTTATTCAAAATTGAAGGATAAAATAAGAACATTTAGACCAAACGAACGAAACACTATCCTGAAGAGCAGACACAATGCCACTCAACACAGAAAATAAAACGGCCAAACATAAGAGACCCCTTACGATACTACAGCTAGCAGATTACGCATAATTGTAGGATAGGGTATATTCTTAAAAGCAAGTGAAGTTGATGCCCAAAGAGCAGCCCAAAACTTCACTCTTTCCCATAACTCTTCCACCCCCACTCCCTTATACTCCTCGAATATTCTCCTATTACGTTCCAGCCAAAGGTTCCAGACCACTGCTTGCATCAGACTGCCCCAGAGAATTTTAGCCTTCTTTAGGGAGAAAGGGCAATGAAGGAGGAGGTGGTCCACACTCTCCCCTGCCTTATTACATAAAGCACACCAGTGCGGGCTAATGCACACATAGGGACAGTGTCTCTGTAGTGTATCTCCTGTATTAAGTTTTCCCAACACCGCTTGCCACACAAAGATCTTAACTTTTGGAGGAGTCTTGGCCTTCCAAATTTGAGTGTACGGAGAGAAAATCTCCCCTTCACCTCTACTCTGAATATGGGAACATAGGGACTGACAGGAGAATAACCCGGACATAATTCAACTCTTTAATAATGCAACAAAACTGAAACCTCCAGACATTGACAAATGAATATGTGCCATAGTTACTTTAATGAAGAACCACATTAAGCAACAGTTGAAAACAGTGATATTCAAATAATATCAGGGGCTACCTGCCCAAAAAAAATTATAATATCCTGAGCTGAGTTAATTATGGAACAGTGTCAAAAATAACCATGCTGCAAAGACCAACTGCTGACCCAAATAAGCTCCAATGATTCAATCATATTATAGTGAAACACCCATCCCAAGTATGTAGTGTAGATTACACATAAAATATGAACGTAACACAACAATAACATTGAACAGGTTTTCTACGGGAGTTCCTGGACATTTCAAAATAAATATTGAACACTCAAAATATAAATGAGGAAGACTAAACAGACACATGACCAACCTGCAAGGCCCGAATCGTAGAATCTCGTTGTTCTATCTGCACTTTTTGATCTTGCTCCAACTGTAACAGTTGAGCTACTTGATTTCTGAGCTGCGCATTTTGTTCCCTTTCTATCTTTTGCTTATCTGCAAGCATAATATTCTCTGACTGCATCAAATGAGAATATTAAACCAGTTTAGCAACATGCTTACTATAAGAAACTACATGATCAATGTTGAATCACACATGTAGACAAGACAGCGCCAAACACCAATTTAAAATACAGAAAAGCCACAAATACATTCCCCGGTAATAAAGTGAAAAAAGTCAAACATTACCAAAAACCAATTTAGAATACAAACTACAAATGCATTCCCCAGATAAAAGATGAAAATTGTCAAACATTGTGACAAACTAGAAAATTGGAATGTAAAAATAGATAGATCAGGAAAGCTAGCATATAGTTTACAAGAAACTTTTATGATAAAACTGAAAATCATTAAACTAGACAACTAGAGAGGCAACTCTGGAGAAATTCCTTAATTGGATTGCAAATTCAAATCTAGCAATTAACAGTTTGAACAATAAAGGAAAACACATTAAAATTGGCTTATATCAAGAACATGTCCAAACAATTATTTGGGAAGAAATTTTTCTGACTTTCACTAGCATGCAAGTCAATTGGAAAACTGTAGCAAATTCAGGAAGTTATAAAACCTGTAAATCTGACTGTAACGTATAAGAAACTTTCCACGCTTTCTGGACTTCATTGAAGAGTAGGACACATTGATCATTTGCATCCTTGAGTGAATGTTTAAGTCCCAAAACCTCTTGTTTCAAATCCTGACTTTCTTTTTCCTTTTCATACAACTCCTTACGTGCATCATTTGCCTACAAGAACCATCACAAATAAAAATTCAGAAGAAATGAATTCATAACTTTGCTCATAACAGTGCCTTAACCAGAACAAATTCGTAAGGTAAGAAGTTATTTATTAGGGGCTCCATACTTTTTTTTTGGTAAAGTTAGTATATCCAGTATTAATCAAATGTATATCATTTCGATGCAAGTTACTTGCTTCGATGTGCTCATGACAGAAAACAAAACTCAAGAGTCCAAAGCAAAATATTTATAGTAAATATAGAAAGAGGGGGGAGAGAGAGAACTTACAATATCTCTCCATTTCTTTATGGTATCTCGATTCCCAAGGCCTAGAACAGCATTTCGAGCTCTAGAAGAGAAGTTGAGAGACGATAGTGTCTCCGACAAATTCGCAGAATTTGGAACGACATTAACAATCATCAGAGTTTTTGAGCTTCCACCTACAGAAGTTTTTTTCAATAAGAAATCAAAGATAGTTCTCCAACCAGACTGATGAAAGACAATTAATATAAATCAACTGTACAGAACCCCAAATGATAATGCCAGTCAATCATACAGAGGAACAGAGGGTAATGGACACCATGATCAATCTGACACAAGTAACCATTGACCAGTTACCAACACATACAACCATAAAAAGCACTATACACTACTTCTCATTCTTTATTTTCGCTTCATGGTACAATTACACAGCTAAATCAGTACTAACATAAACAATAAGGAGAACTGAATACCTAGCGAGTCTGCGAGTACTTTTGTAAGCATTGAATTTTCATAAGGAATAGCATCCTTTTTGGAAGTCAAGGAAGACAAAACATCTCCCAACCTACATGCACAACATCAATTGCACTAACATTTTAGTACATGATGGCAGGAGTAAATTCAAAAGGTACAATATTCGCACATGATGATGTCATTGCTTCACCAATCTACACAAAAATAAAAGATAACAGATTGATATAAGCAGCCACCATGCAAAAACTCAGTACGGGTTGGAAAAGAAAAGCTGATATACTGTTGGGACCAACAGAAAATCACTTATTTATTTATTAACCATCCTTTTAGTAATGTGAACACCTATGTTGCACAGATCCTTCAAATTTGGCCATATGGAGTATTCAATACGGATATGGCCGCATACATATCGGGTATAGCATTTGGAGTATGTGTCTTTTGGGCACATTTAACTTTCAGATAAAACAAGGATATGCGCTTGAAAAGGAAAAGACATGGTCAGGAAACAAAATGGGTACTTCTGAAATTTTATAAAAGGGGTCTAATTGCAATATTTAAAAAGTTAAGGATCACGATGTACTGTTCAAAAGCTAATTTCAACTGGCCACATAAGTCTCTTCTCTTTTGTGGTTCAACAAAATGAGAAAGGGGGATAGGTTTTCAACGTTTCTGATTAAAGAGAAGATATAATACATATTATGCCTATAGTAGATTAATGTTCTCTTGCCAAAAAAATGCTTATGTTTCCATACTGTGAATCTGTACCACAGATTCTGACAAAATTCAATTTGATCAAGGGTCCAGATTCACAATTTGCCAGACAATCTGACAAACATTCCCTTTTCCCATATATATCTATATATATTATTTTAACCGTTGTATATGTATCCTAGTTTTTGGAGATATTCGTACCGTCTCTAGCATCCCAAATTTGTATCCGTTCAACATTGGTGATCACATGCTAAGAAAATAGATTTGAAATGCCATACTATGGTATCAAGATCATGCAAAATGAAAACCGTATATTGTTCAAAAGTTTAAGACCAATGTGAACCATCCTTAAAATTATAGGCAACCTGAAAGGCTAGAAACCAAAACTTTTCAATATCAGAAAAATGAGATAAGTCATCCAAACATACGCTGAAAGTGATTTCATCACATGCAGCAAGTCTGTCACACGCTCACTGCTGTCATCTTCAGCAATTAAACCTTCACTTCCAGCCAAGTCAACTAGAGAAAGCTTGCTGTATGTGTTTTCTCCAGTGATCAAATTGTTATAATATATATGTATCGTGATGATCCTGACAATAGTGAAACAAGAATCTATTTTAGATCAATTAATACAGACCAGTTGTAACACATAGACAAGCATACATATCAAAAAAAAAAAATTGGATGACTGCAAATACTGAACTTCTTTTTCTAGTTTTCCAACTTAATGGTATATTTATATTTCCTATCCACTATTCCCTTTCTTCAACTGTTTTCACTCCTAAAAACTGGACAGTGCAACAGTGGCCGTTTGTCAAGTTTGGAGACTACAACCAGTAAGTAAAAAGAAACCCTATAATAGGCCACTTGGTTGTAGCTTCAACCAAGTTGGTAAAATGTCAGACAATATTCCACCAAGTCAACAGCAGATCAAAGATGTCAACAATAAATTTATTTTAACTATGTAGCAATTAAATGTATTTTATTAGATGAAAGTGAACCTAGTTCAAGTTGTTAAGATCAATTAACTACAGACTACCTTTTCTATCAAAAGGAACAAAACTTTTAGTGTGCTCAAATAGATCCTTTTTCCAGAAAGGTGTACAAGTGATAATGACCGCTTTCTCCTGAATCAAGTGATCGCTCAGAAGTGATGAGATAGAAAAGTTGAGAACAAATTGAGGATCATAATTCAAAAATAAAATAAATAAATATTTCACAGTTTAAGCATGGTCTTCTCATTCAGTGATCTGACGGGACTTTTTTTAAGAGAAAGGTCAAGCTTACCATAGTACTTTAAACTATGTTACTAAAAGTACGACCTTACACTATAACAGCCATATAACGAGCCTACAAAATTTGGAACATACAAATGAGAAACGTTGAACTTTGATGGATCATTTCCTCGGCTCTGAAATGCATCTTTTAATACTTTAGAGAAGTCCAGTGGGTTATCAACTTTTTCCTGCACAAGTTCTACAAAGGACTCCGGTGATCCCATGCGAATCTTTGGTAGAGCATCTCCTGATTCTGGGAGTAAATCCCTTATCTACAAGAGCATGGAAGGAATCCGCATCAAACCATCATGAGGATTCCTTGCTCAAAAGCCATTCAGACAAACATAAACCAGAAATCATGACAATTTACTATAAAAAAAAATAAGTACCTGTTCATTGTAGAGCTCAAAAACTGTAACGGAGAATTTAAATCTCGACGTAGAAGTTGAATCAGAGTTGGCCAAATCGAATAGTTCCTCGAAAGAACGAGCATATAAACCACGATCATGGCTAGATCCTTCCTGAAAAAAGGTTACAGAAGGCCAAATATCATGAAACTCGTGCACAACTTGAAAGTACTTTCATAAATAAAAAAAATGAAACAACTACCACTAAATCTCTTACTGTACCAAAAACAGTAAAAGGCACACCACTCATTGTGACAATTTAAATTCTTGCTCTAGTACATTGAATTCCATTGTTTATTTTGTGGTAAACCAGTGGAAAGAATTATCCAGATTACAAAAAGGAATGTAACAAACAATGAAAAGCCCACCAGGCTTTAAGGTTCAAATCTAATAGTGAAGAATCGCTTCTCATTTATTTTCTAAAGTCCCTAATAAATCAACGTAAAATTTGTAATCAATTCATTTTACAAATTTGTAATAGAAAATATCAAGTTACAACGCCCTGAACTGGCTATAGGAATAGATGTCAGCATACAAGTACAAATTTATATGCATCAGAAACACATTCTGGCAAAGACACACACAAACAAATGCATAGGGAGGAAAAGAGGAAAAGAGAGCAACCATAGTGTGTGTCTTTCCTGAGTTGGTTTGTCCATATGCAAATATAGAAACATTATATCCATCCAATGCTGATTGCACCAAAGGTTGAACATCACGGAAAAGTTCAGCTGACAAACAAAAAAGGTCAAAGATGTTTTAGCCAAAGACAACTTTAAAATAGGAGAATATGTTTAATATTTCACCTAGCACAACCACAATAGGAAGGTGAAAACAATGAAATAAGAAAGTTATGCTCACCTTGTCCAACATGAGGTCCATAAACTCTGTCAAGTTCGAAATCCTTCTTGGGGTTGGACAAGGCATCATCACCAGTATTTACACGGATGTTGTAGTCATCAGGATATTCAACAATTGAGGAACCTTCATCCTCAAATAATGGTCTTGCACGACAATATATCTTTATGTTTCCTGGAATTAAAGGCTAGTTAGAAAATACAACCCCGTTGAACTTTTGTTAGATCAATTAAATACCTCAACAACCTTAAAAATTAAATTTAAAAGTGCTTATGTGTGGCATGCCTTTTTTTATGGGTGTGTGAGTGACTGCGTGAGAGAGAGAGAGAGAGAGAGAGAGAGAGAGTCCCAAAAGGAGAAAACTCACAGAAGATGAGTACCTTTGGCTGTCAATAAGTCATTGAACAACCTTCTCTTCTCATTGATCAGCGGAGAAATTCTAGCCTCAGTTTCAAGGGCAAATTGATCTGGCATTTTTATGTAGACAAACTTTCAAATCCATTAAGATAACCCAAGAACATAAAAAAAAAAACCCTTACAAAAAGTAACGCTGGGGTGAAGGGCATTAAGTTTTCTTGGACTAACTAATCTCAAAGTGCAAATACATCACAAAAGAAAAAGAAAAAAGTAGTTTTATTTTGTTGCAATGTAATATCAAACCTTGTACCCTGTCAAAAAATGTCACTCATCTTGAATTTAGACAAAAGTCCCATACCACCCACTTCAGAAATCCTTTAAACCGACAAACGCACAATCAAACAGCTTAACCAAATCTCTTACCTAGCTTTCGGGTTTTATTGGCAAGAACACCAAGATAACGTGTAACTCTTTCAAGTTTGGCATTAGAATACTCGTGCAACTCACTTGCTTCTTGTCTCAACTCCAAGTAATCTTCTCTAGCAAGCTGTCCAAAAAGAAATGTTGTAGCAGACCTCCTAAACCCAACATAATCTTCACATAAAAACAGTAAAATAACTTCAAAAGGCTCCAGAACAGATGCAACCACTTATTCTCACTAATACAATCTCTCACATTATGCACAAAGCGTTCACATTCTCCAAGCCAAATTATTCAAAATGCATTTCCAACAACACACACTCTTGAACCACAAACCACTGATTTTAACACTGATTCAGCTCAAAACTCCATAACTCACAGCCTCATACCTTAATTACCAAAACCAAAATCAAACAACGCATTACCTTAACTTTGTCCTTGAGTTTCTGGAGCTTAGAAGTCACAGAGTGGTTGGAGAGCTCAGACTGAGCCAAAGCCGAGGCAGCAGAGATCGAGTACCTCCGAACTAAAGGCGCACCAGGCTTGTAATCGTCATGGTCGAAGCTCGACGCCGTCGACGACGAAGAAGACAACTTCCTCGGCTCAAAGCCACTGACCTCCCAGTTCCACCTATTGTTGTTCCTCTGCTCCGCCATTGCCGTCTCCCCCACAAACCTAGCCCCAAAATTTGAAAACCCAAAATTCAAAACCTCAAAAGAAGCCAAAATTGCTTCTCAGTGGCTCTGGCTTGGGCTCTGTGGACCTAGAGAATAGGGATCATCTAATTTCAGCCATTTTCTTTTTCTGTTTTGCTTTTGGGATATATAAATGGAGTGAAGACGCTGGTATGTATGTCTGTACTGTACTGCCTTGTGGTTGGGCTGGGAACGACGTCGTTTGGACATTTGGGGGACACTTCTCGGCTTCTTGAGTCACAAATTTTTTGCGCTCGTTATTACTTCACGCCTCGCTCTCAGATGGGGTTGCCTTTGATTGTAGACTTGCACTTTTTAGATAAGGCAGCGCACGTGACCGTGCGTGCGGATTGTTCAGAACTTCCTTGTTGGGTCTGAGAATTTGACTTTTAACCAACTGTTAGTTTCTAGCCCGAATCTCCGAATATGAGTGAGTGATATTCTTTGGGGTTTTAATTGGGAAAATGCCACCTTTATGTATTATAGCGGTATTTCCGTTAATATGACCATCAATTGAGGAGTAGAACTGTCAATTTATGTATAAAGAATCTCTAAAATGACCTATTTAATTTGACGACAAAATAGACGGAATGACCAAATTGTCACGTGCGACACAATTGAAGGACGCCAGAAATTAAAAACTAAATAGAAGACCAAAATAAAACTCGGGTATAAATTTAGGAGCGACTGCAATTAAAAACCATTCTTTTTATTTAAATGGTACATTTCATTTTATATTTGCTTCGGTTACAAATATCTTTTTACTGTTAAGTAGTACAATATTTTACTGGGGATAAAAAGTAAAAGAACTATATAAAAAAAAAAAAAAAAAAGTGGATTTGCATAATGCACTTGTGTGGTGGTGGGTCATTTGGCTTGAAAGACCCGCCCAGCTCCAATTCAAAATTTGCTGTTTTTGTACTAGTTTGCTCTTTATACCCAATAGTAATGATGATGGAACACCTGGGGCTTGTTGGTATTTGGCCCACACCATAGACAAATTCGATAATAATAATAATCAATCCTGCAAATGTACAGATTAATCAAACCCAAGTTGCTATGATATTTTAAGTAAATTATGCCTTTGATAAATAATATATATATATATATACATATATATAGTTTATGAGTCTATTAGATGGACAATTATGTAGAGAGCAAATGACTTGAACTTGAAACAAGCGTGCATGAAAGCATAATGAACATAATGAAATAAGCGTAATTCTCACTTATTTTACTTAATTTTCACTTAATAATTCCATGCAAATTATTTTAGAGATTTCTTTTTAATTTTTTGGTTGAATTGGAAAAACAAGGCCGAAGAACATAAAACAAAGCAAACTAGCCCAATGGGTTTGTTATATTGTAATAGTAGAGATGTTTTCCTCTCTTATTTCTTAATTCTAGGGGTTCGAACATAAGACCATTGATCAGCACATCAAGACATTTTTCAATTGGACTAGACCTTATTGGCGTCTCTCTCGTACCATTTGCACATGCCATATTTCTTTAATATTTTTTAAAAATATTTATGGATAGATAGTTGTGGATCTTCTATCAGTTGGGCTTTGTTATATGGGCAATATTGAAAATATAGTACATTTACTAAAGCGGTGCCAGCGAAGGGACAGTTCTCACTGGAGGGTCAAGTCCAAAATGTCTAGGCCCGTTTAATGGGCCTCAGACCAATTTCTACCAAAAAAGAATTTCATCCTTTCCTTGTTTTAGTGGTTCTTTTTTATTCTTGGTTACACAATAATTTCTTCTTTTTTTTTCTTCTTTTTTTACCGTTGGGATTTAACAAAACAATCTCAACTGTAAAAGAAAAATAATCTGCCCAAATTTAAATCCAATAGTAAAATTAGTAATATTAATTAATCTAAATCAAATTAACTCCAAAAATCCAATAATTTAGCTGGTTGTACACAATAATTTCGTCTTACTTTGTTTTTTGTTTATGTTACATAAAATATTGTTATCAGAATTTGATTTTTTTTTATTTTTTTTAAAATGGTTAAAGTATTTTCGTTTTTGTGTGCATGAGTTGAAGGCACAAACACAAACTGAGCATGCATGCATGAACAAAAGTACGGCACACATTGATATTCCCTTTCAGAGGAGAAAAGCCATTGCTGCCGTGCCTGCCAATATTAATGAGTTGGGTTGGGTTGGGAGGCAGCCAACCCAAGAAACCAAAAAAGAGGTTTAATTAATTATTAAGTAAAAATAAAGGAGAAAGAAATTAGTGGTGTGATTGAGGAGGTGAGGGAAGGGACATGCTTGGCCAGGTTTAGTTTCCGTGTAGAGGCTAGACCAGTCACCATCGCTCACTGATGCCTCCGTAAAAAGCTAACACAACACCACTGAAAGAATCTTGAAACCCACCGACTACAGGTCACATCACCAGTATAGGCATTGGGCAAATTATCCTCTACGTGTGTGTCTTCATTATCAATCACCTAACACCACCACCATCATCACCACCATTCCCAATAAATAATGATAAAAATATACTAATTTTAAATATATATATATAAACTCGATTTTTACGATCACAACTTTCTATTTTGTTTCGACCACAGGAAAAAAAATACACAAATGTTTCTATTTTGTCAGATTATGCTCATGTCATGAGTTACTTTAGGGTTCGGTTATATAGTATTGTGTGGGCATTTATTGAGATTATATTTAATTGTAGTGATGTGGACTATTAGTTATTGGTGCGACTTTTATCCCACTTTAATTTGATTTTTTAGTGTGTTATTTTTGTTGCTCTCTTGGATTTGATGCTTTGGATGTCATGTTGATATCTTAGCTTGTATTATTGAAGATTTTGTAATGAAGTTATTCTTTGATAAATAAATAAAAAGTGTTTTTTGAATTTTCTTAAAAGTTCTCATTGTAGTCCATAAGTTCTCAAATCAAATAATGTGACCCTTTATTTTTTGGTATGCACATTAATTTGGTTCATGATGTCGTTTTCTAGTAAGGCTTTCGATAAAATTGGTTACGTGTCATCGTTTGACCAACGTGCGTTTGGTTCATAAGAAATAGGGCTTGAGAATGATTTCCCATATTTAGTAAGTCTATGCATGGGAAATGGTTAGTTGCCTGGCACATGAGAAAATATGGGGAAAATGTAACCCTCCATTGCCCTTGGGTTTCATTTTCCCTTCCCATGGGAAACTAGGACTAGCATTAAATGCACCTTTCTCATGATCATTTTGTGCTCATTAACAATTTAGAATTACAATATAACATTAAATGCATTCATTTTCTTTTATATATAATTTAATATGGGTATAATTGGAAAATTAAATAAATTTTGTTTTACATTCCTACACCAACTAAACATGAGGAAAGAAATAAAGTGGTATTTCTTAGTTACTTTCCCCGTAATAATCAAACATGGGAAAATACATGAGAAATTATTTACCATCAAATCTTTTCCTTAAACCAAACATAGCCTAAAGGGATACTGTAATTAAAATGTAGCTCATTTTAGTCCCACAACTCACGTTTTGCTCAGCAATGCTACATGCTCTCCAATTAAGGTTTCACATTTGAGTTAATTATAAAACTGCCCCATCAACTGTCTTTAATGTTTTTTGGTCCCAAGTTAGTCTTTAGACTTTCACATGTGTATTTAATAAGCAGAAGTAATGACTTTTGTCCAAAAATAAAAAAGATATCCTATCATTTATTTATAATGAATTCGATACTTAATTATCGTTTCTAATAAATAAATAAAATGTATCTCTAGTAGTCCTAAAGTGGCAAAGTAGCTTCTCCCCTAATTTTCTTCACTCTTTAACTAATCTGACCAGAGTAACAATGTGAGGTGACTACTTCTGTCTTAGTTTTGTTAATCGAAGTGGTTATTTGTTCTCAATAACCACACCTGAAAAATTTGGTGACCGAAGTGAGATAAATGCAAAAGTCCAAGAGGCAAAATTTGATAAACCCTCGTTTACTTTTGCTAAAAGGTGAGAGGGAGAGAAAGTTGCAACAAGGACAACCCCAACAATAAGTAAAAGAAAAGGGAAAAGAAAACTTGTTAAGCTTCTAATTTTAAAAAATTATCCAAATTGCCAGAGGGATCTAGCTTAGTGAAAAAGGGCCTTGACTTGTAGACACAAAGTCTTAGGTGCAAACCCCTACAACATCATTTGTGTGTATGTAAGAAATCCCCCATTGCAGTTTCTCTCTCGTTATGCGAGGAGAGCCGTGCATCCTCTCTAGGGTTTCATATAGCGTCCAGCCACGTTCAATTCACGTCGTCTCTGTTCTCTTGCGAGGTCATCATCTCGTGTAGTTGCTCTCCCCTTCCTTATCCTGACCTTTTGTCTTTAGTTGCTCAATCACCTTCCGCCATCTTCGTCGTTCTCGGTCCCTCTACCTGTGCTCGCCGTGAGCGCCTCATCGCCCCCATCCTCCCTGCCCAATCACAGCTGCACTCTCAGCATCGGCACTGTGCACCATTGCCCCAATCCGTCATCGTGGTAATTGTTCCCCTAACTTGGGGACTGGTTCATTTGCTCTCGTCCTTTCCCTTTCTTTTGTTTGGTGGCTTGTCTATAGTTTTAGTATGTCTACGTCTGTGGACGATATTGAGCAATCCTTTGGTAGCCGCCTGGTACTCGTGCCTCGTGAACAACCTGGTTTGGTTATTATAGTTCTTCTAATGTTGCATACACTTCTATTGTTTTTATCTATAGTATTGTGGCTCACGTCCTTACAGATCAATCCGTCAATCATGATGACTTTATAGAAATCTTTACGCAACTTTGGAAAGGTTGCGCTTAAGTTTCAATTAAAGATATTGGTTTCAACAACTTCCTACAATTAATTGGACATTCTTCGTTGTTTGCGGGCACAAATCAAACTCATAACTCACTTTAACCACATTCTACTATGTGAATGTCAAATACTGTAACCTCAAAAGACGAGAAAGACATTGATGAATGGAGAAAATGCGTTAGAATGATTCTAATAAGGGGCATATCGCATATGATAAATTATATATCTTCAAGATGAGATGAGGGGGCGTGGGGACTACCACGACAGAAACACTTGCTCGTCAACGATTTTGACCATTTTTACCAATTTAGTTAAAAAAAATCGTGAGAGTGTATATCTCTCATGATGAACTAGCTTTTAGTTTAGTGATATTTGTGTTACCTAATTGGAGGAGATTTCAGGTTCAACTCACGTGACATAATTTGTGTGTGCGCCCCTTTCCCTCTAGTTTGGACCATGACTTGTACTAAAATAATATATATCCAAATTGAGCTCAATGCTTCCCTGCACTGCAACTCAAGATTTCAGTTTTTCACACCATCGGTGAAACCTTTTTAAAGTAACCAAAGGGCAAAAAAATAGTAACCAAAGGGCAAAGACGTGGAAAACAGCCAGTAGTTTGCTTCACCATAAAAAGGACCTTCCTTTTCCACACTTCCACAAACATTCCCTCTCTCTATAATTTTTTGTCTCTCTCTCCCAATCTCATTGGTGGCCTTGAAGTTTCACAGAACACTAAACCCCAGATTTACTCAGACTGGTAAGTAAATCATTAAATACAAAGCAAATAAAAACTTAAAAAAGCACCAAACAAATCCCCTTTTTACCTAATAATCTAGAAGCCCCTCCCCTAGCTTGGCCTGAGAAATTGTTTTTTTTTTCTCCAATTGGTTGGTTTTATTTTTTATTTTCTGAGCCTTGTTGGTCTTGAAAAAGCTCTCTCTGGATCTAAGAATCTAGAGATGGAGATGGGTGATGGGTCTCTTTCTCTCTAAAATTTTGCATTTCATTTCATCGCATATTTAGGGTTTGCCTTTGCCCCCAGAGATTCTTGGCTAAATTTGGCAAATTGCCGCCACTTCTCGCACCAGAACTGTCCCTCTCCAATTAGCCCTCGTTTCCTTTTGCTTCTAATTTTTTTGCCTTTTCTGGTTAGTTTTTCGCTGATTATTTCTCTGACTGAAGATAACTAAACCCTAAAGAAGAAAGCAAAATATTCCATTCCAAACTAAGTTAGAGTTTTCTTTCCATAATATATCATTGTCCTTTTTTCACAAGCTTGCAGAAGAAGCAGAAGCAGAAGCAGAAGAAGAAGATCGATCGATGGCGAGGGAGAAGATTCAGATCAAGAAGATCGACAACGCCACGGCGAGGCAGGTGACCTTTTCCAAGCGGAGGAGAGGGCTTTTCAAGAAGGCTCAGGAGCTCTCCGTTCTCTGTGATGCAGATATTGCTCTTATCATCTTCTCTTCCACTGGAAAGCTCTTTGAATACGCCAGCTCCAGGTCTCTCTCTCTCTCACAAACTCAAGCCCACTATTTTTTTATTATTTTTAATGTATATATTTTTTATCATCCGTAAAAATTGATAGGCTTAAAATTTGAGGGTTGGTTGTGTTTATTTTATTGGGGGTGAAAAATGAGGAGGAGGAGGAGGAGGAGGAGGAGGAAGACCCACGTCAATGGAAGTGGCTGCTCAGCTAGTCAAGCTATATTATAATAATATTAAGAGGGTATATATATATATAAAATAGGGTGAAGGGTCTGCAACTTGGATTGTTGTTTTCTGTGGATGAATATAGTCATATAATATACATAAAAACAAACAAGGGATAAGACACTGTTATTATTGGGGTCTAATCACTTGCTATTCTTATTGGATACCGCCCATTTTGACCATGGTTGGGTTTGTGATGCAAAAATGAGCAACGTATACGAGTTTGACCAACCAAGACTAAACAATTTACCACCATAAAGAAATCAAATAGCCAAAATTAAGAAATTCCACCTAAAGGAGTTGAACAATTACGGCCATCTATTTTTCTTTTTCAAGTTTCCCTCTATTGGGTTTTGTAACAATGCTTCAAATTTGTTTGAGAAAATTTTGTTTCTGTTAAAAACATGGCCATAATGTTGTTAATTCACGTGTTATAATATAAGTGAATGACGAGTAAATACTTTAAGATAAATTTGTCATATCATGCGACAGTGTCACTATAACAACAAAAATTGCTCATAAACTATATATGTAAGATTCTAGAGGGGAAAAACATTTTAAGTTTAAAAGTGTAACAAGTTGCAGCAGCATCTTCGAAATGCTAAACCAAAAAACTGCACTAAAATGTGAATAACATCTTTTTATGCCCTTTCCATTTTTGTTATTTTTTATTTACTGCTATTTGCTTTGAAGCTTTCTAGTTAACCAGCTAGTGACGTGTCTTGTTTTTCTCTTCTGAAGCATGAAGGAAATTCTAGAACGTCACAACTTGCACGCCAAGAATCTCTCGAAAATAGAACAACCATCTCTTGAGTTACAGGTTCGTCCTTTATATAACATATGTAGACATAAATAAATGCATATAATGTGATGTATTGTCTCTCCTTCCCAATTCGTTAAAACTTTGATCTCATCTTCTTGAAGTGTTTTGTATAGTAATCTTAAGCCTTGTGTTTTCTTTGTTCTCTAGGAAGTAACAGTTGAGCTAGCCCTTCCACATTTATTAATCTCAATGATTCAACACATCGGTCCAATTCGAGATTTTTTCCTTTTGTTTTGAAGTCTTGGAAAGTATTTATATGTGAGCCCTAGCTGGAATGATATCAAAATTTTCCTTGAGTCGTGCATAGTGGATGTGTGAGTGAGTGGATGCTACATGCACACTGCATGCTTGGTTAAGGAAAATGCTAGGGACACGACTTATTGTGTTTTCTCAAGTTTCCGCTCTATGTAAGAGAGTCGGAAAGAGAGCGTATTTTGAACGAGTAATTCTTTGGGGTTCTGTTCTGTATACAATCAAAATTTGATTGACAAGTATCTGAATTTATTTCGGATTATATATTGTTTTTCCTATTTTTCATTTTTATATTTTGATTTAAAGAATTATTACCTCTGATGTAGCTAGTGGAGAACAGCAACTACTCTGCGTTGAGCAAGGAAATTACAGCACAAAGTCAACAACTTAGGTATTTATAAGTCTCTGTTTCAAATAATAATTACTTGTTTATGCTCCATAATGTAGAAATAAAATCGTTGACATATAGGCAGATAAGGGGAGAAGAAATCCAAGGATTAAATTTGGAAGAATTGCAGCAACTGGAGAAGTCTCTTGAAGCTGGATTGGGCCGCGTAATAGAGAAAAAGGTCTGTATTTAGTCTCTTGAATCTGATTGGGTTCTCTGTATATTTATTATGTGTCTAATGGAAATCTTTGTGTATGTCTTTTTCAGGGTGAAAAGATTATGAAAGAGATCAGCGATCTCGAAAGAAATGTTAGACTCTTTCAACTATAAAATCTCCTGCCTATAAAATCATACCTAAAGTTATCATCCTTTGATATATGACATTGCTTTCAGACATACATAATATCTGGGTTAATTAAGAGGCCGTAAATATTATGATCTTCGGATTGGGATGCGTATTGGAATTATTCTTATTCCCGACTTCTCTTACTTTTACTAACACATGAGTATTGAAATTATTTTTTTTCCTAAAGTATGTGAACTTCACATCACAATCCGTGATATAGTACCTGAAAAATCAGAAATTAGATTGATTAGGGGAGTAGTTGATCCAATTTCAATTCATTTTCTATCATTGACTTCCCATGTTTCAAGTAACTAAACATATGTCAAAAGTTTAGGGTACTGCATTACCAATACGAATTAATGTATCTGTATAATGATTTGAGGATCTGATTATGTGGATGTTATCGTCTTTGTTGTGCCCCGTCTGTTTCCTAGAGCGACCATGGGAGTAGACTTCCCTAAGCCTGAAAATGATTTCAATTGTAATCTTCTAACACATTCCGTTTATGCAAATGAAAGATGGTTCATGCTTATTTAGAAAGAACAAAAAAGGAATGAGGTGAAGACACCATATAATTATTTTCCTCTTCTCTATTTCCTTGACATGATTTGTATATGAACGTGCAGGCGATGCGATTGGTTGAAGAGAATGAACGGCTGAGACAGCAAGTATAAGATATCTCCATTAACTCTTCATCTATGTTTATGTTTCGAGTCTTTCTCTGGTAATGGTTCTTGGTATGGTTGTTGAAGGTGCTGGAGAAACAAAGTAGCCGGAGGCCGGTTCGGGCCGATTCAGAAAACTTGGTTATGGAGGAGGGTCAGTCATCAGAGTCTGTCACCACCAACCTCTGCAACTCTAACAGCGCTCCTCAAGACTATGAGAGCTCAGATACATCTCTCAAATTGGGGTGCGTTTAATTAGTCTAATTAATACTCTTGATATGATGCATTAATTTCTACTGATATGCCCTAATCTTAAGAAAAGTCATCCTCTCCCAATCAACTCTCATGCGCTAGCTCTCCCGACTTAGAGAGGGACATTGTATACACCCGTTGCATAAGTAACCCATGACATTACTAATTCAAATCTCATAACCATTTTCGTGAGTAAATTTTCTAGAGTAAAAGTTGTTTAGACGAGTCGAATTAGTCTTTGCATGCCTATATTTACTTTGGCAAGAAAGCATTTTCCAATTTTAAATGGACATGTCGCTACTAACACCTGCCATGAAGTACTAGAGCGACGAGCATTATACGGCAGGTAGAATCCACTTGTTACATGAGTTGTAATCCACGGTTATAAACGGATTGACTGCTACATAATGTGGTCAGCTAATTAACAAAAAAACTACGGTAGTTTCTCTAGAATTAGTACTAATTAAGTGGCGATGTTGATTTTGAGAAAAATTGCTTCACTATGTATTTTTTTCTCCTTATAATTCTTCTATTGTGTTTTCTTTGTTTTGCAGGTTACCTTACTCTGGTTAATATGATCTTTAGTTTGGGGAAAGTTGAGTTACTAATTGATGAGATATATGAATGTAACATTCAACACGTGCATGCAACCCCACTGTGTTAAAAAAAAAGTACATGATTCATCCGAATCTTTGACAGATCTATCATCTATGTGATGCTAAATATATATCATCGTTCCAAGTAATTATTTTTCTCAAATGAGCCGCAATATGAGATGAGACGGGACCCCACAATAAAATCATATATTGCGACGACTCATGTATTGACTCCTATCATTCATAATACATGGACAATTAGCCATTCTTTTGAGTTTGATGTAGAGGTAGGCACGGTTTGGGTTGGCCTGTCTTTCAGCCTTAATCGATCGACCATCGAATTGACAATGTCATCAATTAGCTATTGGGGCTAGTTCAATTAGTGAGAGAGGGTGATGAAATGAGTTACAATTATGATACATGGACAATAAAAAATTTGTCATCCTTTTGTATTTATTTTGAAAATAAAATGTGTTATTGAGACTAGCCTCTTGGAGCGTGCGCCATTGACCTTTTTGTTTATTTAATATATTTTTTTCATACCTAATCTTTTATATAGATATATAAAAATATAAAAAACTGAAAAACCAGTAATACAGGTGGAGTGAGGAGTAACTTCTTCTTCCATATTTCTTGTTTTTGGTTTTTAGCAAATTAAATTCTTACTATTTGACAATATTGTATTAAATTGTGGCATTCCAACATTTTTTTTCAAGCAAGAATATTTTAAATTTTTTGAATGTTTACTTTTACAATTTTCCGTACTCATTAGAACAATAATTAATAGAATAGATATAACTCATCATCAATGAGTTTAGCTTATAACTCTCATCTTACTACAATACAATTTTTGCAAACTGCACAATATACTAATTTCCTAATTTCCAGTTATCCTCGACTTCATCATCAATGAGTTCCTAATTTCCCGTTACTTCAGACAAGTGACAGATAAACTTTAAGCAACTAATTAATTAGAGATGCACTAGCTAGCTCTTGAGTTTAATTATTCTTGCATTTAGTTAAATCCCGGTTTAGTGCATCCCAAGTAAGAACTGACATTATTCTTTGTTTGATGCAGGTCTGATGGATATAGGGCAGAAGACAATCTACTAGTGATGAATCTTATGTTATTTGTTTTTGGGAATCACTTGACATTTAGGTTGAACTTAAATATGTAGCATTTTGTTTTTGAGACATCTTGTGAATTTGTTGGAAGAATGTTAGATCTATGGATTGCTTTTGAATGCAATGAATTATTTGATGCTATAAATTTTATCTACAAGATTGTTTAAAAGAAATTAATTGTGATTTCATATTGTAATACAATAAATAAAGAACATGGAGAGGTAAACCTAATTAGTTACCAATTTTTTGACATACATTAGTGACCAAGCAAGTAGGTCACTAATGTGGGCACGTGACCCAATTTCAATATTTGGACATTGATTGCATTCAGTGACCAAAAAGAGTAGTTTCTGTGACCAAGTGGGTGGCCACTAATACCTGTTTTTCTTGTAGTGCCTTAAAACTATCATTCTACTTAATTAAATTCAAATGAACTATAAAATTTCACTCAACTACTCAAATTCATTTCAATTCAATTTGACAAAAATAATAAAATAATATAAATTTCTTTGAAAAAATGGGGTAAAAATTAATGAAACTAATACAACATATTGTTTTCATCGACAATCCTCACTCAATGGAAAACAAAAAAAACTTGCGCAAGAAAAGGATATGTGGCTGTACATTATACATACAGCTACTAAATCACAGCGGCCAAGGCCATGCTACTTTAATAGAGTAATCTAACTTAATTTAATATTATTTAATTTGTTATTTATAAATTAAAACTTTTTTATTGTTATATTATATTATGTTATATATATATATTTATTAATTTAAAATAAATATATCATTTATTCATTGGGCTGGGTTCAAGGATGAGGAACTTGTGATCACAACATGATGAAAGCAGGCCCACTTTTTCAGCAATAATAGACCCATTAGCAAGATGGAATCTACTAGTACATCTGAGCTGAGCTGTGCGACCGAATTTTCTTCTGTTCAGTTTGTTTCCTGCTATGCTTCCTTCATTGTAATACATCGGATGCGTAAATGAGCGATGCTTTGTATACAAAGAGATCTTGAGATATGAATTCAAGGGGTCTTCAATACATGAGCACCCCAAATAAGTTCTCTGTAGTTGGGTTTTGACATTTGTTTTTCCAAACTCAGATAACCAAATGATATGAACAGCTACCATGGCAACAAAATTGTGTCCACTTAAACTTAGGAAGTGGGATACATCATACATGAGACCCAAAGGTTTGCAACTGTAATAAGGATTTCATGCTCCTTGGCCAATTGCTTGATTAGATCTGTATCCAGAGGTTTGCAAAATCTTGCAACGGCTACTGTCACCGATATGTCCCTGGTTTTCAGCATGCTTGCAGCTTCGACACATTGTTGAACTATAGAACCATATCCCAAAATTGCAACTCTGCTGCCTTCCATCAGTATTCTTCCTTTTCCCAATATTTTTGCAAGCATAAAAACACCCAAATGTTTTTATTAATAATAAGCTCAGCAATATATTATATTTTTTTTTTATTCCAAAAATATTACTATTATTTCCTAACACAAAGTCTTCCGTCTTGATTCTTCCGTTTTCCGTCCAAACAGCAAGTCTTCTTTACTCTTTGGCAAGTCAATAGGCGTGCTCTGCTCTCAAGTCTCCACCACACCTCTCTCTCTCTCTCATATTAAAAGCCAGAAATTACATGTTGCATTTGGAATTAGCCATCATATGATTGCAAGAAGAAAACTAAAAGATCAGGTGAATCTCTATCCCCAATTTGTCAATGCTTTTCATATATTGTTTTTGTAATTATTTTAACAGACTTTTTGTTTTGTGAAACCGTCAAAATCAGATGATTGTACTTGCTGAGCCCCAACCCACCACCACACAATGGAATCTTATCTTCCGGTTGATTGCTCCCCAGAATCAATTCTAGATGTGTTGTTTTGATTAAGCTAGCATACACCAAAATAAGGCCATTATGGCGTCAGTTTCAGTTTCAGCAGACCTCTTAATTGACAAATTTGTAGCAATTCTCGAGAGTGAAGCAGCCTCCATAGCGGGTGTTGGTGATCAAGTTGATGAGATTAAGCGGGAGCTGGAATTCATGAAAGCCTTCTTAGTGGATTCTAACGGGGGCAACGAAGTACACACACAAGTAGAGGAAGTGTGGATCAGAAGCGTTCGAGACTTGGCCAATGATGTTGAAAACATCATTGATGAATTCATGTATCACGTGTACGAGCAGCAAATTGGCGGTCGATTTTCCAGGTGGATCCACAAAACCATTCACTTTCCAAAGCACCTTTGGTATAAGCGTAAAATAGCCAACAAGTTACAGAAAATCGCGATGGCAATTAGAGCTATTCCAGAGAGAAGTCAGAGATATGGTGGTGGTGCAGCTGTAGAAGGTAAAAGTACTTCTTCTGAGGATATTCGCAGATGGGTGCTGAATCAAGCGGGGTCTTCTCTTTATCATAAGGAGGATGAGCTCGTTGGGATTGAAGGTGATAAAAACTTGTTAATGGGATGGCTGATGAACGAAGAGCAACGCCAAACTGTTGTGTCTGTGGTCGGGATGGGAGGATCGGGGAAGACAACTCTGGTTGCAAGGACTTTCAAAGATGAAATTGTAAAGAGACATTTCGAATGCTATGCGTGGATTACTGTTTCCCAGTCTTATGTGATTGAAGACTTACTTAGAAGATTGATCAAAGAATTCTGCAAAGCAAAGAAGGAAGAGGTCCCTGCAGACATGAATGCCATGAGTTATAACGAATTGCTGGAGATTTTGGTGAACTACTTGGAGACTAAAAGGTACCTAGTTGCATTGGATGATGTGTGGGATGTCCACCTTTGGGAGAAAATAAGGTTTTCATTTCCAGATAAACAACTTGGAAGTCGAGTCATGCTTACAACTCGAAGAGAAGACATAGCATCCTCTTCTTTTGGAGTTGAAAGCCATGTTCACAAGATTAAACCGCTGGAAAGGGGTGATGCGTGGGAGCTCTTCAGCATGAAAGCATTCTCAAGTTACCCTAACAAATCTTGTTCAACAGAAATTCTGCCATTAGCTCGGGAACTTGTGGAGAAGTGTGATGGCCTACCTCTTGCGATCGTAGCCTTGAGTGGTCTTATGTCTTCTAAGAAGTCACTTACAGAGTGGGGCAAAATCTACAACAGCTTAAATTGGCATTTAACAAACAATCCTTTGCTAGAACCTATGAAGAGCATCTTGTTGTTTAGTTTTAATGATTTGCCATACCGACTGAAACAATGCTTTCTATATTTTTCCCTTTTCCCTGAAGATTATGTTATCGTAAATAAAAGGCTCATTAGATTGTGGATCGCTGAAGGATTTGTTGAACATGAGAAAGGCACCATGCCAGAAGAAGTTGCTAATAGCTATATTATGGAACTCATTTTTCGTAACATGCTACAGGAAATGATTCATGAAAACCAACCAGCATGTAAGATGCATGATCTTATGCGGGAGATTGCTCTGTCAATAGCAGAAAAAGAAAAGTTTTGTGTCGTTCGTGATGGGAGTGAAACAATGGAAGCAATCGGGGCCCTCCGTTTGTCAATTCAAACAACTATTGGAGAAATTGGACCACGTACAAGTATGTCAAGGCTTCGTTCTTTTCTTGTCTTTGCCACTGGCGTATCGTCATTCTATTTCTCAAAGAAATTACCTTTCGACCGTACATTGTTGAGGGTTCTAGATTTGCAGGGTGTCCCAATTCATCATTTGCCAGACGAACTAACATACTTGTTTAATTTAAAATATTTGAATTTGAGAAAAACTCAAATTAAGGAGCTTCCAGAATCCATAAGACGGCTCCGCAACCTTCAGACCTTGGACCTCACGTGGACAAATATAGAGGCACTTCCAAGAGGGATTTCCAAGTTGCTAAACCTGCGACATCTAGTTATGAGCCGTTACGAAGGTGGTTCCAAGCTAATTGGGGTAAAAATACCATCAAGTATTAGTAAGTTGAAGAAATTGCAATCTTTGGGGTATATTGAATCAGAAGGAAACATTATTAGACTTATTGGAAATATGACCCAGCTTACATTCCTTGGCATTACAAATGTGAAAGAAAGAGTCGAGGAGGACCTATGTGCCTTAATTCAAGAGATGAAGGTCCTTTCCCGCTTGAGTTTATTTGTAGCAGATGGAGAGGAATTTCTTCGAGTTGAGGCATTGTCTTCACCGCCTCCCTACCTTGAAAGACTTAAATTGGTCGGCAAACTGGAAAAGGTACCACATTGGTTTTGTTCACTCCACTCTCTCACATATTTGAATCTACGTGGGTCCAGACTTGAAGAAGATTTACTACCTCATATTGAAGCATTGCCCTCTCTACGTTCTCTTTGCCTTAAGAATGCCTCTGTTAGAAAAGAGTTATGTTTCAACAGAGGCTTTGTGAAGCTTTGGTATTTGCGGTTTCAGAATCTCGCATTATTAAATAAGATAACTATAGAAAAAGGGGCAATGCCAAATCTCGAGTTCTTAGACATTCATAGTTGCATGATGTTAGAAACATTGCCACAGGGTATTGAACACCTTACTCAACTACAACGATACAAATTTCGTAATGTTTTAGAGCAGTTTATGGAGTCCATGAAAGAAGGAGGTGTGGATCATGCAAGGATGCTACTCGTCGACGAGAGATGTAAGAAATATACGTAAGTATCTTTTATCCTTTCATTGACTTTCCTAAACTTAATGATTTGGAATATTTCCAAACTTAATGATTTTGGATGTAAAGCCATATAAATTGTTTGTTAATTACAATATCTCTTGTCTTTTTATATATTTTGCAGAAATAAGTCCATACCGAGTGAAGATTATTTTAATCCATGATAATACCTAAGTTGATGTTCATAAAATTGCATCTGTTGCTTTAGCAATGGGCAGATGTACGTCGGTGATTAGCGTGTTTGTACTTTCTTCTTTGTTAATTGTGTTTGTAAGAATACCATGTAAGAATACCATCAAGTATTAGTAAGATGAAGAAATTGCAAACTTTGGCATATATTGAATCAGAAGGAAATATTATTAGATTTATTGGAAATATGACCTCTTGAGTTTATTTGTAGCCACTACCACAAAAATTGACCGTTGTATATGTATCTTAGTTTTTGGAGATATTCGTATCGTCTCTAGTATCCCATATTTGTATCAGTTTAACATTGGTGATCATATGCTAAGAAAATAGATTTGAAATGCCACTCCACGGTATCAAGATCATGCAAAATGAAAACCGTATATTGTTCAAAAGTTTAAGACCAATGTGAACCATCCTTAAAATTATAGGCAACCTGAAAGGCTAGAAACCAAAACTTTTCAATATCAGAAAAATGAGATAAGTCATCCACACATACGCTGAAAGTGATTTCATCACATGCAGCAAGTCTGTCACACGCTCACTGCTGTCATCTTCAGCAATTAAACCTTCACTTCCAGCCAAGTCAACTAGAGAAAGCTTGCTGCAAATACTGAACTTCTTTTTCTAGTTATCAACTTTTTCCTGCACAAGTTCTACAAAGGACTCCGGTGATCCAATGCAAATCTTTGGTAGAACATCTCCTGATTCTGGGAGTAAATCCCTTATCTACAAGAGCATGGAAGCGATCCGCATCAAACCATCATGAGGATTCCTTACTCAAAAGCCATCAGACAAACATAAACCAGAAATTATGACAATTTACTATAAAAAAAAATATAAGTACCTGTTCATTGTAGAGCTCAAAAACTGTAACGGAGAATTTAAATCTTGACGTAGAAGTTGAATCAGAGTTGGCCAAATCGAATAGTTCCTCAAAAGAATGAGCATAAAAATCACGATCATGGCTAGATCCTTCCTGAAAAAAGGTTACAGATGCACAACTTGAAAATGCTTTCATAAATAAATAAAATGAAACAACTACCACTAAATCTCTTACTGTACCAAAAACAGTAAAAGGCACACCACTCATTGTGGCAATTTAATGCTCTAGTACAGTGAATTCCATTGTTTATTTTGTGGTAAACCAGTGGAAAGAATTATCCAGATTACAAAAAAGAATGTAACAAACAATGAAAAGTCCACCACGCTTTAAGGTTCAAATCTAATAGTGAAGAATCAATTCTCATTTCTTTTTTAAAGTCCCTAATACATCAACGTAGAATTTGTAATCAATTCACTTAACAAATTTGTAAAAGAAAATATCAAGTTACAACGCCTTGAACTGGCTAGAGGAATAGAAGTCAGCATACAAGTACAAATTTATATGCATCAGATACACATTCCGGCAAAGACACACACAAACAAATGCAGAGGGAGGAAAAGAGGAAAAGAGAGCAACCATCGTGTGTGTCTTTCCTGAGTTGGTTTGTCCAAATGCAAATATAGAAACATTATATCCATCCAATGCTGATTGCACCAAAGGTTGAACATCACAGAAAAGTTCAGCTGACAAACAAAAAAAGTCAAAGATGTTTTAGCCAAAGACAACTTTAAAATAGGAGAATATGTTTAATATTTCACCTAGCACAACCACAATAGGAAGGTGAAAACAATGAAATAAGAAAGTTATTCTCACCTTGTCCAACATGAGGTCCATAAACTCTGTCAAGTTCGAAATCCTTCTTGGGGTTGGACAAGGCATCATCACCAGTACTTACAAGGATGTTGTAGTCATCAGGATATTCAACAATTGAGGAACCTTCATCCTCAAATAATGGTCTTGCACAACAATATATCTTTATGTGTCCTGGAATTAAAGGCTAGTTAGAAAATACAACCCCGTTGAACTTTTGTAAGATCAATTAAATACCTCAACAACCTTGAAAATTAAATTTAAAAGTGCTTATGTGTGGCATGCCTTTTTTTATGGGTGTGAGTGACTGCGTGAGAGAGAGAGAGAGAGAGAGAGAGAGAGTCCCAAAAGGAGAAAACTCACAGAAGATGAGTACCTTTGGCTGTCAATAAGTCATTGAACAACCTTCTCTTCTCATTGATCAGCGGAGAAATTCTAGCCTCAGTTTCAAGGGCAAATTGATCTGGCATTTTTATGGAGACAAACTTTCAAATCCATTAAGATAACCCAAGAACATTAAAAAAAAACCTTACAAAAAGTAACGCTGGGGTGAAGGGCATTAAGTTTTCTTGGACTAACTAATCTCAAAGTGCAAATACATCACAAAAGAAAAAGAAAAAAGTGGTTTTATTTTGTTGCAATGTAATATCAAACCTTGTACCCTGTCAAAAAATATCACTCATCTTGAATTTAGACAAAAGTCCCATACCACCCACTTCAGAAATCCTTTAAACCGACAAACACACAATCAAACAGCTTAACCAAATCTCTTACCTAGCTTTCGGGTTTTATTGGCAAGAACACCAAGATAACGTGTAACTCTTTCAAGTTTGGCATTAGAATACTCGTGCAACTCACTTGCTTCTTGTCTCAACTCCAAGTAATCTTCTCTAGCAAGCTGTCCAAAAGAAATGTTGTAGCGGACCTCCTAAACCCAACATAATCTTCACATAAAAACAGTAAAATAACTTCAAAAAGCTCCAGAACAGATGCAACCACTTATTCTCACTAATACAATCTCTCACATTATTGACAAAGCGTTCACATTCTCCAAGCCAAATGATTCAAAATGCATTTCCAACAACACACACTCTTGAACCACAAACCACTGACTTTAACACTGATTCAGTTCAAAACTCCATAACTCACAGCCTCATACCTTAATTACCAAAACCAAACAACGCATTACCTTAACTTGGTCCTTGAGTTTCTGGAGCTTAGAAGTCACAGAGTGGTTGGAGAGCTCAGACTGAGACAAAGCCGAGGTAGCAGAGATCGAGTACCTCCGAACTAAAGGCGCACCAGGCTTGTAATCGTCATGGTCGAAGCTCGACGCCGTCGACGACGAAGAAGACAACTTCCTCGGTTCAAGGCCACTGACCTCCTAGTTCCACCTATTGTTGTTCCTCTGCTCCGCCATTGGCGTCTCCCCCACAAACCTAGCCCCAAAATTTGAAAACCCAAAATTCAAAACCACAAAAGAAGCCAAAATTGCTTCTCGGTGGCTCTGGCTTGGGCTCTGTGGACCTAGAGAATAGGGATCATCTAATTTCAGCCATTTTCTTGTTGAAGACACCGGGAATATGCATGTCTGTACTGTACTACCTTTGTGGTTGGGCTGGAAACGACGTCGTTTGGACATTTGGGGGACACTTCTCGGCTTTTTGAGTCACAAAATTTTTGCGCTCAGATGGGGGGTTGCCTTTGATTGTAGACTTGCAGTTTTTAGATAAGGCAGCGCACGTGACCGTGCGTGCGGATTGTTCAGAACTTCCTTGTTGGGTCTGAGAATTTGACTTTTAACCAACTGTTAGTTTCTAGCCCGAGTCTTCGAATATTTGTCTGAATGTTAGATTCTCTGGGGTTTTAATTGAGAAAATGCAACCTTTATGTATAACATTGTGTACCACTTTGTATGGATGGGCTCCACTGGTATTATAGCGGTACTTTCATGAATATGATCGTTCATTTAAAGAGTGGAACTGTCAATTAGTGTACAAATAACTAGGGGTGGGCACGGTCCGGATTGGATCGGTTTCACGTCAAAACCACGGCCGAACCAATTAAAGTATAACGGTTTGGTTTGGTTCGGTTTGGATAAAAGTTATAAGGGAAACTGAACCAATCCAAACCAATTTAAGACGGTTTGGTTCGGCCGGTTTGGGCCTAAGCCCAATTCTCTTTCTTTTTGCATTTTTTCAACATTATTAGCCCAATTATAACCAACAATTTCACAACTTACTTATTACATGAATCATCTTCTAGAGTACGAAACCGTCCTAAAGCTCAAAAGGTTATAAAACTTCATATTTCACTAACTAATATAGCTCAATTCAAATATTCATATATAGTTATTAACTAATTAGAGTATTACACATATAAAATAAAATAAAATAAATAAATATACACATAAACGGTCCGGTTTGGTTTAAGCCGGTTTACAAAAGCTCAAAACCAAACCAAACCAAACCATATACGGTCCGGTTTAGTTTGATTTTGACTAAGAAAAAGTCAAACGGTTTGAAAACCAAACCGGTAATTACGATTTGGTTCGGCCGGTTTCATTGGTTCGGCCGGATTGATGCCCACCCCTACAAATAACCCATAAAATGACTTATCTATTTTGACGACAAAATTGACGGAATGACCAAATTGTCACGGGTAACACAATTGAAGGACACTCGGGGTACAAATTTAAGGACGATTGCAATGAAAAATCTTTTTATTATTTAAATGGTACATTTTATTTTATTTTTGCTTGGGGTAAAAATATCTTTTTACTGTTAAGTAGTACAATATTTTACTGGGGATAAAAAGTAAACAAATAAAAAAAACAAAAACAAGTGGATTTGCATAATGCACTTGTTTGGTGGTGGCATTGCCTCAGGGTTTTGAATACCTTACTAAACTAGAAGGATACGGATTTGAGAATGTTTCAAACCAACTTATAGAGTCCATACAAGAAAGAGGTGTGGATCATCCAAAGGTACAACATTTATGTTCGAAGTCTTCTATCCTTGCATCGAATTAATTTCATAAATTTAATCATTTGAAATGTACTTAACAAGAAAATATTGTTCTCATTCTCCCCCTCTCTGTTAATGCATGTAAAACCATATAAATCCTTCCAACTGAAATTCATGAGACACACAATGCATATATATACATATGAATTGAAGTTTTGTTTGATAATTACCTTGTTGCTTTTGTCTCTTTTGTATATTTTTCAGAAACAACCAGTCTAAGGATTGAAGTTTCTACCTAGTATGTCCCAGGAAGAGCCTGCTCTCATGTGAAACGTGAAGATTGATCTCGGCTTCTAGTCCGCCTCTTTTAAATCGAATAATATATCCAAAGATTCTGTTCATAAATTGCGACTTAAATTTTAATTTTTTTTTTGATGTAGTTTGCATCTTTCACTTCAGCAGTTGGCAACTGTATGTCGATGATTTGTCTCTAAGATTTGGACGATGTGTACTTTTATGTTCAGTGTGTAAAGCATATAGGCTAACCACACGTCTATAGAGAGTAAGGAAATTTGGTTTTAATATGATTATATGCTGGGAAGAACTGTATTGAATTAATGCATATAATTATCAACCGTTCCTGCTCTCACAAATCATCTGAGAAATACTTTTGACCCGAGCGTTCCAACAATCTCTGGAAACCAATTAGTAGCACACGAAGGTTCTAACTTGGGATGATTTAATATGGCTTTACAGCCAGCCATTAACAGAGATGTGAATGAGAACAATTTCGTGAACACAAGTTTATGAAACTCAATGGAAGCATAAAAGATACTTACGTCGGCTTCTTACATCTCTCTTGGACAAGTAGCATCCTTGGATGATCCACACCACCTTCTTGTATGGACTCTGTAAATTGCTTTGAAACACTCTAAAATGCGTATCCTTCTAGTTTAGTAAGGTGCTCAAGATCCTGTGGCAATGTCTCTAATCTCAAGCACTCATCAATGTCTAAGAACTCGAGATTTGACATCACCCCTTTTTCTATAGTGATCTTATTTAAGAATGAGAAATTAAAACCCCCCAAATATCTAAGATTCACAAAGCCTCTACTGAAAAACAACTCTTTCCTAACAGAGGAATTATCAAGGCAAAGCAAACGTAGAGAACGCAATGCTTCAATATGACGTAGTAAATCTTCTTCAAGTCTGGATCCACAAAGATTCAAATATGTAAGAAAGTGGAGTGAACAAAACCAATGTGGTACCTTTTCCAGTTTGCCACTCAATTCAAGTCTATCAAGGTAGGGAGGCGGTGAAGGCAATGCGTCAACTCGAAGAAATTTCTCTCCATCTACTACCCATAAATACAATTGGGAAAGGGCCTTCGTGTCTTGAATAGAGGCACATAGGTCCTCCTCATCTCTTTCTTTCAGATTTGAAATTGCAAGGGCCGTAAGCTGGCTCATATTTCCTATATGTCTAATAATGTTTCCTTCAGATTCAATGTATCCCAAAGTTTGCAATTTCTTCATCTTACTAGTACTTAGTGGTATTCTTACCCCAATAAATTTTGAACCATCTTTGATACGGTCCATAACTAGATAGCGTAAGTTTAGCAACTTGGAAATCCCTCTTGGAAATGCCTCTATTTTTGTCCTCTTGATGTTCAACGTCTGAAGGTTGCGGAGCTGTCCTATAGATTTTGGAAGCTCCTTAATTGGAGTTCCACTCAAATTTAAATATTTTAAATTGAATAATGACGTTAAATTGTCTGGCAGATTATCAAGTGGGACATCCTCCAAATCTAGAACCTAAAACAATTTAAGGTCAAAAGGTAATTTATTTAAGAAAGAGAATGAGGATACGCCAGTGGCAAAGACGAGAAACGAACGAAGCCGTGATATACCTGTGCAATATCCAATTTCTCCATTAGTTGTTTGAATTGACAAACGAAGTGCCCTAGTTTCTTCTACTGTTTCACTCCCATCATGTACAGCACAAAACTTTTCTTTTTTTGCTATAGACAGAGCAATCTCCCGCAAAAGATCATGCATCTTACATGCTAGGTGGTAATCTCAATACATTTCCGGTAGCATGTTACGGAAAACGAGTTCCATAATATAGCTCTTTGCAACTTCTTCCGGCGTGACCCCTTTGACATGTTGAAAAGTAAATTGCTTACTAATTTCTCATTAGTAAATGATTTACTTAGTATATTTTACTTTTCTTTATTCAACTGCGTGCTAGTTATGTAAGCTTGAGATCATATGCCAAGTGTATGGTCTTAGATCAGGTTTTTATTACCAACGGCTCACATGCCTTGTATTGCCATGTGTCATAATCACAATGGCTGCTCAAGAACTAATTTTACATGATTCTCCAGTTTCAAACTTTGAAACTTATGATCACACTCTGTTGGCTGCGCAAATCTCACGGCCTGGTGTTCCGAGCTGAGGGATGTGCGTTAACACGTGGCTTCCTTCTTTTGGGTGCGGTGCGGTTGTGCGCGGGCGTGCCAGCACGGTCTACCGTGCGTCGAGATGGTGATGTGGATGAGATGGTTAAGTGGTTCGCCTGTTTGAGTTCGACTCCTAATCAAACGATTGTGGCCGAGAGAGGAACTGATCTCGACCGTCAGGTTCACGGCTTGAGCTACAATGCCGTTTAGTGGTGGTGTTGATGGTGGGTTTTGGGCGGTGCTCAGTGAGCGACGGTCGTCTGATATATGGGGTGAGTGAGGGAATAACAGAGATGGTGCTCCGGTGCCTTGAAAATCAAGGGTCGTATGATATATTGATGAACGGATTTTCCTTACAATCTAATATTACTCCTAGGAAAGCAAGTAAAAATATTGAAAGTGCATTACAGGAAAATATAATTTGCTCCGTGGGAGGCTTTGGTTTGGTGTTTGAACCCTTTGAATGTAGCTTGAGCCTTGTATTTATAGGAAGAGCTCCTGGAGGAGTAATCGAGGCTGAAAATCTGCATGGTGGAGCATGATTAGAACAAGTGGGTAGTCCAATCGACATTTGGGATCGTGAAGCATGGTGGTGTGACCCCATAAATCCTGGTAAATCTCGGCCGCCGCCCTGATCGTGGGTTCTGCGCTTCTGGCCGTGGGGACGCATTTATTGCTCTGATAGCTAGTCACCTAATCTCTCAAGCTGTAAGAATTTGTAAGAATGTCTGCGCTTAACCACTCTGATTCCTGTCGCCAAATCCTGACGTTAGTCACTTCCCTTCTTCCCTCGTGCATTAAATGCCTCTTTGCAGCTAGTGGTTTTGCTAGTCAGAGACGTTACTTCATTAAATGAAGCGTGGGTCCCTGCTGTCACGTGGTGATTTGACTCTAATTCCTTTGGTCGTGATTTTGTTCGTCCTTCGGCCTCGGCCTACGATGCCATGGTCGAGGCCGAGATGATTATGCCTTCGCAACTTTTCCTTTGTTTTTAGGAAGGCCAAACATCTGACGAAACGCCAAGTTTTAGTTCACGAGCAAGTGCTAGGGCCGAGAAAGGAAGCCCCTTCGGTCAGTGTACGACCGTGATTTATCAGGCACAAACACACTCCAAGGAAATGGAAGAGTTTGAGTGATGTGTATGCTCAATGCAAGATGAGCATCATTGAACCTGAAGATTTTAATGAAGCAGTCAAAGATGAAGCCTGGAAAAAGGCTATGGCAGAAGAAATATTGATGATAAAGAAGAATTCAACTTGGGAATTAGTTGATAGGCCAAGCAACAAACCAATTGTGGGAGTAAAGTGGGTCTACAAAACCAAGTTGAACCTTGATGGTTCCATACAAAAACACAAAGTCAGACTTGTAGCCAAAGGTTACACACAAAAACCAGGAGTTGACTACAATGAAACCTTTGCTCCTGTGGCAAGGTTGGATACTATTAGAACCCTCATTGCACTAGCTGCACAGAAAGGATGGAAACTATGGCAACTAGATGTTAAATCAGCATTTTTGAATGGTGTTCTTGAAGAGGAAGTATATGTGGATCAACCGGATGGTTTTGTGGTTAAAGAGGCTGAAGACAAAGTGTACAGGTTAAGCAAGGCTCTTTATGGTCTAAAACAAGCACCAAGGGCCTGGTATAGTGAGATTGATACATATCTCATTCACTGTGGTTTTCATAGAAGCTCAAGTGAAGCAACTCTATATGTGAGGAACAAAGAAGGAGTTGGTACCTTGATTGTATCAATCTATGCAGATGACATAGTCTACACAGGAAGTAGTGCAGAAATGATGGAAGAGTTCAAAACTGAGATGATGTGTAAGTATGAGATGTCAGACTTGGGTTTACTTCATCACTTTCTTGGAATGGGGGTAACTCAAACTGAAGGGAGCATCTTCATACATCAGAAAAAGTATGCTCTCACTCTCTTGGATAAATTTGGGCTCAAAGATTGCAAACCAGTGAGCACTCCTTTAGTAGCCACTGATAAATTGAAAAGAGAGGATGGAAGTGAACCTGCAGATGAGAGTTTATATAGGAAAATTGTTGGCAGTCTCTTATATCTAACTGCAACTAGGCCAGACATTATGTTCTCTGCTATCTTACTTGCAAGATTAATGCACAAGCCTTCTAAGAAACACTATGGAGCTGCTAAAAGGGTTCTAAGATATATACAAGGCACAATTGACCTTGGGATTGAATATGTGATTGGATATTGTGACAGTGACTGGAGTGGATCTGAGGAAGACATGAAAAGCACCTCAGGATATGCTTTTTCATTTGGAAGTGGTGCATTCTCATGGGCTTCGGTTAAGCAGCATAGTGTGGCCCTTTCAACTGCAGAAGCAAAGTATGTAAGTGCAGCTGAAGCAACATCTCAGGCTATTTGGCTTAGATTTGTGCTTGAGGACTTTAGAGAAGAACAAGCTACTGCTACTACCTTATTCTGTGACAACACTTTAGCTATAGCAATGTCTAAAAATCCTGTATTTCACCAAAGAAGCAAGCATATTGATAGGAAGTTTCATTTTATTAGAGATGCAATTCGAGAAGGCAAGATTGATATGGTCTACTGCAAAGGTGAAGAGCAAATAGCTGACAGCTTTACCAAAGCTCTTCCCAAGGACAGATTCAGCTATCTAAGAAGCCTACTTGGTGTGAAATCAGTTAGCAATTTAGAAGGGAGTGTTGAAAAGTAAATTGCTTACTAATTTCTCATTAGTAAATGATTTACTTAGTATATTTTACTTTTCTTTATTCAACTGTGTGCTAGTTATGTAAGCTTGAGCTCATATGCCAAGTGTATGGTCTTAGATCAAGTTTTTATTACCAACGGCTCACATGCCTTGTACTGCCATGTGTCATAATCGCAATGGCTAATTGATCGGTGCATATTTACATATCATTTTGTACCCTTCTAATTTATGATTTGGTTATGTTTTTGAGTTAAACTTGTGCTTTTAATAAGTTTTGTGTTTGTTTCAGTGTTATAAGCTTGAGACTCACTAATTGCATTTTGGAGACAAGTTAGCTCAAAACGGTGTCTGCAGATCGGTCAACTTCACGGATTGGACTGTACTTGCTCAAGAAGAACCAGATGATGAGCCATACATCATTGGAAAGATACGGAAGTCTAGTTTCTGTATAATTTTACGGTTCATGATTCCGAGTCTTCTAGAGAAAGTTATACATGTTTTGGCAACTGAAGGTCAAATTCGGCAGCATCTGCGTTACTGGGCCAAAAATCACATTTGAAGGGCTTTCCGATTTTTCCTTGAGTTGGGCTGCATATGCTTGGAAAGATAATTCAAAGAGCTTCAAGATCCATATTTTTCCAGATTTTTCAGATTGAAGCCACAAGCCCAAAACGAGCCCACAAGCTGGCTGCAATGCATTGTCATGCATGACATATGCATGATGAAGTGTTGTTGATTGTGGGAAAGTTTGGTGAAGCATATTCAATACCTATTTTTGAGTGGAATTTTGCAGCAGCCAAATGAATTAATTGAAGTTGAAGTGGATGATGCAACACTAAGCTTAATGACAAGAAGAATTGTTTTCAAATGCAATAGTGTGTTAGGTGAATTAAGTGTTGTAAGTTGGTGAAGTGAGTGTGGTTAGTGAACTCTATTGTATAATTCAGATTTTCACTTCCCCTAGGCCTATAAATAGGGAAGTTCTCTAAGCTTGTGAACACACCCCAAGGGGGGGAGCTCTCAAACACTTCTCTAGAGCTTCCTTCCCTTCTCTCCCTCAAATTCTCTTAGTTTCCCTTTGTAGTTCTCAATTGTTGTAATAAGATCATTCTACTAAATTTTCTTTCTTCTAAATTCTCCAAACTGTCTGCCGCGCAAATCTCATGGCCTGGAGTTCCGGGCCGAGGGGATGTGCGTTAACACGGGGTTTCCTGCTTTTGGGTGCGGTGCGGTTGTGCGCGGGCGTGCCAGCACGGTTTACCGTGCATTGATGTTTCGATGAGTTTTGGATGGATGAATGGTGGGCCTGTTTGATCTGTCTTCCTAGTCAAACGATTGTAGCCGAGAGAGGAACTGGTCTCGGCTGTTAGGTTCACGGCCTGAACTACAAGGCCGTCGAGTGATGGTGTTGGTGGTGGATTTTGGGCGGTGCTCCGGCGCGTTGCTCAGGGAGCGACGGTCGTGTGATATATGAGGTGAGTGAACGAACAACAAGGATGGTGCTCCGGCGCCTTGAAAATCAAGGGTCGTATGATATATTGATGAATGGACTCTGCTTACAATCTAACACTACTCCTAGGAAAGCAAGTAAAGATATTGAAAGTGCATTACAGAAAAAATAAGTTGCTCCATGGGAGGCTTGTTTTGGTGTTTGAACCCTTTGAATGTAGCTCGAGTCTTGTATTTATAGGAAGAGTCCCTGGATGAGTAATCGAGGCTGAATTTGCGCATAGTGGAGTCTGATTAGCGCAAGTGGGCAGTCCAATCGACATTTGGGATCGTGAAGTATGGTGGTGAGACTCCAGAAATCCCGGTGAATCTCGGCCGCCGCTCTCGATCGTGGGTTCTGAACCTCTGGCCGTGGAGACGCATTTATTGCCTGGATAGCTGGTGAACCAACATCTCAAGCTGTCAGAATCCTTGTGAGAATGTCCACGTCTAATCACTCTGATCTTCACCACCAAATCCTGACTTCAGTCACTTCCCACCTTCCCTTGTGCATTAAATGCTACTTTGTGGCCAATGGGTTTTGCTGCATTAAACAGGCACTACTTCATTAAATGCAGCCTGGGACCCTGCTGTCACGTGATGATTTTGCCTTTAAAGCCTTGGCCGCAATTTTGTTCGACCTCGGCCTCGGCCTAAGCTTGAGGCCGAGATGATTATGCCTTGGCATTTCCTCTTTTTATTTTTAAAGAAAGCGAAATGCCCTGGCGAAACGCTGCGTTTCAGCCTCTGCGAACAAGTACCAGGGCCGAAAGAAAGGGCTCCTTCGGCCAGCTCGTGGCCGAGATTTATCAGGCACAAACGTTGCCCCCACATCCCTGGATTCTTCGACCTCGGCATGGGTAGGGGCCGAATGGATTCCAAGGGATAGACCCTTTGCATTCCTTTCTGAAGTGATTGACAACTGGGGCATTAAATGCGCAGGCCAGTCGGCGCATTCCGCGCATTTAATGCCTCAAGCACATCGCGCAGGCCATCATTGCCCAGGGCGTCGCGTCGCCTCGTCAAATGAAACGACGGTCACTGTCATAACTTCACGTGCTCTGAATACGCTGTCAAGCCGTTTCATCTTTCGAGATCAAACCTCCGTTTTGAGCTCCAGTGCTAGTATAAAAACCCAAACTCCTTCGTATTTTCCTTCACACTCCCAGGCTTCCTGAACTCATTTTTTTTTCTTTGAAGGTTCATACTGTCCTTCCCCAGTTACTTCACCCTCATTCCCTAAACTTAACATTATTATCCAGCGAGCCTTTTTCTTGCTTCAATCGCCCTGGAACCCTTTTTTGACTCCTGGGCTTCGGCCTGGGCTTCGCCCTCCCTTATTACCAACTGTCTTAATGATCCTTATTGCAGCTCCCTCCAAACCAGGGAGCCAAACCTGCTGAGTCGCATGACTGGGCAATTTGGCCTGGTCCAGATGACTTGGCAGTTTGATGAGGGCGAGAAGATCTGGGACGATGACCTCGACGTGGCCGAATCTGTGCGGCCGAATACTCGGATTGCACCCATGGCCGGAGCGACGACCTTTATCAAGGCTGAAGTGATGGTTTCTACTATAACCGGAATGACGACCGCTTACCATGTTCGGAGTGATGGCTGCAGTCACGGTCTGAACGACGGCCGCTGCCACCGCAGGAATGGCGACTGCTTACCACGGCTAGAAAGGCAGTGGCCATCCGTGTCCGGAGTGACGGCCCATGCGCCTCCCAATGCCTGGAGTGAGGCCCTAGGCGTAGGCTGGCCGTGGATGATGACGACATAGGTAGGGAAGGTCCTGCCTCGGGGGAAACGTTTGATCGTCTCGCAGAAAGGACCGAGGAGCCGAAGCGCGTAGATTTAGGGTGTGACTTTTCTTATGTGTTTGTACTCGGCCAGGACCTGGCCGTCTTTTTGTAAACGCACCCCCTTTTCATCCTAAATGAATAAAATGAAGTATGATTTCTTTTAATTTGTCTTGGTTACTTTGTATACCCCACTTCGTCGTTTGCAAATCTCACAACCCTTCCGCGGCCGTCTCCCATAATGACGGGATATACCTCTTCAGATATTGGCCGTTGATCGGCAAGTTGTGCCGTTCCCCATCTCTATCTTTCAACTGAAATGCACCTCGGCCAAGAATTCGCTGTCCTTCCCAGTTGGGCGAGAATTTGCCGAACTGAGGGTCCTTTGTCCCAATAGGAAGTACGGCTCGCCAAACTAGGTCGCCTTCGGCGAATGCCTTTTGCTTAACCCTTTTGTTGTAAGCTCTCTTCGCGATTCGCTTTTGCGCCTGCATCAAGTTATAGGCATCGAGTCTAGATTGCTCCAAATCTTCCAACTCCTGAGCCATGGCTTGTGCATAACGCTCCTTCTCATGCCGAGGCTGCTCGGCCACGCGGAGAGACCGAACCTTTAACTCCATCGGGATGATGGCGTCGTGACCGTAGGTTAAGGCGTAAGGAGATGTGCCCGTGGCCGACCGCTTTGAGGTTCGATAAGCCCAAAGAGCTTCGGGGAGTAAGTCGTGCCACGCCCTAGGCTTTTCCTCGATCATCTTCTCTAGGATGCCCTTGATTACTTTGTTACTTGCTTCGGCCTGTCCGTTGGATTGAGGGTAGTAAGGTGTTGAGTGGATCAATTTGATCCCCATCTTTTCAGTGTATTCCCGCGTCTCGGCCGATGCGAATATCGGGCTGTTGTCGGCCGTGATAGTCTCTGGAATACCGATAGGACTCGGCCTCGACCCATTTGGTGAAATAGTCGGTCGCCACTAAAATCCAAGCGTGTTGGTTGGACGCGGCCGGATGGATTTTTCCGATGATATCCACGGCCCACCCTCTGAATGGCCATGGTTTGGTAACCGGGTGGAAGGCTTCGGCCGGTACCCTTTGTATGGGGCCGTAGATTTGACACTTGATACATCCCCTTGCATACTCTATGCAATCTTTCAAAATGGTCGGCCAGTAATAGCCGTGCCTCCGGACCAACCACCTCATCTTGACCCCAGACTGATGAGCACCACAAATCCCCTCGTGAGACTCATTCATGATGACCTTGATGTCCTCGGCGCTAGGACATAGGAGCAACAAACCGTCTGATCCCTTTCGGTACAGCTCATTTTGATAAATCAAATAACACCGAGCTTGGAACCGCGTAGTCCTTTCATGGCTGCCAGAAGGGTTGCGTAGATACTTCACTATGGGGTAGCGCCAATCGGCTTTGGCCGTATCGATCTCGTCGGTGATGTCGGCCGAAAACACTTGCGCTGTCATTCCTCGCTCGGTCAAGGCTGGCAAGGTACGTCTCTCGATTCTTATCACACGATCGCAGTCAGTGCTTAGGATGTTTACGCCAGACGCTACCTGGGCCATCTCATTGGCCTTCGCCGTTTTCGGCGCGCGGTATATGAACAAAAGAGATTCTAGAAAATCCATCGGCCGTGTTGAGGGCCGTCACATAATATACGGCCAAATTCTCACTCGTACATTGGTATTCCCCAGTTAACTGGTTAATCACCAGCTGAGAGTCGCCGTAGACCAAAACACGTGTTGCCTTCATTTCTCTTAAAATCTCGAGACCAATGATGAGCGCTTCATACTCAGCTTGATTATTAGTGCATTTGAAATCGAGTTGGAAAGCAAACTGCCACTTCTGCCCTTGAGGAGATTCAATCACAACTCCGGCTTCTGACCTAGCCTCGGTGCTGGAACCGTCAAAGAACATGGTCCAAAAATTCTTTTCCATGAGGGCCATACCGATCTCGACCTCCAACTCGTCTTCTTGTCCCTGGGCCGGGTGATGAGCCAGAAAATCAGCCAAAGCCTGACCCTTGACCGATTTCTGAGCCACGTATTGAAAGGTGAATTCGGACAATGCCATCATCCATTTCCCGATGCGGCCGCGGATGATCGGCCGGGTAAGCATATATTTGATGAGATCGGTTTTAGAAATGATCTGAACAACCGAAGGAAGCATATAATGCCGCAATTTGGTGGCCGCGAAATAGAGGGCTAGGCATAGTTTTTCGATCGGCGAATAGTTCAATTCGGCCGTGTTGAGGGTGCGGCTCAGATAGTGCACTGCTTGTTCTCGCCCAGACTCGTTGTTCTGAGCCAGCAGACAGCCGATAGAACCCTCTGAAGCCGAAATGTAAAGCCTCAATGGTTTCCCCCTTTTCGGCGGCATCAGGACCGGTGGTTGGGACAAATACTTCTTGCTGTCGTCGAGGGCCGCCTGATGCTCTGCTCCCCATACGAACCGCTCGGTGTCTTTGAGTTTGAGCAAGGGAGACAACGGCCGAATTTTTCCCGCTAGATTAGATATGAAGCGTCGTAAGAAGTTCACCTTACCGAGGAAAGACTGCAGTTCCTTCTTAGTCCTCGGCGGAGGGGCCGCCATAATGGCCGTAGCCTTATTTTTATCGACCTCGATTCCTCGTTGGTGAACCAAGAAACTGAGGAAATTCCCGGCGGTGACACCAAAAGCACATTTCTTCGGGTTCATTTTTAGGCCGTGCGCTCGCATACGGTCAAAAGCCTGTCGAAGATGTCCTACGTGGTCAGCTCTGGACGGGGACTTTACAACCACATCGTCGATGTAGACTTCAACGGTTCGGCCTATAAGGTCGTGGAAAATAAGGTTCATGGCTCTCTGATACGTTGCGCCGGCATTTTTCAGGCTGAATGGCATGACCACCCACTCGTAGGTTCCGATTGCTCCTGGACACCTGAACGCCGTTTTATGAACATCTTCCTCGGCCACAAAAATTTGGTTGTAACCCGCATGGCCATCCATGAAAGACAGGAGTTCGTGCTTTGCGGCTCCGTCCACCAGGAGATCCGACATGGGCATGGGGTATTCGTCTTTGGGGGTCGCGAGGTTCAGATTTCGGTAATCGGTACAAACCCTCAAAGCCCCAGACCTTTTCAAGACTGGCATAATGTTGGCCAGCCATTCAACGTACCGGGCCATTCGTATGAAGCCGGCTTTAAGGAGTCGTTCAATCTCCTCCTTTACCCTAAGCTGTACCTCGGTCGAGAAACGCCTTGCCGGCTGTTGGAAAGGCTTGAACCCCTCCTTGATTCTTAATTCATGCTCGACCAAACTTCTTGGCAAACCAGGCATTTCATTATAATCCCAAGCAAAACAGTCCTTATATTCATGGAGCAAGTGTTGCGTAGATTTAGCTCCACCAAAATGGATTAAGCTGCATCCTCAACTTGTGATACTCGCAAGTGCACGAACCGTTGGTAGTATAGCATATGTAAGTGCGAGGTCGATTCCACAGGGATTGATGATTGAATGATCCAATTTAGTTTCCCTACACAAAATAGAAACAAAAACAAAGAACATAAAACAAGGAAGAAAGAAATAAGTAACTCAAGCAAATAAGTTCCCAAGTTCAATTAGATTAATGGATTGATTCTAGCTAAAGTATGATTAAGCCATGGTGTTTGGTCATAACCTTGTGTTCCTAATTCCCTAATTTGATCATTTGTTGTCTAACCTAAAATTAAGCATTAGGAACCCATTAAGCATAGAAGAACAATTTAAACAACCAAGCATGTATCTAATCCCTGTTGTCGAATGTCCATACATACTCTTCCTATTCATAGTTCAATTCGAATTAAAGCATGGTGTCTACTCTTAATTCAAACCAAGATAGCTAACATGCAAGCCTAAATGGTGATCAATCATTCAAACTAGCATATTAACTTATAAGCATAATGAATAAGAACAAAAATCATAATTGAAACTTGGAAACTAATCAAACTTGAAACTAAAGAAAAGAATTTACATAACAATGAAAATTAAGTAGAACTTGGAAAAACTTAAGGAGAATTTCAGCACAAAGATCTCATTATAACAATTGAAAACTAGAAAGAGAAACTAAGAGAATTTGAGGGAGAGAAGGGAAGGGAGCTCTAGAGAAGTGTTTGAGAGCTCCCCCCCTTGGGGTGTGTTTACAAGCTTGGGAAACCTCACTATATATAGGCCTAAGGAAGCTGAAAATCTGAATTAAGTATGGCTAATGCATACAACACTTGTTTTATAAAATCTGAAATGGTTGATGCACTTCACTAATGCATACAACACTTGCATTATAAAATCTGAAATGGTTGATGCACTTCACTAATAAATCCCACCAGCAGCCCTAGCTCATCTTCATGTCACCATGACCAAGCTTCCAACCAGAAATAATAGCTCATCCTGAGGTCAGCATGACCAGCAACTTCAAGGGCTTACTAATTGGGCTTCCCTTAAGCAAATTAAGACTTTAAGCACTCAAACTTGAAGTTCAGAATGTCTTCTTTCCAGCCATATATCATTTGGGCCAATCCAAGGTCGGAGGAGGAAGTTAAGGCCAAAACAAATTGCTAACTCATTTTGCGCGCTGATAAAATCCATCCTGAGCATGGCTCTGTGTTTGCTAGGTAACAGACTCCACAATTATCCAATGGGGCTGAATTTCGGATATGTTATAGTATACACCCATTGGAACAACTTTCATGAAGAATGTGGCCTCATCCGAGCTATGTCGGTTGCTGAAACAAAGCTTACAATATGACCTACGAAACTGGGCTGGCAGGGGACTGTAGCCAAAATTGAGTTTGTCTTTAAGCTCTTCATCCATTCATCCAAATTAGGCCCTAACATGCATGGATTGCATCATTTACTATCCAAAGCCATCATTATTACCTAAAGCTCAATGAACTGAAAGATAAACACAAAAAGGATTAAAAGCACAAGTTTAACTCAAAAACATAACCAAATCATAAGCTAGAAGGGTACAAAATGATATACAATTATGAACCGATCAGCAAGCCGATAACCTCGGCCGCTAACTCAGGATCCAAAAGATGGCTTACAAAAAGAGGCCGTGGTTCGGCCTCGGTCCCTACATTAATTTCTAACAAAGGGTCCTGTACTTCAGGGTAGTCGTCCTCCATTTCGGCGGGCGCTGTTTCTAGGTCATCCAACGTCAATGCGTCCGTTTCGTCCGCTTCATGGAGGAATTCGATCAGGTTGATTGGCGAATTTGGCCGTAAGGATTCCGCCGCCCAGTGTTCCAGCAGACGCTCCACCAAATCCCTCACGGCCGCTGCCCCCTCTTCTTTAGTGGCCTTATCTATCATTTAAAGACTGGTGAGGTCGATCAACACTTCACGCGCCGAATCCTGTCGGATATTCTCGGCGCCTAACTCCAGCACTTTATGGGCCGTAGTCCTGGTTGGTCGGCCGTTTGCATCGTGGCTGTGAGGACAACCCATCCAACATCGTCGTCGTAAATCCGAGCTTGGACGGCGTTGGCCTCGAATGGTTTTTCGTCGGCCGGGTGTATGGACACCTTTTGGCCGTCCCAGAAAAATAACAATTGGAAAAGGGAAGATGGTATACACCCAGATTGATGGATCCAATCATGGCCGAGTAATACGTTGTAGTCGACGCTTGATTCGACCACGTAGAAGGCCGCGACCCTCGTCTGATCGGCCACGGTAATCTTCAGGGGCAATACGCCAATGGTTTTTGACTTATCGCCGACAAAACTACTCATGACCACATCGCTGGGGATGAGGTCCTCCTTCGACTTGTCTAGCTTTCTCATTAATGAAAAGGGAAGGATATTGACCGTCGCCCCACAGTCAACGAAGACCTTGGATATGGGAACGCCCTCTATGTGAGCCGAGATATACAACGGCTTCAAGTGCCGGTATTTGTTCGGCTCGTCTCTTGGTATTACCTCATTAAACGCAACGGCCAGCAATTCCTCCTTAGTTTTTGGCCTCTGATCAAATTGCTCCTCGGGCACGTCATCCTCTAAACCGCTGGTCTGCCCTCTCGGGGCTGAAAACTCGAATGGCAGCACCAGGACCATGTTGATGCCGACTTCCTCCGGCTCCTGCGGGTTTCCCCTACCGGCTTCCTCTTCGGTCTCAGAGCCGTTTTTAGTGAGAGCTGTTTCCTCGACCATCCCGAGGATTCCTTCATATTCTTCATCGGAAATTCCCATTGTGGGGTCGTCCTCGGCCTCGTGTCCGAAGAGAGGATCTCCGAAACCCTCGTCCATCAGCTTTACGGCCCCCGCACTATCGGTTATGGATGCTTTGACCGCGGGGGGTTCTAAGGTTTCGACCTCCACTTTGAGGGTCCGTCTGGCCTCTGCCAATACGTCCCTGGCGGCTAAGTAATCGTCTAGGCGGCTCACTCGGCCCTTTTCCTCGGTCGTCAAACCAAAGAATGTGTCCGTCGGCGTCACAGTGAAGTACCGGCGGAGATAATCCAAATCGTCCCTGCTGAAGGGAACTTTGGCCTCTAATCCATCGAGGTTGGGCTGGTAACTCGGCAGGCCTCTTGCCCTGGACTCCCTGTTTGCCTGGTATACGGCCTTAATGGCCGAGTCAGAACCGCTGGTGATGAGGAGTGCTTCTGCCTTTGTGTTCTTGAGGGCCAACTCCACGATTTCTCGGTTCTCAGGGGTCATACCGTATAGATCCAAGGCCGAATGGTCTTTATGGAATTCTTTGAGGAAGGATAGACCGTTGGCCGAAAAAGGGGGATCCCTCTCGTGGTAGATGTCGACGACACCCTCGTCCGTTCCTTCCGCGATCGCGGCCTTTGGCTGGGTTGAAATTGCTGGCGACCCACGAGGACTTTCCTCGTGCCTAGGGCGCCACGCCCTCAAAGGCCTGGTGCCGGCTGCTCTTACGGCTGGGGAGACAACCGGCTCGGATGACAACCTGTCAACCGTCGCCACTTTCTTTTGGCGTTTGAAGCCCTCGACCTCGTTTGTCTGCATCCTGGCCTGCTGAACCTGCCTCTGCATTCTCCTCAGCTGGGTTTTCGTCAGTGGTTCGGTCCTGGCCCCAGGCCATGCATGGTACCAACGGTCATCCTTTATGACTGGGGGTTTGAACGTTTTTACCGATCTTGGGGGAGCCTCTTCTTCGCGACTGGCCGAGGCGCTGGGGTTTTGTGGCCCTAGTCGGCTGAAAACAGCTCTGTTGGTCGGTTGTCGACCGTACTGACCACCGAATCTTCTTGCGGTCGTTTGAAATGGCTCGGCGGCCATCCTCTTGTTCTCCTGCGGCCCGGGCTGGCCGATCTTTCACCTACATCGTTCGCAAAAGGCTGGCTCGAGTTCGGCCAAAGGCTCCTTTCCTTTTGCCGAACTGCGAACTCCTCTATCCTCGGCCGGGAGTTGAGCATCGACCATGTTCACGACAGGTGGAGGGAATGGCTTGGAGTCGACCTGCATGGCCGCCTTCTCCTGAAACTGGAGCTTCTTCTCGTCTATCAATTTCTGGATAACGTCTCGCAAGACAACGCAGTTGTTGGTGTTATGAGACCAAGAACTGTGGTACTTGCAAAACGTTTTTCCTTTGAGCTCTTCGGGCTTCGGGGTCTTATGGCCGAAGGACAATTTTACCTTCTTCTTGGCCACCAGCAGGTCGAAGATAGCTTCGGCCCTTGTTAAGTCAAAAGTGTACGCCTTCGTTTCCCGGGTCGCGAACTTGGCGTCGGGGATCTTTGTGCGGCTGTTGTCAGTTTTAACGAGCCCTCTGCAAACGAAGGGTTTGTCTATGCTGACTTCGGCCGAGCTCATCTCGATCTCATCGCCCTCGGCCTCTGCGAAACCGTCTGCTTCAGCGTAGCTGACGATGGGATTCCTATAATAGGTTCCCTTTGAGGCCGTTTTCTTCTGCATCTCCTCTTTCAACAAGGACGCATATCTGTCCACCTTGTTGGTCAGGTCATGCATGTCTCGAAATTCGATCCCCTGGAATTTCTTCCGGTATTCGAATTCCAATCCTTCCTCGGCCATCTTGACGAACTCCCTCTCTGGTAGGTTCGTGCGGCACCAATTTCTACATGTTTTGAACCGCTGTAGGTAATCGCGAGGTGATTCGTCCGATGCTTGGCTCATTCTTGCCAACTCGGCGATCGTAATTTCTCGGTTGGTCTGGTAGAAATGTTCGTGGAACACCCTTTCCATATCAGACCAATCCCTTATTGAGTTCGGCGGAAGGTTTATAAACCACGAAAATGCCGCGCCGGTCAACGAATGAACAAAAAGTCGGAGTCTCTGAGCGTCCGAATCGGCCTCTCCACACTAGGCCGTGAAACGGCCGATGTGTTCAATGGACGAAGTCTGCCCATTCCCGGAGAAAAGCATGAACTCTGGCAATCGATAGTTCCGGGGGAGGAGGGTTCGGTCAATTTCTGGCGGATACGGCCTCGTGTATCTTGGCATGTCCGGCCGCCTCTGAGCTAAGCCGTCTTCGATCATCCGCCGGACATCTTCGAGCCGGATCCCTTGAGGTGGTGCCTCCTGTTGGGCTGCAAACGGCCGCGTGGCCTGTGGCACCTCGTTCTGAGGCCTTGCCTGCTGGGCCATTTGAACAAAAGGCTCGGCCGGGATGACCGAGCTGGTCGATGCTAGATGAGCACCGTAGGTTTGACCAGCGTGCATATGCGTTGTTGCTGGGACGGCCGACCCATAGTGAAGGTGGGAGCCCAACGGACACGACGACGCCTGCAAAGGTGGTGAGACGGTCAGGCTCCCCTGACCGTACTGTTGTGTCGTTACTGCGGATGTGTTACTTGGGCCAGGATGGGTGTGGACGGCGGCAGTATGAACCGGGCCGAGCGGGTGAACCGCGGGATGTGTGAAACTGCCGTGCCCTAGTGATACGGCCAAAGCATGGAGCGGTCCGCGCGCTGTCTCCGCCGAGTAGGTTGGTCCGGAATTCGTCCAAACGGGCTGGGATTGCCCCCAGCTGTTTGTTGGTGGCAGAGAATGCTGGCCGTAGCCGGATGCTTGGGTATGGGCCGAGACGCCGAGGCTGCTGCTTTCGCCATAAGGCTCGATTCTATCGCGCTCTTGGGTCCTCGGTCCTGTTCTGGGAGGTGTGGCAGGTGAGGCCACCGGCATCCTCTCTTGAAAGAGCGTTCGCAGTTCTGAGGAGAACCTGTCCATCGCGGCCATGAAGGATGTTTCTATCCTGTAAGCCTGCTTGGACATCGGTTCCTCCACCACTGCCTGTTCCTGCATGGATTCGACCGTGCGATCCGTCGTTACTGGAGCGCCGGCCGAAATCCCGACCGTATGCTCGGCCTCGATACTTGTGATCGGTGAGGTGGACTCAGGAGTCTCAGAAGTCATTTCGACTGCTTTGTTTTTGAGCTTTGCCTGTGCCCTGGTTTCCACCATAAGTTTTTGACAGAAGTCCCACCGGGTGTGCCAAAAGTGTCTGCCGCGCAAATCTCACGGCCTGGAGTTCCGGGCCGAGGGGATGTGCGTTAACACGGGGTTTCCTGCTTTTGGGTGCGATGCGGTTGTGCGCGGGCGTGCCAGCACGGTTTACCGTGCGTTGATGTTTCGATGAGTTTTGGATGGATGAATGGTGCGCCTGTTTGATCTGTCTTCCTAGTCAAACGATTGTAGCCGAGAGAGGAACTGGTCTCGGCTGTTAGGTTCACGGCCGAACTACAAGGCCGTCGAGTGATGGTGTTGGTGGTGGATTTTGGGCGGTGCTCCGGCGCGCTGCTCAGGGAGCGACGGTCGTGTGATATATGGGGTGAGTGAACGAACAACAAGGATGGTGCTCCGGCGCCTTGAAAATCAAGGGTCGTATGATATATTGATGAATGGACTCTGCTTACAATCTAACACTACTCCTAGGAAAGCAAGTAAAGATATTGAAAGTGCATTACAGAAAAAATAAGTTGCTTCGTGGGAGGCTTATTTTGGTGTTTGAACCCTTTGAATGTAGCTCGAGTCTTGTATTTATAGGAAGAGTCCCTGGATGATTAATCGAGGCTGAATTTGCGCATAGTGGAGTCTGATTAGCGCAAGTGGGCAGTCCAATCGACATTTGGGATCGTGAAGTATGGTGGTGAGACTCCAGAAATCCCGGTGAATCTCGGCCGCCGCTCTCGATCGTGGGTTCTGAACCTCTGGCCGTGGAGACGCATTTATTGCCTGGATAGCTGGTGAACCAACATCTCAAGCTGTCAGAATCCTTGTGAGAATGTCCACGTCTAATCACTCTGATCTTCACCACCAAATCCTGACTTCAGTCACTTCCCACCTTCCCTTGTGCATTAAATGCTACTTTGTGGCCAATGGGTTTTGCTGCATTAAACAGGCACTACTTCATTAAATGCAGCCTGGGACCCTACTGTCACGTGATGATTTTGCCTTTAAAGCCTTGGCCGCAATTTTGTTCGACCTCGGCCTCGGCCTAAGCTTGAGGCCGAGATGATTATGCATTGGCATTTCCTCTTTTTATTTTTAAAGAAAGCGAAATGCCCTGGCGAAACGCTGGTTTCAGCCTCTGCGAACAAGTGCCAGGGCCGAAAGAAAGGGCTCCTTCGGCCAGCTCGTGGCCGAGATTTATCAGGCACAAACACAAACACTTCTCTATTCTCTAAAGTCTCCATGTCTCAAACACTTCACAAACACCCTTCTCTCCCTTCCCTAAATTCTCAAATTCTCCAAGTTCATAAACATTCTCCAAGTTCACAAACATTCTCCAAATTTCCCAAACACTTTCTTCTCCCTTCTCAAAACTTTCAAACACATGCTCTTCCAAAATCCACAAAGTTCTCAAACACAATTCCCATTCTCTTTCAAAATCCTCAACGTTCTCAAAATACCTCTCTACTTTCTTCTCCAAAAGCCCCCATGTTCTTGAACACTTCCCAAACACTCCTCCCTTCTCTTTCTCAAACACCTCTCTCTTTCTCTCCAAAAACTCTCCATGTTCTCAAATGTTGTACAAAACCTTTTTGTTTCTTTTGTTTTCATTTATGTTTTGTGTAGGAAAACTGAGTTGGATCATTCAATCACCAATCCCTGTGGAATCGACCTCGCACTTACATACGCTAAACTATCAACGGTTCGTGCACTTGCGAGTATCACAAGTTGAGGATGCAGCTGAATCTATTTTGGTGCAGCTGAATCGACACAACACTAATGTATTTGAATGGTGATGATTTCTGATGTAAGAGGAGAATAGCAATGAATAAAAAAGCATGACCTCTGCAACGGCTTGAAATTGCATAGAGGATTATTCCATTCTTCTTTCAGCTTAGTCTCTCTCTCTATGTGTACCTTTCTACTCCCTTCGTAATCCAAATCTTAACACTTTGCAACTTCTTCCGGCGTGACCCCTTTGACATGCTCAACAAATCCTTCAGCAATCCACAATCTAATGAGCCTTATATTTATGATCACATGATCTTCTGGGAAAAGGCAACAATATAGAAAGCATTGCTTCAACCGGTATGGCAAATCATTGAAACTAAGCAACAAGATGCTCTTCATTGGTTCAAGCTATTGTAGACTCTGCTCCACTCTTTAAGTGACTTCTTAGAAGACAAAAGACCACTTAAGGCTACAATTGCAAGAGGTAGGCCTTCACACTTTTCCACAAGTTCCCGAGCTAATGGCAGAAGTTCAGGTGAACAAGATTTGTTATGATAACTTGAGAATGCTTTCATGCTGAAGAGCTCCCACGCATCACTCTTTCCCAGCGGTGGGATCTTGTGAACATGGCTTTCAACTCCAAAAGAATAGGATGCTATGTCTTCTATTCGAGTTGTAAGCATGACTCGACTTCCAAGTTGTTTATCTGGAAATGAAAACCTTATTCTCTCCCATAGAAATATATCCCACACATCATCCAATACAACTAGGTACCTTTTAGTTTCCAAGTAGTTCACCAAAATCTCGAGCAATTCGTTATAACTCATGACATTTATGTCTGCAGGGACCTCTTCTTTCCTTGCTTTGTGGAATTCTTTGATCAATCTTCTAAGTAAGTCTTCAATCACGTAAGATTGGGAAACAGTAATCCAAGCATAACACTCGAAATGGCTCTTCACAGTGTCGTTGGGGAAAGCCCTTGCAACTAGAGTTGTCTTGTCTGAACCTCCCATCCCGACCACGGAGACAACAGTTTGGTGTTGCTCTTTGTTCATTACCCATCCCATTAAAATTTTCTTACCACCTTCAATCCCAACGAGTTCATCATCCTTATGGTAAAGAGAAGACTCCGCTTGGTTCTGCACCAATATGCGAATATCTTCATAAGTACTTTTTCCTTCTACAGCTGCACCACCACCATATCTCTGATTTCTCTCTAGAATGGCTCAAATCACCACGGTGATTTCCTGTAACTTGTTGGCTATTCGACACTTACACCAAAGCTTCTTCAGAATGTGAATGGTTTTGTTGATCCATCTTGCAAATGGACCGCCGCTTTGCTGCTCGTACATGTGATACATAAACTCATCAATGATGTATTCAACATCATTGGCCAAGTCTCGAATGCGACGCTTTCTCTACTTGTGTGTGCTTTGTTGCCGCCATCAACATCCTCTAAGAAGGATTTCATGACTGCCAACTCCTGCTTAATCTCATCAACTTGATCACCAACACCCGCTATGGAGGCTGCTTCACTCTCAAGAATGGCTACAAATCTGCCAATGAAGATGTCTGCAGCAACTGATGCCATAATGGCCTTATTTTGGTATATGCTTAACCAAAAGAACAAATCTGAAATTGATTTAGTGGAGCAATCAGAGCCGGCCTTGGGCAAGGGCCACCAGGGCTACAGCCCGGGGCCCACAGCTGAAGGGGGCCCAAATCTTTTTTTTAAACCTATGTATATATGTGTAAAAAAATAAAAATAAAATAAAATAAAAACAAAAGAAGTTACCGATTGTACTTCTCAATGAAAAGGGAAGTCAATCAATCACAATCAGTCTCTATATACTCAATCTCAAGAAACGTAATGAGTAAGAAAGTCCTTATTAATTGTACAATATAATATAAAATAAATAAACAAATTATGGAATAAATCAAAACAGACTTTTTTAGCTACAAAAAGAAGAAGGAAAAACCCTCAACCTTCTCAGTTCATAACCCAACGAAAGCAATTTTTTTTGGGTGATTCTCCTTTTCTTTGAACTGAAGCAATTTATTTATTTTTGGTGATTCTCCTCTTCTCCAACATAGAGTTGGAAAATAAATCATCCACAAGCTAGACTAGTGCCTTTTTTTGAAGGTAATTTTTTTTTTATATATATAGATACATATAGAATGTAGATGTATAAATTTTGTAAATTGTAATACATATCTTTGTTAACTTTTTCTTATTTATTATTTGATTCAACAGAAAACTTGGCTTGGATTCTTGTTCTTTGTACTTGGAAGTTTCAAGTGGAAGAAAATAAGCTCAAAATCCAGGTTTTATTGCTCTTTGTTAATTAGTTTTATTGTTTTTTATTGTGTTGTGTTTATTATAAAAATTAAAAAATATTTCCTAAGAAACAACTTTCTGGAAATCTCAAGAGACAAAGAAAGAAAGAAGAAGAAGAAATTGCTCAAAGTTTAAGAGCATCTTTGAATAAATATTTTGTTAAACAAACCAATGCTTCACTTGAAAATTTAGATGAAGATTTACCAAATGAATATGAACAAATGAAAAAAGAAGAAGAAATTGCTCAAAGTTTAAAGGGGCACAGTTGAGAAAATTTGCCCTGGGCCTTAGAAATCCCAGGACCGGCTCTGGGAGCAATCAATCTTATGCATATTCGAAAAAGAATTTCAGTAATTGTTGTTATAAGCATGGCCCTAGCCAATATCACATTTCGCAATAAGACAAGTATGGAGATTAAACAACTGTTGGGGATTCTCCAATTAAATGCATTTGATAATGAATGCTCCATGAATTGAGATAACTTTAAGTCACCCGAATCGATTACATTCGCCTAGTAAACAATGGTAAACAAGTAATGCCAGCCAAGGTATTTGGGGTTTAGGATCTCTCCTTCAAGATATTAAACGATATTAAACCATTTATAAAAGGATTTTAACGATATTAAACCTTAAACCCTTGATTTTTTTCATTTGAAAATTTTTCGAATTTTAAATTGCTTTTTAAAAACTCCAATACTTTGTTGATGTGGCATATATGTGGAGTCCACATCTCCAATAATTTAGTGTCACATGTATTTAAAATACAATATATATTTTTAAATCAAAAAATCAAAAAATTTCACAGGTACCATTTGTGATAGGTGTGTGAACCTCAGGGATGTTTTGTGATATATATATATACCACGTCAGCAAAGTAACGGAGTTTTTTATGGAACCTAATGGCAGGGACCATTTGTGAGCTCACATAATAATCTTGAGGACCACAAATGAAAAAAAAATAAAAATGATACAATCTGATAGTTTCATAAACCCTTGGGACGTTTTGTGATATTAAGTCTTAATATATATATATATATATATATATATACTAGAACCTCTAGAAGAACTAGATTAAAAAGGATTTTTAACTAGTTAGAAATGGAAGCTTGACTTTAAGAGAGTTGGTTTGTATATTTAATAATTGGAAGACTAATAATTTGAAGACTTTGAAGACATGGAAGAAGAAATGGAATTGTTAGCTACGGAAGAGAATAGAGAGTATAACAAAATAGTTGACTTGGAAGATGACTTGGGCAACTAAAAAATAAAAAATAGAGAAATAATGAATAAAATAAATTAATGAATGGATGCAAATTGAAACTAATAAATTAATCATAGACTTAAAAGAAAATTAACATAGGTGAATAAATTATACAAATAAAAAATTATGAGAGCACTAAGTTTAATTAAATAAAGAATATAAATTAATGAAAATAATTGGTCTAACATAAATTAGAATTTAAAGACTATAAAGATAAACACAGAAAATAATATTAATTGGAAATATTATTAACTGTGGAAGCTTTGAAAACAAAGTAAGAACTTACAGAAATCTTAGTTCAATGAAAGCAAGCAATGTCACGCAGGACACTCACACTCCACTCTCACTCACAACTATTGTAGTTGCCTCAGGTCTACAAACTCTGAGAGAACTTTGAAAACTGAAGAAACTTACAATGCTTACTTAACAAAGCTTGCCGAAAACTGAAATGAAAACTTCTAACTTATAGCCTTGGCTTACAAGAGAAGACAAAATAACTTTTGAACTAACTTTGACTTTAACTTAAGTGAAAAACATTTAACTTAAACTTTGTCGGGGCATCTTTGAATTGAAAGGCATTCTCTGAAAAGGCTACTTTGAATTGAAGGGCATGGGCATCTTTGAATTGAAAGGCATGGGCATCTTTGAAAATCTTTAACTTGTCAGGGCATCTTTGAATTGAAGGGCATATCTTTGCTTTAACTCTGGAGAAACAGAAAGGCATCTACTTTCACATGGGTGAAAGGACTTTAACTCTGCTTTCGGCTACTTTAACTTTGGCAGAGGCATCTTTGACTTGGAAGGCTTCAATCTTCAGAGAGATCATATGGATCTTGACTGTCGGGCACATAATCGGACCATCTAGGCTTAGGCTTCTGACTAAATTGTTGACTGGGCATCTGGCTTGAAGAAGATTCAGACTTTGGACTGGCATTGTCTTCATCTTCATCCTTCATTTGAGAAACTTGAGCAAGGAGTTGCTCTGCTAATTCTGTTAATTCTTTCTTAGATTTCCCTTTGAGGGAGGCATTTGAACTGCTTGGAGAGGCTTCTCTGGCTTGAGCGACTGGCATCTGGATAGGTGGATAACTTGCATGGACTTGATTAATAATATTATTTAGAATGACTTTGTCCCACCATTTGACTACATAATGACGGCATAGAAATCTGGTGTCCCAATTAATCTGATAGCTCCATTTTAGAATCCATGGAATCTTATATTTGGCAAAGAAATGAAGAAGCATAGGGAAGAATTTCTCCTGCTTAGTTAGTTGGTGCTTCTGACAAAAATAATTAAATGTGGGGCGTAGACCTTCTGGAAGGATTTCCCAACAGGAACCATTAATGTTCCACCATTGGAGAAACCAGTAAGGAAAATAAGGCTTGAATTTGGCATCGAAGTTCATGAACCATGAATGACTGAAGTCTTCAAATTGATGAAAGAAAATTGTATACCATGCATCAATGTAGTCTCCATAATTATAAATAAGGCCTGATTGAAGTGGCTTTTGATCATAGGCATTTTTACTCCAGTGTTCTGGCTTAATGACTTGGCGTATATAAATGGAATGGAAAATAGTGGCTTCTGTTTGTTTGTCCTTGATGGGCTTAATGTCTGCTGATTGGGTTTCATAAAGAATGTCCCTATAAAACTTCAAAGACTTAGAAGGATGACTTGGAAAATAATGCATGTTGGGAGGAAAGAACTTCTTAGCTATTTTAACTGGGTCATTCAAATCTTCTAGATAAGGTTCAACAATAAAAATATGAGAATTGCTTTTTGGATGATATTTAGACCTTTGGGCTTGGCTTTGACTTGGGTTGTGACACTGGGAAGGCATAGGGGCATGAACAATAAAAGGATCATACTGGGAAACTAAAGCTGTCTGATAATTAGGGCGTAGAGAAGGCTGGCTTAAAGGGCTAAAACTATTCCTAACTGGAATTGGCATATAACCTGGAAAAGGCACAAGTTGGGCATTGGCTTCTTGTTTGACTGGCATAGGCATTAGGGTAGCTGGAAGGACTCTGGCTTGGCTTGGGCCTGGGCTTGGTTGGCTTGTCTGACTGTATTGCATTTTTTGCTTGTCTTTTTCTTTGCTTGACATGGCTCTGCCTGTTTATCCTGTAGAAATTCTCTTGTAAGAAAATCAGGGATACTGTTTTCACTACCTCTCAAATATTCTAACTGAAAATCAAAAACACTCAGAATTGCTTGCCATCGTGCAAAAATCTGCTTACTAGCTATATTTTTAACATCTTTTTCTAAAACATGTTTTGCAGACTTACAATCAACACGAACTAAAAACTTTTGATTTAATAAATCATCTTGAAATTTGCTTATGCATAATACAATAGATAAAATTTCTTTTTTAATAGTACTATAATTAACTTGGGCTTGACTCCAGACTCCGGAATGAAAACGAACAATTTGTTCAGGAGACTCAGGGCTTATTCTTTGTTTTAAAATACCACCATAACCTGTTTCAGAGGCATCTGTTTCAACAATTTTAAAAGCATGAATTGAGGGAATACCTAGGCATGGAAGAGATTTGACATGAATCTTAATTTGCTTAACTATTTCTGTATGGCTTGGAGTCCAGGCAGGAGGATTGCTCTGGAGACGATCAAACAGGGGCTTACATAATTTTCTTAGATTTTGATAAAAATCAGAAACATAATTTAAAGATCCTAAAAACCTTTGAAGTTGACTTTTTTCTAGAATTTGGTCTGGAAACTTATCAGCAAACTGGATGACTCGATTGATTGGGCTTATCTGACTTTGGCTTATGTTGAAACCTAAAAACCTGACATTGACCTGAAATAACTTGATTTTCTTGGCTGAAACAACTAAACCATTAGTTTTGACTATCTGAAGAAATTTATGTAGATGCTTCCAATGTTGCTCAATTGACTCAGAGAAAATAAGAACATCGTCTATATATACTATGGAAAAATGACTGTAAGCATTAAAGATTTCATTCATAATATTCTGGAATTCACTAGGGGCATTTTTTAATCCAAAAGGCATAACATTCCATTCATAATGACCAAAAGGGGTAACAAATGCAGTCTTATATCTATCTGATTCTTTAATTTGAATTTGCCAAAAACCGCTTTTCATATCAAATTTACTAAAGATAACGGCTTTTCCTAATCTATTAACTAAATCTCTTTTATTAGGGATTGGGTACCTAATCCATTCTAAAACTGAATTAAGAGGCTTATAATTTATAACTAATCGTGGGGCTCCTCTTTCTAACTCGGCATTTTTCTGAACATAAAAAGCTGGACAAGACCATGGTGACTTACTTTTCCTAACTATTCCTTTGTTAACTAAATCCGTGACTTCGGCTTTGCATAATTCCATTAACTCTTGGCTCATTTGAATTGGACGGGCTTTAGTAGGAATATTCTTTTCACTAAATGACTTGACATAAGGTAAAGAAATGACATGTTGCTTACGGTGCCAAAAGGCATTGGGCATATCAGAACAAACTTCATTTTTTAACTTATCTTCAAATTTACTAATCTGTAATTGAAGCGACTTGTCGGCTAACTGTTGTTCTACCCTTTTAAACTTAATTTCTTCTTTAAGAAAATTAACTTGCTTATTTTTACTATGAATTAACTTAACTGACTTGGAAATAGCTGACTTCTGTAATGACTTAAGACTATGTAATTCTGGCTTAGTTAAAAATTCAAATTTAACTTTTTCTCCTAATTGGCTTGAAGTGACTCCATCATATTCTACCTGAAAGGGGTAAAGTAAAGAGATAAAGGGTAAACCTAAAATGACTTCATCCGCGATATTCTGGATCAGGACAAAGGATGTCTTAAAGCATATTTTATTTTGACATACATGGGCTTTTGGTAATTCATATTTTAACTTAAGGACTTTTCCGGACGCTGTGCCTAGAACTTCTTTAGATTTCCTATAAAACTGGGTTGGAATTAGACCTTCCTGAATACAATTTAAATCGGCTCCTGAATCAAATAAAGCAATTGTATTTAATTCAAATTCATTAATAAAAATACTGACTCTGGAATACCATTTCCTAAAATTAATTTGCTTAATTAAATTAATGGCTTTTTCTTCCTTATCAGACAACTCAGGTTCTGACTCAGAACTAGACTTACCAAATGGATTACTAGTTTCTGCTTTGGATTCTAATAAATTAATTAAATCCTGTTTAATTGCATAATTCTCAGTTTCTAACCTTTGGCTTATTTGTTTTAACTCTAAAATTTCTTTTTTAACTAGTTTAACCTCTAACTGAAGATCCTGGAGGGTGACTTCCTTCTTTCTATTAAATCTTTCTAAAGTGGCATTAAGACTTATCTTAGGAGGCATAGGGGAACTAGACTCTTCTTGACTTATGATTTTTCTAAGTTTCTTTAGGTATTCAGACTTTAACTCTGGATCCTGAACTTTACTAATTAAATCAATTAATAATTCTTCTTGTTCCTCTTGCTTAGTTAAAACACAAATTGATTTATTTAAAATTCTACAACATTTATCCTTGCATCCTAATTGAACTTTTGGTAATTGTAATGATTGGAATATACCTAAAGTCCCTAATAAGGAAATTTATAAGCAAAAATGGTCAATTAATGCATTTAAGCAAACTACGCATATTAAGACAGTAGAACAAGTCTATGCCTTAGGAAAAGAACATGAAACATGCCAATTACTTAATCTTGATGCAATTAAGAAACATAGGCAAGAAGGCAATAATTTTCTACATATAGGATTAGTTCAAGTTGCTGTTAAGCCCTTAACTAAATTAGGACTTAAATCTGCAATTTTATTAAGTTTAAGAGATGCTAGATTTAAAGATTTCGAAGAAGGAGTTTTAGGAATCATTGAGTCAAGTCTATGCCATGGTCCAGTACATTTTGATTGTTATCCAGATTTTACTGTAAGCCTTAGTGATCCGCATATTTTGAAAGTTTTAACTTTAACTATTAAAACGCACGGTTATAATGTTTTACCAGGTACCCAACCTTTAGCTTTAATTTATAGAATTTATTACAAAGTCACAGGCACCAACATTAATTTTCAAGCCTTAAGCAAAAGCCCAAAAAATCAAACGCTTTTAATTCAGAGTCATACCCAAAATGCTAATATTACAGTTCCCAAAATGATTAGGTGGTCAGATGTCAATTTACCTAAAGAATGGTTTTTAACCACTGAATGCCCCCCTAAGCCAGTTCAACGTAGTTTAAATGATTTAGATTATATTCAGCCTTATTTAGATGGTACGGTTAAAATCAGTTTTGATAGGCCAGTAAAGTCAACAGTTCAATTAGAACAATTACCTACGCCTAGTCAATCCTTTAAGTTTCCAGCAAGACATTCGTCTGCAGAGTCTTCTTCGATTACAGAACGAGATTTAGAAGCCGACAAAGCCTTAATTGATTTCAAAATTAATGAATTAAGAAAAGCCAAACAGGTTGTCCAACCAAGCTACAAAGCCCCTATTGCACCTCCTGAGCCAATACAGCCTACGTCACCTACTAGGTCAGATGCCCAAGATTCTACTTTTGAGGTTTATAATTATGATGCCCAATTAAGAGTCCTTAATAAGCCATTTAAAATTCATTGGTCCAAATTAGATGCCCATTTCCAAGCCCCTGAAAATGCCGAAAGAAAAGCCAAGTATCATGATTTTTTCCCCCAAGCTCAAAGAAAAGAAATTTTCAATGAGTGGAAAGAATATCTCAAAGCCACTAGGTCCGAGTCACCTTATTTAGATTTCGTAGAAGCCAAATATCTAAGTCAAAAGTTAGTTACTTTAACCCAAGAAAAATGGGAAAAAGCCGATAATACTAAAGTTGTCAGTACTCACCCCCCAGTTGAAGCCATAGTAATCAATCATAGGAATGCCAAAATTACTGCAAGCCCTTACAAAGTTGCTGAGTCAAAAGATGAACCAGTCAAAAAGGTCATAGAACAAAATAATTATGCCAACACAAGCCTAATAGTAATAGGTAAACAATTAGATAAGATAGAAACAAAAGTTGATAAATTAATTACACAGGAAGTTACCCTTAAGCCAAAGAAAGAAAAGCCTTTAGTTCACTTTAACCTAAAGCCTGAGTCTGCACTTAAAGTCAGTCCAACAATGCGTAAAATAGAGGAAATGTTTCAGGAATTAACCCCAGTTAAACCTAAGCCAAATAAGGATAAAGACAAAGGTAAAGATGAAGAAACTTCAATTAAAGTTTTAAGTTTTGATGTCAATTCTGATAGTGAGTCAATTATGTCTTCAGAACCAAGCCAAAGTCTAGAGTCTGAAACTAGCAATATTTCTAAAATAGAAAAAGCCTTTAGCAATCTCCAAGTTAACCAAGATGCCCAGAGTCTTAAAGTCAGTCGTTTAACAGGCAAAGTTAATCCTACAAGTCTTACCAAGAATTGGTATCCTAAGCCTACGCCTCCAGATGTCCAGTTTGAAGAAAGAACCCAAAGCCAGTTCTCAGTGTCTTCAGATAAATTATACGAATGGAATATAGATGGTTTATCCGAACAGGAAATACTTAATAAGTTACAACATATGTCTATGGTAGCCAATAGTTATGCCACTAATCATCAGTTAAGACAGTCAGAAATAGTTTCCCTTTTAGAAACAGGTTTTACAGGAACACTTCGTTTCTGGTGGGATAAACATCTCACAGAAGCCGCCAAGCTTACAATAATTCATGCCTTTAAAACAGATGAGAATAATTACCCTATTTTAGATGAAAGAATAGGAACAAGCATAGAAGACGGAGTCAATGTCCTTTTATATACCATAATTGAGCATTTCATAGGTACGCCCAGTAGTACAACAGCTAGAATTCATGATCAGTTAAGTAATTTAAGATGCCCTAAGCTAAGCGATTTTAGATGGTATAAAGATGTTTTTATTTCTAGAGTTATGCTTAGAGATGATAGTAATCAAGCCTTTTGGAAAGAAAAGTTTATTAACGGTCTTCCTAATTTATTTGCCCATAAAATTAGAACAGTCTTAAGCAATGAGTCAGGCCAAATTAATTATGATGAGTTAACCTACGGTAATATAATTAGTACAATTAATCAAGTCGGTATGAAAATGTGCGTAGATTTAAAAATAGGAAAATCAATCCAAGCCGATAGTAAAAATGCTAAGTACGAATTAGGAAATTTTTGTGAGCAATATGGTCTAGCACCGGTCCCGCCGTCTAGACAAGTCAAAAGAGGCCATGATAGACGTTTTAGTAAAAGACGCCATTATTCTCGCAAAAGAAATTCTTTCAGTGATAATGATAAGTTTTATAGTAAAAGAAAGTTTACCCCTAGGAAAAACAGATGGTCAAAAGGTTATTCAAAAGGTTTTAGGAAAAGCCCCCGACAAGGTAAAAAGAATTACTTTAAGAAAAGCACAAATAAAAGCAAAGTTAGATGTTACAAATGCAAAAAGCAAGGTCATTATGCTAATGAGTGCAAAGTTAAAGAGGCAATTAAACAATTAAAGTTAGCATCCGAGGAAGAAGCTAAGTTAATTAAAGTCTTAGAGTTAGCCAATACTGAGTCAGATCCTATGCCTACAGACAGTTCACATGCCTACAGTTCAGATAGTTCCCAGTCTAGTGAGCCAAAAGTTCAATTAGGATGCAAGGATAAATGTTGTAGAATTTTAAATAAATCAATTTGTGTTTTAACTAAGCAAGAGGAACAAGAAGAATTATTAATTGATTTAATTAGTAAAGTTCAGGATCCAGAGTTAAAGTCTGAATACCTAAAGAAACTTAGAAAAATCATAAGTCAAGAAGAGTCTAGTTCCCCTATGCCTCCTAAGATAAGTCTTAATGCCACTTTAGAAAGATTTAATAGAAAGAAGGAAGTCACCCTCCAGGATCTTCAGTTAGAGGTTAAACTAGTTAAAAAAGAAATTTTAGAGTTAAAACAAATAAGCCAAAGGTTAGAAACTGAGAATTATGCAATTAAACAGGATTTAATTAATTTATTAGAATCCAAAGCAGAAACTAGTAATCCATTTGGTAAGTCTAGTTCTGAGTCAGAACCTGAGTTGTCTGATAAGGAAGAAAAAGCCATTAATTTAATTAAGCAAATTAATTTTAGGAAATGGTATTCCAGAGTCAGTATTTTTATTAATGAATTTGAATTAAATACAATTGCTTTATTTGATTCAGGAGCCGATTTAAATTGTATTCAGGAAGGTCTAATTCCAACCCAGTTTTATAGGAAATCTAAAGAAGTTCTAGGCACAGCGTCCGGAAAAGTCCTTAAGTTAAAATATGAATTACCAAAAGCCCATGTATGCCAAAATAAAATATGCTTTAAGACATCCTTTGTCCTAATCCAGAATATCGCGGATGAAGTCATTTTAGGTTTACCCTTTATCTCTTTACTTTACCCCTTTCAGGTAGAATATGATGGAGTCACTTCAAGCCAATTAGGAGAAAAAGTTAAATTTGAATTTTTAACTAAGCCAGAATTACATAGTCTTAAGTCATTACAGAAGTCAGCTATTTCCAAGTCAGTTAAGTTAATTCATAGTAAAAATAAGCAAGTTAATTTTCTTAAAGAAGAAATTAAGTTTAAAAGGGTAGAACAACAATTAGCCGACAAGTCGCTTCAATTACAGATTAGTAAATTTGAAGATAAGTTAAAAAATGAAGTTTGTTCTGATATGCCCAATGCCTTTTGGCACCGTAAGCAACATGTCGTTTCTTTACCTTATGTCAAGTCATTTAGTGAAAAGAATATTCCTACTAAAGCCCGTCCAATTCAAATGAGCCAAGAGTTAATGGAATTATGCAAAGCCGAAGTCACGGATTTAGTTAACAAAGGAATAGTTAGGAAAAGTAAGTCACCATGGTCTTGTCCAGCTTTTTATGTTCAGAAAAATGCCGAGTTAGAAAGAGGAGCCCCACGATTAGTTATAAATTATAAGCCTCTTAATTCAGTTTTAGAATGGATTAGGTACCCAATCCCTAATAAAAGAGATTTAGTTAATAGATTAGGAAAAGCCGTTATCTTTAGTAAATTTGATATGAAAAGCGGTTTTTGGCAAATTCAAATTAAAGAATCAGATAGATATAAGACTGCATTTGTTACCCCTTTTGGTCATTATGAATGGAATGTTATGCCTTTTGGATTAAAAAATGCCCCTAGTGAATTCCAGAATATTATGAATGAAATCTTTAATGCTTACAGTCATTTTTCCATAGTATATATAGACGATGTTCTTATTTTCTCTGAGTCAATTGAGCAACATTGGAAGCATCTACATAAATTTCTTCAGATAGTCAAAACTAATGGTTTAGTTGTTTCAGCCAAGAAAATCAAGTTATTTCAGGTCAATGTCAGGTTTTTAGGTTTCAACATAAGCCAAAGTCAGATAAGCCCAATCAATCGAGTCATCCAGTTTGCTGATAAGTTTCCAGACCAAATTCTAGAAAAAAGTCAACTTCAAAGGTTTTTAGGATCTTTAAATTATGTTTCTGATTTTTATCAAAATCTAAGAAAATTATGTAAGCCCCTGTTTGATCGTCTCCAGAGCAATCCTCCTGCCTGGACTCCAAGCCATACAGAAATAGTTAAGCAAATTAAGATTCATGTCAAATCTCTTCCATGCCTAGGTATTCCCTCAATTCATGCTTTTAAAATTGTTGAAACAGATGCCTCTGAAACAGGTTATGGTGGTATTTTAAAACAAAGAATAAGCCCTGAGTCTCCTGAACAAATTGTTCGTTTTCATTCCGGAGTCTGGAGTCAAGCCCAAGTTAATTATAGTACTATTAAAAAAGAAATTTTATCTATTGTATTATGCATAAGCAAATTTCAAGATGATTTATTAAATCAAAAGTTTTTAGTTCGTGTTGATTGTAAGTCTGCAAAACATGTTTTAGAAAAAGATGTTAAAAATATAGCTAGTAAGCAGATTTTTGCACGATGGCAAGCAATTCTGAGTGTTTTTGATTTTCAGTTAGAATATTTGAGAGGTAGTGAAAACAGTATCCCTGATTTTCTTACAAGAGAATTTCTACAGGATAAACAGGCAGAGCCATGTCAAGCAAAGAAAAAGACAAGCAAAAAATGCAATACAGTCAGACAAGCCAACCAAGCCCAGGCCCAAGCCAAGCCAGAGTCCTTCCAGCTACCCTAATGCCTATGCCAGTCAAACAAGAAGCCAATGCCCAACTTGTGCCTTTTCCAGGTTATATGCCAATTCCAGTTAGGAATAGTTTTAGCCCTTTAAGCCAGCCTTCTCTACGCCCTAATTATCAGACAGCTTTAGTTTCCCAGTATGATCCTTTTATTGTTCATGCCCCTATGCCTTCCCAGTGTCACAACCCAAGTCAAAGCCAAGCCCAAAGGTCTAAATATCATCCAAAAAGCAATTCTCATATTTTTATTGTTGAACCTTATCTAGAAGATTTGAATGACCCAGTTAAAATAGCTAAGAAGTTCTTTCCTCCCAACATGCATTATTTTCCAAGTCATCCTTCTGAGTCTTTGAAGTTTTATAGGGACATTCTTTATGAAACCCAATCAGCAGACATTAAGCCCATCAAGGACAAACAAACAGAAGCCACTATTTTCCATTCCATTTATATACGCCAAGTCATTAAGCCAGAACACTGGAGTAAAAATGCCTATGATCAAAAGCCACTTCAATCAGGCCTTATTTATAATTATGGAGACTACATTGATGCATGGTATACAATTTTCTTTCATCAATTTGAAGACTTCAGTCATTCATGGTTCATGAACTTCGATGCCAAATTCAAGCCTTATTTTCCTTACTGGTTTCTCCAATGGTGGAACATTAATGGTTCCTGTTGGGAAATCCTTCCAGAAGGTCTACGCCCCACATTTAATTATTTTTGTCAGAAGCACCAACTAACTAAGCAGGAGAAATTCTTCCCTATGCTTCTTCATTTCTTTGCCAAATATAAGATTCCATGGATTCTAAAATGGAGCTATCAGATTAATTGGGACACCAGATTTCTATGCCGTCATTATGTAGTCAAATGGTGGGACAAAGTCATTCTAAATAATATTATTAATCAAGTCCATGCAAGTTATCCACCTATCCAGATGCCAGTCGCTCAAGCCAGAGAAGCCTCTCCAAGCAGTTCAAATGCCTCCCTCAAAGGGAAATCTAAGAAAGAATTAACAGAATTAGCAGAGCAACTCCTTGCTCAAGTTTCTCAAATGAAGGATGAAGATGAAGACAATGCCAGTCCAAAGTCTGAATCTTCTTCAAGCCAGATGCCCAGTCAACAATTTAGTCAGAAGCCTAAGCCTAGATGGTCCGATTATGTGCCCGACAGTCAAGATCCATATGATCTCTCTGAAGATTGAAGCCTTCCAAGTCAAAGATGCCTCTGCCAAAGTTAAAGTAGCCGAAAGCAGAGTTAAAGTCCTTTCACCCATGTGAAAGTAGATGCCTTTCTGTTTCTCCAGAGTTAAAGCAAAGATATGCCCTTCAATTCAAAGATGCCCTGACAAGTTAAAGATTTTCAAAGATGCCCATGCCTTTCAATTCAAAGATGCCCATGCCCTTCAATTCAAAGTAGCCTTTTCAGAGAATGCCTTTCAATTCAAAGATGCCCCGACAAAGTTTAAGTTAAATATTTTTCACTTAAGTTAAAGTCAAAGTTAGTTCAAAAGTTATTTTGTCTTCTCTTGTAAGCCAAGGCTATAAGTTAGAAGTTTTCATTTCAGTTTTCGTCAAGCTTTGTTAAGTAAGCATTGTAAGTTTCTTCAGTTTTCAAAGTTCTCTCAGAGTTTGTAGACCTGAGGCAACTACAATAGTTGTGAGTGAGAGTGGAGTGTGAGTGTCCTGCGTGACATTGCTTGCTTTCATTGAACTAAGATTTCTGTAAGTTCTTACTTTGTTTTCAAAGCTTCCACAGTTAATAATATTTCCAATTAATATTATTTTCTGTGTTTATCTTTATAGTCTTTAAATTCTAATTTATGTTAGACCAATTATTTTCATTAATTTATATTCTTTATTTAATTAAACTTAGTGCTCTCATAATTTTTTATTTGTATAATTTATTCACCTATGTTAATTTTCTTTTAAGTCTATGATTAATTTATTAGTTTCAATTTGCATCCATTCATTAATTTATTTTATTCATTATTTCTCTATTTTTTATTTTTTAGTTGCCCAAGTCATCTTCCAAGTCAACTATTTTGTTATACTCTCTATTCTCTTCCGTAGCTAACAATTCCATTTCTTCTTCCATGTCTTCAAAGTCTTCAAATTATTAGTCTTCCAATTATTAAATATACAAACCAACTCTCTTAAAGTCAAGCTTCCATTTCTAACTAGTTAAAAATCCTTTTTAATCTAGTTCTTCTAGAGGTTCTAGTCCCCTTCTATATATATATATATATATATATATATACAGAAATTCTCTTATGCGGATATCCGGACGTTATTATCGTACGGACGCAGTGTATTTTGTACTACCCCTCTTTGTTTTCCTGCCTGTTTACAATAGGATCCGCACGATAATAACGTGCGGACATCCGGATAAGAGAATAACTGTATATATATATATATATATATATATAACATACAAAATCCAAAAAGAAAATTAAGAAAAAGAAAGGAAACACATGCACTATAATATCATTAAGTGGGGTACATTGTATGCGTGGGTAAGGTTTGTGTGTGAGAGAGGTAGCAAAAGTGTGTGTGTTGGGTAGCAGAAAGAGAAAAAACAATATAAAAATCTTATGATAATTATAGATAAACAAAACAAATGTCGCTGTTTGATCGACAAAATGATGAAGCAGACCCATAGCAAGATGGAAACTACTTTGTCGAGTTTTCAGAGCAATAATTGATCCTCTCTCTCTTCTAGTACATCTGAGCTGAGCCCCAACCCACCACCACACAATGGAATCTTATCTTCTCATGTATTTTGATTTATAAATTTTGTGTTACATCCGGTTGATTGATCCCCAGAATCAATTCTAGATGTGTTGTTTTGATTAAGCTAGCGTATACCAAAATAAGGCCATTATGGCGTCAGTTTCAGTTTCAGCAGACCTCTTCATTGACAAATTTGTAGCAATTCTCGAGAGTGAAGCAGCCTCCATTGCGGGTGTTGGTGATCAAGTTGATGAGATTAAGCGGGAGCTGGAATTCATGAAAGCCTTCTTAGCAGATGCTGACGGGGCCAACAAAGCACACACACAAGTAGAGGAAGTGTGGATCAGAAGCGTTCGAGACTTGACCAATGATGTTGAAAACATCATTGATGAATTCATGTATCACGTGTACGAGCAGCAAATTGGCGGTCGATTTGCCAGGTGGATCCACAAAACCATTCACTTTCCAAAGCACCTTTGGTATAAGCGTAAAATAGCCAACAAGTTACAGAAAATCGTGATGGCAATTAGAGCTATTACAGAGAGAAATCAGAGATATGGTGGTGGTGCAGCTGTAGAAGGAAAAAGTACTTCTTCTGAGGATATTCTCATATGGGTGCAGAATCAAGCGGAGTCTTCTCTTTATCATGAGGAGGATGAACTCGTCGGGATTGAAGGTGATAAGAACTTGTTAATGGGATGGCTGACGAACGAAGAGCAACGCCAAACTGTTGTGTCTGTGGTCGGGATGGGAGGATCGGGGAAGACAACTCTAGTTGCAAGGACTTTCAAAGATGAAATTGTAAAGAGACATTTCGAATGCTATGCATGGATTACTGTTTCCCAGTCTTATGTGATTGAAGACTTACTTAGAAGATTGATCAAAGAATTCCACAAAGCAAAGAAGGAAGAGGTCCCTGCAGACATGAATGCCATGAGTTATAACGAATTGCTGGAGATTTTGGTGAACTACTTGGAGACTAAAAGGTACCTAGTTGTATTGGATGATGTGTGGGATGTCCACCTTTGGGAGAAAATAAGGTTTTCATTTCCAGATAAACAACTTGGAAGTCGAGTCATGCTTACAACTCGACGAGAAGACATAGCATCCTCTTCTTTTGGAGTTGAAAGCCATGTTCACAAGATTCAACCGCTGGAAAAGGGTGATGCATGGGAGCTCTTCAGCATGAAAGCATTCTCAAGTTACCCTAACAAATCTTGTTCAACAGAAATTCTGCCATTAGCTCGGGAACTTGTGGAGAAGTGTGAAGGCCTACCTCTTGCGATCGTAGCCTTGAGTGGTCTTATGTCTTCTAAGAAGTCACTTACAGAGTGGAACACAATCTACAACAGCTTAAATTGGCATTTAACAAACAATCCTTTGCTAGAACCTATGAAGAGCATCTTGTTGTTTAGTTTTAATGATTTGCCATACCGACTGAAACAATGCTTTCTATATTGTTCCCTTTTCCCTGAAGATCATGTGATCGTAATTACTAGGCTCGTCGCATTGTGGGTCTCTGAAGGATTTGTTGCACATGTCGAAGGGCTCACGCCAGAAAAAGTTGCAAATAGCTATCTTATGGAACTCATTTTTCGTAACATGCTACAGCAAAGGTTTCGAGGACACCAAGTAGCTTGTAAGATGCATGATCTTTTGCGGGAGATTGCTCTGTCTATAGCAAAAAAAGAAAAGTTTTGCGCTGTACATGATGGGAGTGAAACAGTAGAAGAAACAGGGGCACTCCGTTTGTCAATTCAAACAACTAATGGAGAAATTGTATCATGCACAGGTATATCACGGCCTCGTTCGTTTCTCGTCTTTGCCACTGGCGTATCCTCATTCTCTTTCTCAAATAAATTACCTTTTGACCTTAAATTGTTGAAGGTTCTAGATTTGGAGGATGTCCCACTTGATTGTCTGCCAGACAATCTAACATCCTTATTTAATTTAAAATATTTAAATTTGAGTGGAACTCCAATTACGGAGCTTCCGGAATCCATTGGAAAGCTCCGCAACCTTCAGGCCTTGGACATCGTGCGGACAAAAATAGAGGCACTTCCAAGAGGGATTTCCAAGTTGATAAACTTGCGCTATTTATTTGCGGGCAGGCTCGGAAAGATAATTGGGGTAAGAATGCCATCAGGTATTAGTAAGATGAAGAAATTGCAAACTTTGACATATATTGAATCAGAAGGAAACATTATTAGACTTATTGGAAATATGACCCAGCTTACGAGACTTGGCATTTCAAATGTGAAAGAAAGAGACGAGGAGGACCTATGTGCCTCAATTCAAGAGATGAAGGTCATTTCCAAGTTGGGTTTATTGGTAGTTGATGGAGAGGAATTTCTTCGAGTTGACGCATTGTCTTCACCGCCTCCCCCCCTTGATAGTCTTGAATTGGTCGGCAAATTGGAAAAGGTACCACATTGGTTTTGTTCACTCCACTCTCTCACATATTTGAATCTGCGTGGGTCCGAACTTGAAGAAGATTTACTACCTCATATTGAAGCGTTGCCCTCTCTACGTTATCTTTGGCTTGATAATGCCTCTGTTAGGAAAGAGTTATGTTTCAACAGAGGCTTTGTGAAACTTTGGAATTTGCAGTTTCGAAATTTCGCATTATTAAATAAGATAACTATAGAAAAAGGGGCAATGCCAAATCTCCAGTTCTTAGACATTCGTAGTTGCATGACGTTAAGAACATTGCCACAGGGTATTGAGCACCTTACTAAACTACAAGGATACATATTTGATAATGTTTCAGACAAGTTTAGAGAGTCCGTTGAAGAAGGAGGTGTGGATCATGTAAAGATGCTACTCGTCGACGAGAGATGTAAGAAATATATGTAAGTACCTTTTATCCTTTCATTGACTTTCCTAAACTTAATGATTTGGAATATTTCCAAACTTAATGATTTGGATGTAAAGCCATATAAATTGTTTGTTAATTAAAATATTGCTTTTGTCTTTTTATATATTTTGCAGAAACAAGTCCATACCAATTGAAGATTTTGAGTTTACGTGGTTAAATGTATAAGACTTTTAACAAACATCAAGGTACCCAAGTTGATGTTCATAAAATTGCATCTGTCGCTTCAGCAATGGGCATATGTATGTCGATGATTAGCTTTTAGGATTTGGATCATGGATTCTTTTATATTCTGCGTGTTTGTACTTTCTTCTATGTTAATTGTGTTTGTACTTTCTACAAAAATTGATAAGGAAAAGACACGGTCAGGATACAAAATGGGGTCTACTGTTCAAAAGCTAATTTTAACCGGCCACATAACTCTCTTCTCTTTTGTGGTTCGACCAAAAAAAATAAGTACCTGTTCATTGTAGAGCTAAAAAACTGTAACGGAGAATTTAAATCTCGACGTAGAAGTTGAATCGGAGTTGGCCAAATCGAATAGTTCCTCGAAAGAACGAGCATATAAACCACAATCATGGCTAGATCCTTCCTGAAAAAAGGTTACAGAGTTGGCCAAATATCATGAATCTCGTGCACAACTTGAAACTACTTTCATAAATAAATAAAATGAAACAACTACCACTAAATCTCTTACTGTACCAAAAACAGTAAAAGGCACACCATTCATTGTGGCAATTTAATGCTCTAGTACATTGAATTCCGTTGTTTATTGTGTGGTAAACCAGTGGAAAGAATTATCCAAATTACAAAAAGGAATGTAACAAACAATGAAAAGCCCACCACGCTTTAAAGTCCCTAATACATCAACGCTTTAAAGTCCACGGTTCAAATCTAATAATGAAGAATCACTTCTCATTTCTTTTTTAAAGTCCCTAATACATCAACGTAAAATTTGTAATCAATTCATTTTACAAATTTGTAAAAGAAAATATCAAGTTACAACACCCTGAACTGGCTAGAGGAATAGAAGTCAGCATACAAGTACAAATTTATATGCATCAGATACACATTCCGGCAAAGACACACACAAACAAATGCAGAGGGAGGAAAAGAGGAAAAGAGAGCAACCATTGTGTGTGTCTTTCCTGAGTTGGTTTGTCCAGTATTTACACGGATGTTGTAGTCATCAGGATATTCAACGACTGAGGAACCTTCATCCTCAAATAATGGTCTTGCACGACAATATATCTTTATGTTTCCTGGAATTAAAGGCTAGTTAGAAAATACAACCCCGTTGAACTTTTGTAAGATCAATTAAATACCTCAACAACCTTGAAAATTAAATTTAAAAGTGCTTATGTGTGGCATGCCTTTTTTTATGGGTGTGAGTGACTGCGTGAGAGAGAGAGAGAGTCCCATAAGGAGAAAACTCACAGAAGATGAGTACCTTTGGCTGTCAATAAGTCGTTGAACAACCTTCTCTTCTCATTGATCAGCGGAGAAATTCTAGCCTCAGTTTCAAGGGCAAATTGATCTGGCATTTAAATGTAGACAAACTTTCAAATCCATTAAGATAACCCAAGAACATCAAAAACCTTACAAAAAGTAACGCTGGGGTGAAGGACATTAAGTTTTGTTGGATTAACTAATCTCAAAGTGCAAATACATCACAAGAGAAAAAGAAAAAAGTAGTTTTATTTTGTTGCAATGTAATATCAAACCTTGTACCCATGTCAAAAAATATCACTCATCTTGAATTTAGACAGAAGTCCCATACCACCCACTTCAGAAATCCTTTAAACCGACAAACGCAAAATCAAACAGCATAACCAAATCTCTTAATTACAATATAGCTTTTGGGTTTTATTGGCAAGAACACCAAGATAACGTGTAACTCTTTCGAGTTTGGCATTAGAGTACTCGTGCAACTCGCTTGCTTCTTGTCTCAACTCCAAGTAATCTTCTCTAGCAAGCTGTCCAAAAAGAAATGTTGTAGCAGACCTCCTAAACCCAACATAATCTTCACATAAAAACAGTGAAATAACTTCAAAAGGCTCCAGAACAAACGCAACCACTTATTCTCTCACATTATGCACAAAGCGTTCACATTCTCCAAGCCAAATTATCATAGTTTCAAAATGCATTTCCAACAACTCACACTCTTGAACCACAAACCACTGACTTTAACACTGATTCAGTTCAAAACTCCATTAATCACAGCTCATACCCTAATTAACAAAACCAAACAACGCATTACCTTAACTTGGTCCTTGAGTTTCTGGAGCTTAGAAGTCACAGAGTGGTTGGAGAGCTCAGACTGAGCCAAAGCCGAGGCAGCAGAGATCGAGTACCTCCGAACTAAAGGCGCACCAGGCTTGTCATCGTCATGGTCGAAGCTCGACGCCGTCGACGACGAAGAAGACAACTTCCTCGGTTCAAAGCCACTGACCTCCCAGTTCCACCTATTGTTGTTCCTCTGCTCCGCCATTGCCGTCTCCCCCACAAACCTAGCCCCAAAATTCAAAACCACAAAAGAAGCCAAAATTGCTTCTCAGTGGCTCTGGCTTGGTCTCTGTGGACCTAGAGTATAGGGATCATCTAATTTCAGCCATTTTCTTTTTCTGTTTTCCTTTTGGGATATATGAATGGAGTGAAGACACTGGGAATATGTATGTCTGTACTGTACTACCTGTGGTTGGGCTGGGAACGACGGCGTTTGGACATTTTGGGGACACTCCTTGGCTTTTTGAGTCACAAAATTTTGGGAAATTGGCGGCTTTGCCCCCGGCGCACCTAATTTTCTCAATAATATCCCCATTTTGAAACCTAATCACAAATGTCCCTCATAAAACTCCCAATTGAGAGTGTATCGCCCCTCTATCACTTGTTTTTTCTTCTAAGTCTTTGCTCTCTCACTAATCATCTTCTGTCTCTAGTCTTTCTTCGACTCACGCCCTCCGTCGTTGACCTCCGCAGAGAGGCCAACGTCGCCATCCGACTCGCGAGCTCCACAGACAAGCCACAGTCGTTACCAGCGACCTCCATCGTCGATCTCCACGATGGTGCGAATCCTCCAACTCAAAGCCTCTCTGTATAATCTGGTTTTCTCTCGACTTTCAGAGCCAGTAAACCCACCCCACCCCCTCCCCCCAAATCGCAATCCACACTCATTCTCTGGGCTTCGTCTTCAAATCCCAAATCTATATAAATTCTGAGTCTCTCACCTCTTTCTTTGCTAGTTTCTGCAATTTTAGAAAATTATGTTTGTTAAGTAATATTCTTGGAGAAATTATTGATTAATTTTGAGTCTCAAGGATTATGAGAAACTAATGGGTCTTCTTAGGGATTTGGTTAGCAGCAGACAATGTTATTGGCAAAGATTAGGAAAATTAATTGTTCTGTACTATTTTTGCTGTTTTTTGAAATTTTATGGTGTCTAACAGAGTTTGTTTTATATTTTGCCTCAGGTTTCAGTTTGAAATACTTGCTTAAGAGGCTACATTCTGTCAAGAGGTATGAATAGCTAAAACTGTTGCTTTTTGGTTAAGAGGTATATTTGCTTCAAAATCTTGTTACCATTATCCACTTGAAATTGTTTGCTACTATCTATATATATAATGTTTTGATCTGAAAATGCGATGAAATTATTGAAGTGCTTGAAGGTAGGCATTGCCCTAATTTTTTTTAAACTGTTATCCACATGTAAATGTGCTGGATGATGAGTAAGAGAGATGTTAGTTTATGCAACAATAACAATAAGAGGTTGATGGATGCTGCAGCTTGTTTTCATTTTACTTTGTTGTTGTCCATTTGGGTATGGGGAAGGATAATCAATCTGCAAATATCGATTGAAACTTGAACCCTTAACATATTTTTTTTTTGGGAGCAATCAGATATATCCATGTTGCTGATGCCCCTTTGGTCTGCAATATAAATGTTGTTTTTCTTTTTATTTTAGAGCAATCAGATATAGTCTTGTTGATGCCCCTTTGGTTTGGAACATAATCTCTCAGTTGTGCAGACAATAGTGAAATTGTATAGTTAGATTTTAAAAAAAACCAAAACTAATATGTTTTAGTATTATTACGGTTAATTCTTTTGTTTGTTCAAATTAATAATCCTGTCCTCCCTGCTATAAACATGTCAGTTTGCCAATTTGCCAATGTCATCCCCCTCACATACTTCACATGGCCAGGTTCTTTTGAAGGTTTTCTTTTGCTTATTGAATTTTATTACTCAGTTAGGTTTTTATTCTGACCAAAAGAAATTGAAGACACACATTTTTACTTGTGAATGAGAAATGTTAAAGATCGGTGGAGATTGATGGATTTTGGTTTTGCAGGTTTTTCAGCTCAAGGTTGATGATGGGGTAGCCTACGGGTTGATTTTTTTTTTTTTGGCCACTTTTTTATGTATATCTTAAGATGTAATGAGATAACATTGTTAGTTCATCAATTCATGAAAGTCAAGTTAGAAGGAAATTTGTCAATCTCTAGTTTCCATGGTTTTATCGTTTCCCCTTGCAAAGAAGAAAAAAATACAAATGTAACCAAATTAGTGATTTAATTGGCAAATGCCATGACAGATTGTATTGAATATGTATTGAACATGTATAGCCCTTTATTGCTTGAATATGTTGTTTTTATATATTCGCAAGCATATGCAATGGAAAAAATCTTTTATTTATATTATACATTGAAGAGAGCAACTGTATTGCTCGCGTATAACCTTTTTTTTTCAAGTCTGTGTTGGAATGAAATTAATGGGGGAGTAAGGAGTTCTTGGATTGCCATTGTATATCCCTTTATTGCTTGTGTATTGCTATTATATTGCCCCCATATATCCAATTTTTTCAATTCTGTGTTGGAATAAAATTATAGTGGGATTATGGGGTTTTTGTATTGCCATTGTATAGCCCTTTATTGCTTGTGTATTGCTATTATATTGCACCCGCATATCTTTTTTTTTCAAGTCTGTGTTGGAATAAATTTATAGGGGAGTATGGAGTTTGTGTATTGTCATTGTATAGCCTTGTATTGCTTGTGTATTGCTATTGTATTGCTCCCGTATATCCTTTTTTCAAGTCTGTGTTGGAATAAACTTATAAGGGGGAGGGAATATGGAGTTTGAGTATTGCCATTGTATAGCCCTTTATTGCTATATGGGAGCAATACAATAGCAATACCTAAGCAATTAAGGGCTATACAATGGCAATACAAAAACTCCATAATCCCACTATAATTTTATTCCAACACAGACTTTAAAAAGTTGGATATACGTGGGCAATATAATAGCAATGCACAAGCAATAAAGGGATATACAATGGCAATACAAAAACTCCATACTCCCCCATTAATTTCATTCCAATACGAGACTTGAAAAAAAAAAAAAAAGGTTATACGCGAGCAATACACTCTTCAATGTATAATATAAATAAAAGTATTTTTCCATTGCATACACTTGCGAATATATAAAAACAACAGATTCAAGACTGAAATTTCTCAAGTAAATTGAACTCAATTTCATTCCATGAGGACTAAATAATTACATGGTCAGTCTGATACACAAATAGTTCCTCAATTACATTTGTTTTTTTTTCCTTATAACTACAGTACACTTCCTACAACTGAATGGAATGTTGTCCCACGCCAAATTGATGAAGGTTCTCAATGCCAACAATCTTCTAGAAGCAAAAAATATAGGTCCAACTGTCATGAAAAAAAGGGTCAATTATCTCAAGACTTAGAGTTAGGGTTTCAAATCACTAGAGACCAAGCTTGTGGGATATGGGCCGTGACATGATCTCATACTCTACCAATTGTTGCTTCACCTTCTCCAATTCATCCATCATCTTCCTATACAACAGAAACAAAATAAAGTAATGTCAATATGCACATATATAAATATGAATATACATAATAATACAAAAGACAAATTGGTATTAATGAGGTACATCTTTGATCTGCTCTATTGGAACCATCACTTTCCTTTTATGCAGATGTGCAAAGGCACAAACAAGCCCAATTTAAAATCTCCTACTTACGTATCAAGAAAAGACAAACTTAAACTCAAAGCAGACTAAGTTTCTTATAAAAATAGAGTTCATTGTTTTTCGTCTCAATTTCATTTGCAACTTATAACTCACATGGTATCCAAAATTTCAAGCAGTGCATGACAACTCAATCAAGTTAAATCCAGAACAATGAGAAAACAACAATATTGATCAATGAAAGAATTATGAAAGAGGCTGATCATTGATCAACAATATTAACTCCAGAACATAGACACCACAGAGGTATGCAGTACAATTTACTTTCATTCAATTTCTACACAAAAATAATCTTTTAGATTGATATAGCCATTCATTGCAAACTGAAATTTCACAGCCATGAGAATAATGCCAAGAGGAAGAGTATCATATCACCTAAGAATTGGAAAACATCTAATGGACGAGGAAAAGCAAACCTACTAACCACAAGACAAAAGACCTCACTGCTCAAGCTTGATCAGCGCACATCTATGTGGACGCTAACCCCCGTATGATCATATTGCTTATTTTTTCTATTCTTGGCATTGGCTTTGCACCATTTATGTTTCAATAGTATACATGAATTGTTCCAAATTAAAAACTTCAAACCGTAGGTCCTAATTATAGGCAGTAAATTATGACTTAATAAAAAATAGCCATTGGAGTTGGATCTAGGGAGCTGAAAGCATCACATGGCTCACCAAATCAGGGGACTACGTACAACAGAGGCACTAGTGCTAGCTAGTACTGCAGGCCAGGGTAGGGCAGGGCATGGCAAGGGACATTTGGATGCAAATGCTAGAGATATAGACCCTTTCTTTTAGGTAAATGAGAGAGAGGAAGCAGCAGCAGCAACAGCAGACCCTCTCTATGTTTATTTCTCAATTTCACAATGACACAAAACAATGTAGTATGAACTTGTTCACAGCACAAGTTAAATGGCGACGTCCAAACGAAAGGAACTCAAGATATGACACAAAAACGGAAAAATAAGAAAATAAATCTAATAGAATTCCAAATATCAAATGACACAACCAAGTATCCATTCACTATAAACTGACATAATATGGCACTTGTGTAAGTCCTCATGTAAAAACAGGGACATTTCTCAAGCATTGTTAAAAGGAAATCAAACTAATGTCAACAGTGATCTAACAAAACCATTATGCACTGTAAAGACATCTTCGTAAACAAATTATAATAAAACTCACATGTTCTTCCTTCCAATTAGATGGGTTCATTGGGTCCTCCTAGAAGTTCACCTTTAAGTATATACCATGAGAATTGTCCCAATTAGTTTGTATCTCAAAGAATACTATAGTGCGCTCATTAAGGTGATTCATCGAACACCTGCAGGCCATCTTTTTCATGCACTCATCAACTCAGCCTAACCAAACAAATAGAACCATATATACGGAACAAGCAAATAAGCATGATAAATAAAACGATGTACCAAGAATTTGGATTTTGAGCAATTTTCTAGACCACTATATGAAATTGAAACAAGCAGAAGAAAACCCAAATAACAGATGGGTATGAAAGTAAAGGCGAAAAGCTGAGCTGGGTACCTGGGACTAGGTATATGGATTTCAGGAATGCTGAAGAAAATTGAGAGATTTGTTGAACCGGAGGGGAAGAATGGTGGTTGAAATAGGTGATAAAGAGTGAGAGATGGAGGTGGAGAACAGCGGCCGAAAGAGAGAGAGAGTGAGATCGCCGTCGCCGATGTGGGTTCTGAGGAGGTGACAGTTGCCGTCACCGATGTGGTGAGAGGGAGAGAGAAAACAGAAGAGAGGAGAGGTGAGTGAGTGAGTAAGTGAGAGTGAGAGCTCTGAGCTCAGAACCACAAAAAAAAAAGTGACACTAGGGCGATACGCAGGCTTTAGGGAGGTTTTATAGGGGATATTTGTGATTAGGTTTCAAAAACTGGATATTAGTGAAAAAGACATACGCGCCGGGGGCAAAGCCGCGTATTTCTCCAAAATTTTTGCGCTGGTTATTACTTCGCGCCTCGCTCTCAGATGGGGTTGCCTTTGATTGTAGAGCTTCACTTTTCAGATAAGGCAGCGCACGTGACCGTGCGTGCGAATTGTTCAGAACTTCCTCGTTGGGTCTGAGAATTTGACTTTTAACCAAATGTTAGTTTCTAGCCCGAGTCTTCGAATATTTGATCCTACTGTTAAATTCTTTGAGGTTTTGAGAAAATGCCACCTTTATGTATAACATTATGTACCACTTTGTATGGATGGGCTCCACTTGTATTATAGCGGTACTTCCATTAATATAACCGTCAATTTAAGGAGTAGAACTGTCAATTAGTGTACAAATAACTCATAAAATGACCTATCTATTTTGACTACAAAATTGATGGAATGACCAAATTGTCACGCGTAACACAATTGAAGGGCACTCGGGTACAAATTAAGGGATGATTGCAATTAAAAATCCTTTTTTTAATTTAAATGGTATATTTTATTTTATTTTTGCTTGAGGTACAAATATCTTTTTACTGTTAAGTAGTACAATATTTTACTGGGGATAAAAAGTAAACGAATAAAAAAAATAAAAACAAAAACAAAAAACAAGTGGATTTGCATAATGCACTTGTGTGGTGGTGGCATTGGCTTAGGGTTTTGAATACCTTACTAAACTAGAAGGATACGGATTTGAGAATGTTTCATACCAACTTATAGAGTCCATGTGTGGATCATCCAAAGGTACAACATTTACGTCCAAAACATAAACAAGTCTTCTATCCTTGCATCGAATTAATTTCATAAATTTAATCATTTGAACTGTACTTAACAAGAAAATATTGTTCTCATTCTTACCCTCTCTGTTAATGCATGTAAAACCATATAAATCCTTCCAACTGAAATTCATGAGACACACAATACATATATATACATATGAATTGAAGTTTTGTTTGATAATTACCTTATTGCTTTTGTCTCTTTTGTATATTTTTCAGAAACAACCAGTCTAAGGATTGAAGTTTCTACCTAGTATGTCCCAGGAAGAGCCTGCTCTCGTGTGAAGCATGAAGATTAATCTCGGCTTCTTATCTGCCTTCTTTTAAATCGAATAATATATCCAAGATTCTGTTCATAAATTGCGACTTAAATTTTAATTTTTTTTTTGGGGTGTAGTTTGCATCTCACTTGAGCAGTTGGCAACTATATGAAGATGATTTGTCTCTAAGATTTGGACTATGTGTACTTTTATGTTTAGTGTGTAGAGCATATAGGCTAAACACAAGTCTATAGAGACTAAGGAAATTTGGTTTTAATATGATTATATGCTGGGAAGAACTGTATTGAATTAATGCATATAAATATCAACGGTTCTTGCTCTCACAAAGCATCTGAGAAATACTTTTGACCCGAAGGTTCCAACAATCTCTGGAAACCAATTAGTAGCACACGAAGGTTTTAACTTGGGATGATTTATATGGCTTTATAGCCAGCATTTAACAGAGATGTGAATGAGAACAATTTCATGAACACAAGTTTATGAAACTCAATGGAAGCATAAAAGATACTTACATCGGCTTCTTACATCTCTCTTGGACAAGTAGCATCCTTGGATGATCCACACCTCCTTCTTGTATGGACTCTGTAAATTGCTTTGAAACACTCTGAAATGCGCATCCTTCTAGTTTAGTAAGGTGATCAATACCTTGTGCAATGTCTCTAATCTCAAGCAATCATCAATGTCTAAGAACTCGAGATTTGACATCACCCCTTTTTCTATAGTGATCTTAATTTAAGAATGAGAAATTAAAAACCCCCAAATATCTAAGATTCACAAAGCCTCTACTGACAGAGGAATTATCAAGGCAAAGCAAACATAGAGAACACAATGCTTCAATATGACGTAGTAAATCTTCTTCGAGTCTGGACCCACACAAATTCAAATATGTAAGAGAGTGGAGTGAACAAAACCAATGTGGTACCTTTTCTAGTTTGCCGCTCAATTAAAGTTTATTAAGGTAGGGAGGCGGTGAAGGCAATGCGTCAACTCGAAAAATTTCTCTCCATCTGCTACCCATAAACACAATTGGGAAAGGACCTTCATGTCTTGAATATAGGCACATAGGTCCACCTCATCTCTTTCTTTCACATTTGAAATTGCAAGGGCTGTAAGCTGGCTCATGTTTCCAATAAGTCTAATAATGTTTCCTTCAGATTCAATACATCCCAAAGTTTGCAATTTCTTCATCTTACAAATACTTAATGGTATTCTTACCCCAATAAATTTTGAACCATCTTTGATAGGCGTAAGTTTAGCAAATTAGAAATCCCTCTTGGAAGTGCCTCTATTTTTCTCCTCTTGATGTTCAACGTCTGAAGGTTGCGGTGCTTTCCTATGGATTCTGGAAGCTCCTTAATTGGAGGTCTACTCAAATTTAAATATTTTAAATTGAATAATGACGTTAGATTGTCTGGCAAATTAGCAAGTGGGACATCCTCCAAATCTAGAACCTTCAACAATTTAAGGTCAAAAGGTAATTTATTTGAGAAAGAGAATGAGGAAAAACAAATGAAGCCGTGATATACCTGTCCATGATCCAATTTCTCCATTAGTTGTTTGAATTGACAAACGAAGTGTTAGCAAGATCCTAGTGTAATTAGGAGATTTACTTCCTAGTATATTAGGATTCTATTTATTCCCTTTTTGTATAGATATTATGTAATTAGGACTTTATCTTATTTCCTAGTATAACCATGCTAGAGTTTATAACCATGTATTATAAATACCTCATTTTGGAGAATGAAATATAACCTGAAAATATTCTACCCATATTGTTTGACTTGGCATCAGAGCCAACTTTGCTGGTGACTTGTGTGTTGTGCCCACCCGTGTTCTAGCCCTATATTTTTTTTCTCTACTTGTGTCGTGTGTGCCCTCCTGGGTTTGTGTGTTGTGTTTTAGTGTTCGTGCCATTCCTCTCTTCGTGCATCTGCCATATTTGAGCCTTGTGTTACGCTGTGTACTCTGCCGTGTTTGTGCCTCTACTGTGTTCGTGCCTGTTTTCGTGCATCTGCCGTATTTGTGTCTCTGCTGTGTTCTGTTGTATATTCTGCGTGATTTGTTGAGTTTCTGCTACAATTATGGGTGATAACTCCATTGTTGGTGTTGTTGCTGCTAATTCTGCAAATTTGTGTGTTTCTGACTCTATTCCAGGTACTAGCTCCAATACTTGGATAATTGACGCTGGTGCTTCTAATCATATGACTTATGATGCTAAATTTTTTGATGAGTTGTCTAGTAACACCTGTGACCCATACATAACTAGTGTTAATGGCTTGCCCTCTCCAATTACTGGCGAGGGCACAATCTCTCTCACTCCTACTCTGTCCATGTCTCATGCGTTATTAGTTCCCAATATCCATTGTAACTTGTTATCTGTTGGTCGATTACTTGATACACTTAATGCTTCTGTTACTTTCTATCCTACCCATTGCTCTTTTCAGGATCTCAAGACTCACGAGATGATTGGGCATGGTAAACAGATAGGGGGGTATTATTTGACATTGCCTTCTGCATCAGTTCGTGATCGTGTCGTAAATACTGTTCAAAGTTGCAGTGTCAAAGACAAACAAAAAATTTGGTTATGGCATCGTCGCTTGGGACACCCGTCATTTGGCTACCTTAAGCGTCTGTTTCCATCTTTATTCCGCTATTGTGATGAGTCCAGTTTTAAGTGTGAGACATGTATTTTGGCCAAGAGTCATCGCACTGTGTTTCTTTTGAGTGACAGTAAAGCTACAAAGCCTTTTGATTTAATGCATTCTGATGTGTGGGGTCCGGCTTGCGTTACTTCGAATGAATTTCGTTGGTTCGTCACATTTATTGATGATTATACTCGACTCACTTGGGTTTTCTTGCTGAAAAATAAACATGATATTGCTTCCATCCTTCCAGAGTTTTGTACTATGGTGTCTACTCAGTTTCATGCTAGGGTCAAAATATTCTGGATAGATAACGGAGGTGAATATGTAAATAATACTTTGGCGTCTTTCTTCCGTGCTCACGGTATTATTCACCAAACGACAACCCCTTTTACCCCTCAACAAAATGGTGTGTCTGAAAGAAAGAACCAACAATTGCTTGAATTTTCCTGCTCACTCATATTGGATATGTCTGTTCCCCATCATCTTTGGGGGCATGCTGTTCTGTTTGCTGCCTATTTGATTAATCGTACTCCTAGCTGAGTTCTTGATTTCAAGACTCCGCATGATGTGTTTGGTGACCATGTTTCCCCTGTCTCCGTCTCCAAGTTGCCCCCTAAAGTTTTTGGATGTGTTGCCTATGTTCATGTCTACTCTCATCAACTGAGTAAACTTGATCCTTGTGCTCTGCGATGTTCTTTATTGGTTATTATTCTACTCAAAAGGATTATAAGTTCTATCATCCACCTATCTAGAAGGTGCATGTTACTTTGGATGTGACTTTCCATGAATAAGTGCCCTATTATGTCTCATCCTCCTCTCCAATTCAGGGGGAGAAGGGGAGTGAATTGGAGAGTGTTGGATTGGAGAATCTTGGACTTGAATTGGAGAATGATGCGTTTGAAGATACTGCTCTATGGAAGGAAACGATTGGTCGCACTGAAGCAAGCGATCGGTCACCCATATCTGAAGATGAAACATGTGAAGAAACGACCGATAGCCCTTTGGAACTCGACCGATCGCCTATATCTAGAGATGAAGTAGGTGCTCTTGGTGTCAAAATGACCGGTCGCATTGAAGCAAGCGACCAGTCGCCTGTACCTTAAAATAGTGACAGTGATTCTTGTATGGATGAGATTGATGCAATACCCCCCTTTGCCCTGCCAGTGCCCCAATCTACTCGTGATAGTGAATTAAGTGAGGTAATTTCTAATGATCTATCTGTGTCAACTTATCAGTTACCCCCACGAACCACTCGTGGGAAACCTAAAGTACAATATTCTCCTGACATACATGCCAAGTCTAAATATCCCATTAGCCATTATGTGTCAACTCATCGTTTGTCTAAGTCATATGCATCATATTTGTGTCAATTATCTAGTGTATGTGTGCCAACTAAGTTGCAGGATGCTTTATCTAACCCAAAATGGATGGATGCCATGAATGTTGAAATGGATGCCTTGAACTAGAATAAAACACGGGATTTAGTTTCTCTGCCACGAGGGAAGAAAGTTGTTGGATGCACATGGGTGTTTACTTTGAAGCATAAGGCTAATGGTTCCATTGACCGTTATAAGGCTAGATTGGTAGCAAAGGGTTATACTCAGACCTATGGAGTGGATTATTTAGAGACCTTTGCTCCAGTGGCAAAGCTTAATACTGTGCATATACTATTGTCCCTGGCTGCTAATCACGACTGGCCCTTATTGCAATTCGATGTCAAAAATGCGTTTCTACATGGTGACCTCAAGGAAGAGATTTATATGGATCTCCCTCCTGGTATTCCAGTAACCTATAAGGAGGGTGTTGTGTGTAAGTTGCGGAAGTCCTTATATGGATTGAAGCAGTCTCCAAGAGCGTGGTTTGGGAGATTTGCAGCATCTATGAATAAATTTGGGTATGCGCAGAGTAACTCAGACCATACTTTGTTTCTAAAGCATCATAAAGGTAAATTGACAGCTTAATTATTTATGTTGATGATATGATTGTAACTGGAGATGATCAGGCGGAAATGCAAAATCTTCAGAAGTATCTTGCTTCCGAGTTTGAGATGAAATCTTTGGGTGATTTGAAGTACTTTCTTGGAATTGAAGTTGCCAGATCTAAACAAGGGTGATTAGACATTCATAATTGCATGACGTTAGAAACATTGCCACAAGGTATTGAGCACCTTACTCAACTACAACGATACAGATTTCGTAATGTTTCAGAGTTGTATATGGAGTCCATAAAAGAAGGAGGTGTGGATCATGCAAGGATGCAACTCGTCGACAAGAGATGTAAGAAATATACGTAAGTATCTTTTATCCTTTCATTGACTTTCCTAAAGTTAATGATTTGGAATATTGCACTTGTGTTCAAGAAATTGCTCTCATTCACATCTCTGTTAATGGATGTAAAGCCATATAGATGTTTGTTAATTACAATATTGCTTTTGTCTTTTTATATATTTTGCAAAAACAAATCCTGTGATTGAAGATTTTACCCATGAGTTTAGGGGTGGGAAGAACTTGTTCGTCTTATTTTGACCCCAAGACTGATCTAGATTGGCTTCTTATTTGCTCTTTTTGAAAATCAAATGTCTTTTTGTGTGTTTTAATTTGCATGTAATAAAATTCGAGTTTGCATATGTCATTTCAGCAATTGGCAGATGTATCTCGATGATAAGCTTTTAAGATTTGGACCATGGATTCTTTTATATTCCACGTGTTTGTACTTTCTTCTATGTAGGTTTGTTTCTCTGGGGTCAGATGTTGAACTTTCAGATTGGCTAAATAAAAAAATACAGAATCTTAATTGCTTTCCATGAGAAGTTCTATAACACTGGAATGTCAACATAGTGGTATCTCAAGCCAATTACGCATTGTTATGTGAGGAAACTAAAACACATTACAATGCATGATTGATTTGAAATGCCGCCACAATGACATCCATGACGTAGGTAAGTTTTTCATCGCCCTTATAAATCCTATTAAGTAACCTGTTAGAATCTTCTCCCTAAAGGCGGCTCTTCTGCGACGGTTGACCTCCCCCTGCCCCCTCCCATCTTTCTCCCCCAATTGTGACAAGGATACGCTCAAATATTTGATCTTATCTAAGGAATGAAATGTAGTTTTTATTATTTTTTTAATCAAACAAAACTATATGCATTTAAAACATGTTTGACAAAGAAAATAAAAAGACATTCGTTTTAGGCAGTAGCCGCTTCCACATGGAATCGTACGTGGGGGGCTAATAACGGTTTTAACCGAAACTCCAGGGACTCCAATTTTTCTCACACAAACACAAAACAAACACTCTGTTTCCCTCTGATCTCTCTGCCTCTCAGAGCCATGGATGAAGAATACGACGTCATAGTGCTCGGAAAGGGCCTCAAAGAATGCATTCTTAGCGGCCTCCTCTCAGTGGATGGTCTCAAGGTAAAGCTTATGTGAACGGTTTATTTTGTTGGTCCTCTCTTAGAAATTGTTTTTGAGTGGACAACATATAAAATTGTTGCTGCCTTGTGGTAAGGTTATTGTCTAACAAATCTAACCTACTGCTACACAGTATGACATACTTTTCTTCTATTCATGCTTCTCTTTAAATACGGCATCGATTTATTTATCTATTTTCGGATTTTAGCTTTGGAAGCGATTCAGTAGAGACTACAATGTTGATATGATCCCCAAAGTATCAAGAATTAATGATGCGTATATTTCTTCCTATTGTTCTTTGATTTCTTCTTTTAGTTTTCCTTTCGTTTAATCGTCATATATAAGGTGATGATGATGTACCATTTTGTCACGCCCCGGATCCGGGGGTCAGTGGAAACCCCGCGCCCAGTGTGTGAGAAAGTAAAATAAAATAAAAAGAAGCCGAAACATGGGTTTAAAATAAACTTCTCTTATAAAAATAGATCCAAAATCTTACAACTTTACAATAAATAAAAAAAAGCTCTATCACTCTCATCTAATTAGCCTCAACCGATTTAGTTCTTGTCTTGCCCACTAATTCATCTGAAAAATTAAACAGGGTGAGGGAAGAGAAACCACCACTCAGTGAGTAGATTATGTAATATGCCAGTCAAGCAATGCCGTTTACACACTCTAGAAAATATCATGAAAAGATGCAGCAGTCTAGATCAGATCACATTGTCCCTTCATATCTCGGTTATCCTTCATAGCATGTAACCAACCACGTGACCCATACTGGCCTCACTGCCCTATGTCCCCGTGTGGTACATCTATCCCTCGGATACCCCAACATTGAAGTTCTCATGTTCCATGAATAATATATACTTCACAAATATTCCAGTCAATATATATATATATATATATATATATATATATATAGTGTGAAAGATTGCATCAAACTAGACATGCTTGACTTGAAATAGAGAGATATTTGTAAATAGAACAAATCCACGATAATTCATGGTTTTCATATTTTATCACAAAATAAGAACTTTTAGAACACATTACATAACTCACCTCGACAATGAGAGCCCTTAAAATAAATTGGCAAGACAACCCATCTACCTATCTTCATGTATTATCACCCAAACCAAGCTCCAAGAGTTTCATCTCCACTCTCTCTCCTTTTTTCTAATTTCTCATGTTTTGAAACTATAAGGTTATGCTCCTATTTATAGTGTTTATAGGGATATGATAAACTTCAATATTAAAAGGATATCCAAGTTTATCCAAAAGATAAATATCCTAACAAGATAAAATCATCCAAGTTTATCCAAAAGATAATATCGTCCAAGTTTATCCAAAAGATAAATATCTTCTTTTATCCATTTAAAATACGGGTCTTCACACATTTTCTGTTTTTGCTTAAGATTGCAATATGCTCAAAAATAAATATAACATACAAAATCCAAAAAGATTAAAATAAAAAAAGAAAGGAAACACATGCACTAGCACTACAATTCAAACATGCATGAATACTGTCTGGCTTTCTTGTTTTACTTTCTTTCTTTTTTCCTTCTACATATTTCAGCCCCAATGAGTTTTACTCCTTTGTGTGTGGTTGAGGCAATTATAAACAATATGCTTTCTGTCTAAAAAGTCAATAATGAGCCATGCCTTTTGGTATTACTTAAACTGATACTGTGTTCAGGATTTCAGATTCTCCATTCGATTGGCTATTCCCAGGGCCGGCCCTGGGTAATCTGAGGCCCAGGGCAAAATCTTAAGTGTGCCCAAAATAATGTATACATTAAAATTATAAATTTTTTTATCAACAAATTAATTTTATTTATAGCATTCATTGTTTTACAACATGAGCCTTCCCAATTGTTATTGTTTGATGATAATAATTTGAGGAAAAATATCATCGTGTTCATCCATAGGGAATTTGCAGTTAGTTTCTCCCGCATGAAACTTTTCTGAAAGTAAATATGCCATTTTCACATTTCTCCCGCATGAAAGTTTTCTGAAAGTAAATCTGCCATTTTCGCATCATAAACTTTCAATTCATTTTCATTTTCTGCTTATTCTTCCAAATGAATATGAACAATTCATTTGGTAAATCTTCAAATAAATTTTCTTGTTTAAACGAGGTAATCCATTACAAAACTCACGTTCTACCTGCAAAACTGATTAAGACCCAACAAAAATCATCTTTGTTGCTTATCTGGGTTTGCACCTGTAACCCATCTCAATTCTCAATGAATAAGTTCTCAATTGGCGACCTTGAATCTGCAAGAATGCCTATATAAAGTGATTATTTGGAAAATAGCAGCAACAGAGACAAAGAGAAAGAACTTACAGCTCTGTTGGCTTGTCTCTTCTGTCATGGAGAGGAAATGATAGGGAAAGAGAGAGGCAATGGAGAGGAGAGAGGCTGCAATGTGACTGTAAGTGAGGGATGATAGGTACATATATAAGAAAATTGAGACAACAAGAATCTAAACCCTATATGGTCTAGTTTTGTTTTGTTTTTTGTTTTTTTTTTTTTGGGGATATGATTAAAAAACAATATATTTGCTAGCATATATGGGTTAGCACGCGCTTTTGGGAAGGGAGGATTAAACAAAAATGGATGCCTGGTTATTTTTTATATTTTTTTTCTGAGGACTTTTTGTTTTTTTATTTGTTTTGTTCTATACGTATATAATATATGGCTTAACTTGATTTTTTTTTGGTGTCCCTTTCAATTATGGGCCCCGGGCCCAGGCCCCAGTTGCCCTCCCCAAGGGCCGGCTCTGGCTATTCCTTATAATTATGTACATGTATGTTGTTATTTAGAGAGAGAGGGAGGGAGAGAAAGGCAAAGTGTACAAACTAGAATAATTGATATCTCTCCAGCAATCCAAGCCTTGAGTGTTGGTCATTTGAGCTGCTTATATCCGGCTCTTTCCTTTTTGTGTAACTTCAGAAACAGAGAAGATGATCTTCTAAGAATTAAGTAGGATCTTCAAAACCAATTTTTCAATTTGATACCTGCGCTACATAAAATATAAAAAATTAATACCTGTGCTGCGATGTTTTCTTGTATTTTTACTTGTATGTGTATGCATGTCTCTGTACTTCATCTTCATAGATCGATTGAACTGGGATAATGCTCATCTGATTTGGTTGACTTATGACAGGTCAGCTGCCACTTGTGGACATTGTTTTTACTCTTCGTAGATCGATTGAAATTCTAAGTGAGCAGTTGTTAGGGGAAATCTCAAGAGCCTTGAAGCCTCTGATTCTTCCAGAGGGGAAAGGCATAAGGTAATTCATTATTCACGTTCGCATTGTCACATTATGGATTTAGTTTTGAAGTGAGAATCTTACTTGGATTTCTCGCAGACCACCTATGCAATTCAGCACAACCTACTACTGTCTAGTTTTCTAGAAGCACAAGCTCTTCAAATGAAATCAAAATATATCATATGAGTTGTCCTTTAGGGTAAGTTTCAATGTTACTTACTAGTATCCCTTGACATAATGTTGTAATTGGATATGCTATATATGTGATCGCTGTAGGTTAGTCAGTTGAGCTTTGATTTTGTTTACTTCTCATTTTGTATGTCAACTTGTCAAGGCTAAAAAGTTTGAAGATTGGTTCATCTTTTGCGTTAAAAAAGACCACAAGAAGTTTACCAAAAGTTCAGATCAATGATGATATTTGGTTGATGAAGATAGTCTGTTGACACAGAAGAGGACCTAAAGAAACCCAGCTGCTTCTATGTAAGGCATCCTGGTTCTAATTATTTATTTATGTTTTTGTGATTTGTTTATGGTGTTTGTCAACTTTGTGAGATTATTTGGGGTTAACTGCAATTTTTGTGATTCTTTAACCATAAACTGAGCAAGCTGCAAAATTGTGAGTTGGAAGCACAAGGAAAGCTTGTAAAAATTGAAATGGTGTTGGAGCTCATGTTGCTGTCAAGCCTTTTGTATGTGCTAGATGTATGTGTGCAGCATGTTGATCATGTTGGTGCTCTGGCTTTTTTTAAAATTTTTTACTAGCCTCTCAGCACGCGGTTTCGCGCCTGCGAGAGGTTTTTTTTTTTAAAATTAAAATTTATTTTAGAATTAAAAAAGATAATGAGTAGTTGTGTTCCATAAAAATAGGATCCATTATCTGAATTTTCTTTTAGTTTTAATTTTTTTAAATATCAAAAAGTGTAAATTTACCATATTATCCTCATTTAATTAATAATTTCAATTCTTAATGTTTGCATTAACCAAGAGCATTTTTTGGTATTTTGAATGTTTCACCATTCTCTACCTTTTGCTTTATATATATATATATATATATATATATATATATATATTAGTCTTTCCATATGCGTTTCCACGCCTGCAAGAGGCTTTTTTTAAAAAAACATTAAATTTATTTTAGAATTAAAAAAGATAATGGGTAGTTGTGTTCCATAAAAATAGGATCCATTATTTGATTTTTCTTTTAATTTTAATTTTTTTAATATGAAAAAGTCTGAATTTATCATATTATCCTCATTTAATTAATAATTTCAATTCTTAATGTTTGCATTAACCAAGGGCATTTTCTGGTATTTTGAATGTTTCACCATTCTCTGCCTTTTGCTTTATATATATAGATAAATATAATTATTTTCAGTATTTTTTTAAGATAGTGCTATATCAACTAATCTAGGGTGGCGGTGGGAGGCGCACACAAGGGGATTCGAACTGGTGCCATGGGGTTTTGCAAATAAACACCTCTACCACTGAGGTAATCACACCCTGGCTGGCTGGTGCTCTAGCTATTTTCTGTAACTCTTGCTCTGTTTTAGCTTTTAGTGTCGGATGATGAAATATTTACCACTTGTAGTTATTAGGACTACACCTCAAATTTTTAGTTATTCATGATAACTATTTATGAGGTTAGGACTCAAACTCAAGTATTGTGTGATGTTTTATGGTAACAGTTTACTGAATATATGACGATAATTCGTATATGACTACCGAGTTTATTGGTTCTAATTTGGAATTTTGTATGTACAGTGCATAAATAAGATTGTTGTCTTGTGTTAAAATAGTTGATTGTACAAGCGTCAATATTTTTTGGGAGATTCACTAATATACCAAAAATAGAGTCTGAAATTATAAAAAACCCCACATAGAATGCACTTTAGAAACACACCCAAAATCCATTTATTATATAAGAAATTAGTGTTAAAGTTCCTATAAATTACATGACTACCCCTGATGCCCAACAAATAAGAAATTAGTGTTAAAGTTCCTATAAATTACATGACTGTCATTTACTATATAAGAAATTAGTGTTAAAGTTTCTACAAATTACATGACTGCCACTGATGCCCAATAGAAAAAAAAACTCAAAAAACACCCAAAATAAGCCCAACCCAATTTTATAAAAAAAGCCCAAATATTTTATTACAACACAAAAGTGTCTTGAAAACTGTAACTACAAGCATGCATCTTCATTAAACAATCTCTGCAAAATGTCTGTTCATTTCATCGTCTTCATCATTTATGCAAACCGAAACTCCATAACCACCACGAAGCTTGATCTACTTTCAAAAACCAACACCACACACTAACCTCCACCCACAAAACAAAGACAAAATTTCAGAGAACAATTTCAACAAGAAAAGGCTTCAAAAGTAAGACATTTAAAAACCAAACCTTTACTGTAATGTTGATTAATTGCTGTAAAGTTCCAGTGTAGGGTAATAACAGTATTTTAGATTCGACTCCAAGACAAAATCTTGAAACTATATTGGATTTTCACTATTGGATTGACTGCATAGGACTATAAAATAGTCGGTTTTTAGCAACTCAAAACAGAAAGAGATATTTAGTCATACAGATTCTTAACATTGCTAGTTTACTATCATGTTGATTAATGGCTGTAAAGTTCCAGTATAGGGTAATAACACTGCTTGTTTCCTATGGAATCCTATTTCTAAGGCATGTCGACTACTGTAAAGTTTCAGTCTAGGGTAATAACTGTTGGTTTTAAAACATTTTTAAGAAGTTGATTTGAACATTAAACATACAAATTAATCAAATTAATTGCAGCGGAAGAATAAGGTGGTTGTTTAAATTCAAAACAAAACTTCTTCCAAGTATCTTAAGCCATGAACATTGATATGTTTTTCATAAATGAAAATTCAAGAGAAAGGATAAGATATAATTACCCTTGAAGCAATTATATGAACCAAGTTGTGTTTTGGTCTTCTCTTGATGATTTCCCTTTGTTGATCTCCTCTTGATCTTTCTCCTCCTTGTGAGCCACAAAAGTATATGGCCTCTAAGTCTCCACACCAATGGAACCTTGAGATGAGAAGAAGTATCTTGAGAATACAAGGATGCTAGTGCAAGATCCTCAAGATTGGTTTCAATCTAAACCCCTTTGAAAGATGATTGTGTTTCACTCTTGAAAACTCACAATTGTCTCTCTTTGATCTCCCAAACCTATTTGGTTGATGTTAGATTGTGTTTGTGTGTAATTGAGCTTATGGAAACAATTCCCATACACCTTTACTTAAGCATTTTCGGCCAAACCCCATTGGGCTTCCAAAATTGGGCCTTATGACACTTAAGCCATAATTTAGGTGTCTTAAGTCCATGGGCTTGATACCCAATCATTTGGGCTTCTCATTAACTATTACCGAGGCCCAAATACATTTTTACACGTAGTAAATCATCCACATCAAATCAATCAAATTGATTTCCTCATTCTCATTTGTATTACTCAAAGTTAACCATTTAAGGTGTGCGATCCATTAGGTTCTAATTTAGCAAGGCAGTGGGAATACATTAGAACTCTTTCTAACCAACTGGAATTAAAACCCCCTTTTAATTCTTCCTTTATTTGGATCGATCACAATCAATCCTAGGACTTCCACAAGCCAAGAGTGACATCTAGCAATATATCATGGCTACCCAAGCTAATTAGAATAGATGAAGAACCTATTCAGTTGGAATTGCAATGCAATACGGTCCTTCTCTTATACAATGTTTCCAATCATATTGTTAGGGTACGGATTGATAATGTCAAACCCCTAATATGATTAAACTCATATGATTCAATAGAACACAATTAAAAACCACTTTCTAAATCATGTTCAAGTACTTCGGCCGAAGATTCACTGAATCATATCTTGAAACATTCTCCTTTCTTTATCAAGGTAGAGATTCCTTATTGTACATTCACATGCCTCTATGATGAATTAAGAGATCCCAATAACACATAAGGAAAATCTTTTACGACTTGCCTTTGTGAGCTATCAAAGATAAATAACGCATCACAAGACAACCATGATGCCTCAGGTCTAAGGACTAATTTGCATTATTGCAACTATGAGTTCTCGTTTGACATATAGATAGATACTCCATACGAGAACTCCGGTTGATCGCGTTCAGTGTACTCATTCACTAATGAGCACCCACATACTTGTATTAGTGTCAACTACACAAATGGTTTGAGACCAACCATCCTCATCATTGAGCATACATAGTATGTGCCAATCTTGACGGTTTATCAATGCCCATTTGATAACCTTATGATTAGGAACATTTTGGGATACTACAGTTAGAGATTAAAGGTCTCCCGAATCTAAACTTCTTTAGATTACTTTATCTCTTATTTAGTACACCCTGGACTTTTGTTTCTTTACACGACATAAAAGATAACAAAATAATATTGCCCTTTATTTATCATATACGAAATGTATTCTAAGGAGATTACATCAAATGTATTGGCTCTTAGGGCACATTTCTAACAATCTCCCACTTGCACTAGAGCCATTTAGCCATGTATCTAATACCCATTTTCTCTGTATGTCTATCCAGTTGTGACTGTGACATAGGCTTAGTGAGTGGATCTGCTACGTTGTCTGCTGATGCAACCTTTAGGATGCACACATCACCATTCGAAATGAGTTCTCGAATCTTGTGGAATTTTCTTTCAATGTGTTTGGATCTCTGATGAGACCTTGGTTCCTTGGCTTGAGCTATCGCCCCATTATTGTCACAGTACAAAGGCACTGGTGACATTATGGTTGGAACCACATTTAGTTCGGTAATGAACTTTTTCATCCAAACAGCTTCCTTTGCCGCTTCTGAGGCAGCAATGTACTCAGCTTCAGTGGTGGAGTCGGCTGTAACACTTTGTTTACAGCTTCTCCAACTAACAGCACCTCCATTCAGAATGAAGACATACCCAGATGTGGATTTACGATCATCAACATCAGATGCGAAATCAGAATCGGTAAACGCTTCCACTTGTAACTCTGATATTCCTCCATAAATAAGGAACATATCCTTAGTTCTTCGTAAGTATTTAAGGATACACTTAACGGCTCCCCAATGATCTAATCCTGGGTTTGACTGATATCTACTAGTTATACTAACAGCATAACTGATATCTGGTCTTGTACAAACCATGGCATACATGAGACTCCCTATTACTGATGCATAAGGGATTTTACTCATCTGCTGTATATCTTCAGGAGTTTTCGGACACATGTTCTTAGAAAGGTGAAGTCCATGTCTAACTGGAAGTAACCCTTTCTTAGATTGTTCCATATGAAATCTCTTTAGCACCTTATCTATATACAAGGATTGAGATAATCCAATTATTCTCTGAGATCTATCACGATAAATCTTTATACCAAGTATATAAGATGCCTCTCCTAAATCTTTCATTGCGAATGATTTAGTGAGCCACAGCTTCACTGAAGATAGCATTCCTATATCGTTTCCAATAATCAGTATGTCATCTACATACAACACTAGGAATACTACCGAACTCCCACTGACCCTTTTGTACACACATTGGTCATCCATGTTTTGCATGAAGTCAAACGATTTGACAACTTCATCAAAGCGGATGTTCCAACTCCTAGAAGCTTGCTTCAACCCATAAATGGATTTATGTAGCTTGCATACCTTATGCTTATCAGCTGTAGAAATGAAGCCTTCAGGTTGATCCATGTATAGTTCTTCCTGAAGGTGGCCATTAAGAAAAGCCGTCTTCACATCCATTTGCCAAATCTCATAATCATGGTATGCAGCTATTGCAAGCAAAATCCGAATAGACTTTGTCATAGCAACAGGAGAGAAGGTTTCTTCATAGTCAATCCCTTCTCTCTGCTTGTAGCCCTTTGCTACTAGCCTTGCCTTGTAGGTTTCTATTTTCCCATCTGAGCCTATCTTCCTCTTAAAGATCCATTTATTTCCTATTGGTACAATACCAGGAGGCGGATCAACTAGAGTCCAGACTTGGTTGGTATACATAGAATCCATTTCGGATTTCATGGCTCCAAGCCATTTCTGTGAGTCAATGTCTGACATTGCCTCATTGTAGTTCGAAGGGTCTTCAATATCCTTACAATCACTTAGGAGATTTAACTCTCCTTCGTTTTCATGAAGGAAACCGTAATACCTCTCAGGCATTCTTCTAACCCTACTTGAACTACGCGGAGTTTGTGTCATATCAGTTTGTGGATCTGGGATTGCATTCAGTTCAGTGTTGATTTCTAGCTCTTTGGACAATTCCTTGAGTTCTATCTCATGTCCCCCTTTCCCATCAAGAGCGTATTCTCTTTCCAGGAAGGTAGCTGACCTTGCGACGAACACCTTTTGCTCGTCGATGTGATAGAAGTAATATCCCATAGTTTCCTTGGGATACCCGATAAATCTACACTTCACTGACCTTGCATCTAGTTTATCCACATCTTGTCTTTTGACATATGCTGGACAACCCCAAATCTTGATATAACCAAGACTTGGTTTCTTCCCAAACCACATTTCGTATGGAGTTTGTGGAACAGACTTGGAAGGCACTCTATTTAACAAATGAATTGCTGTTTCAAGTGCATATCCCCAAAAGGATATAGGTAAATCAGTATAGCTCATCATGGAACGAACCATATCCATTAAGGTTCGATTTCTCCTTTCAGAAACCCCATTATGTTGTGGAGTCCCTGGTGGAGTCCATTGTGATAAGATGCCATGTTCCTTGAGGTAATCAAGAAACTCTGTGCTTAAGTATTCACCTCCTCGATCGGATCTAAGGATTTTAATACTCTTGCCTGTTTGGTTTTCAACTTCATTTCTGAATTCCTGAAACTTTTCAAAAGATTCAGACTTATGCTTCATTAAGTATAAGTACCCGAACCGTGAATGATCATCAGTAAAGGTAATGAAGTATGAATAACCTCCCCTTGCGTTTGTAGACAAAGGTCCACAAACATCTGTGTGGATTAACCCCAACAACTCTGTAACTCTTTCTCCTTTTCCTGTAAAAGGAGACTTGGTCATTTTACCTTGTAGACAAGATTCACAAGTAGGCATAGGAGCAGGGTCTAAAGATCCAAGGCATCCATCTTTTGCCATCCGGTGAATCCTATCTTGGCCAATGTGTCCAAGTTTGAGGTGCCACAATTTAGTTGAGTTATCCACTTCTCTAGGCCTTTTAGGTCTAGGTGCATCTTTATCTATACAGTTAATACTACCATTCATTTCTAAATGAAAAAGACCATCAATCAAATTTGCATAAGCAATAATTCGATTATTATGTGAAATAGAACAAAGTAGTTTGTCAAACAAAACAACAAATCCGTCTCTTAAAAGCATAGAGACAGATATTAAGTTCTTTACACAACCAGAAATGAAATAACAATTATTCAAATTCAGGGTCTCCCCGGAAGGTAGATTGAGACGATAGGTGCCTACAGCTTTGGCAGCTACCTTAGTGCCATTACCCACAGTTAGCACCATTTCTCCTTTTCCGAGTCTTCTACTTCCTACTAGTCCCTGCACACAATTGCAAATATGTTGACTAGCTCCTGAATCAACTATCCAGGTAGAAGTATTAACTGTAAAAACTGATTCAAGAACAAGAGTGTTACCTTCCGAAGGCTTGTTCTTTAAGCTTGCGAGGTAATCCTTGCAATTTCTCTTCCAATGTCCATCCTTTCCACAGTGAAAGCAAGTTCCTTTCGGTTCCTTGCCTTTCTTTGTTATTTTTCTTTCCTTGGGTTTTAGAAAACCTTTCTTCTTCTTTCCCTTATCCTTAGCTTTCGGTTTGGATTTGGAAGAGGAGGAAGAACTCTTTTCAAACACCGCAACTGTCCCTTTCAGCCCTTTATCCTTTGAGATATTCTTTTCAGCTACTATAGCCATATTGAGTAGCTCAGATAAAGAACTTTCCATCTTTCCCATATTATAGTTCATAACAAATTGGGAAAAATCTGATGAGAGGGACGAAAGAAAAAAATCTTGTTGAACTTCAGCATTAAATGGACAATCCAATTTTTCTAATTTCTCAAGCAATGATATTATCTTGAGACCATGCTGATTAACCGGAGTCCCTCTTGTCATCTTTGTGTTGACAAGTTCACATATTGTATTGAATCGCAAGCTACGAGTAGCTTCACCATAAAGTTCATTAAGGTGAAGCAATATGGAAGCACAATCTTCCATATCTTCATGTTGTTTTAGTAGATCATCATTCATGGATGCTAGTAAGTAACATTTACCTCTACTATCATCCTTAACATGCTTCTCATAAGCAGTTATCTCTTCCTGAGTAGCTTCTTCGTCAGGAGCAATATGTAGTGGGGCTTGTGTCAACACATAATCAATCTCATCCATTTTAAGGACAAGTTTCATTTTGCGAAGCCAACCCGGATAGTTCGTGCCATCAAGGATGTAATTGTTAAGTATCGATGAGATTGGGTTTTTAACGGCCATTTGAAAATTCTGCAACAACGTAAAAAAAATTTAGTTTAGATTAATCTTCTACCAAAAACTTAGGGTCTTTAAGTCATGATGGTAGCTCCCACTATTTTTGGCAAATTTCATATCCCTCTTGAAATCCGAGAGTTTCCGTTGAAACTCTTAGTGGGGATGGGAGTCTCATTTTCATATAGTTTTCCTCAACCTAACAGTTTGTTGGATTGCTATCTTACTAATGAGAGGATACTCTTATCCAATCACATCATTCATGTGAATACCCATCACTATGGCCTCTAGAGAACTAGACCTCAACCTAACAGTTTGTTGGTTTCGTTCGTCTTAGTTAAGTTATTCCCACCATGCTTGTGGGTATAGGGTTTCAAGCATGACCTCAACCTAACGATTTGTTGGCCACACTCGTTATCTATCCGCACTACATCAAGTATGTGTAATAGGCTTCCCTTGGATGGTTACAAGTACTGGATGTTGCCTCACTGAGGTACAACAAAGTGTAAATGTGCCACCCAATAAGAGACTACCACGGTGGAAGGCCACAAAATAGCATTCAAAATGCCATTTCGCTTATCAACTTAATATTGCTTTGAGGGTAGTTGAATTGGTCTCATTTTAATCCAATTTTAATCCTGTTAAAATTACCTATCTAATCTCATTAAATGGTTCCCAATGCAACATATTAGTAGCACATAATACTCCCACTAAATATTTTAGAAACCATTTGCTTAAGATAGCGAGAATATATGGTGCTACTAATTGGTTAATTATTGTCATTACCGAACATTCAAATTGCGTTGGGCTTAGAGGATGATTATGGACTTTCTTGTTGATCCAACACGAGCCACCATGTTGGATCATGGTCTTGGAAGGTGATTCATTTTAATTACGCGCGCATAAAAAATAAATTAGGCATGAAAGCCATTTCATTATTACATAGCCAAATAAATTAGGCATGAAAGCCATTTCATTATTACATAGCCAATCAAAAACGAATACATATCCAATAAGCGGCCAATCACATAGCTCAATTGTTTGGTCTAAGTCCATAACCATCCTTTAATTATTTAAACGCTTTAAACAATTAAACTAGCAATGTAAATACATGCTCTTGGGTTGCATACATATGTGGGTTTAATTCAAGTGGTAACCATATTCAAAATAAATTTACCATGGAGTGAAAACGTTTTACTACAATAGCAAAAGTAATTGTGGAAATCTATTGGACATAGTTACACTTATCATATATAGTAATTAGGTCCAAAACTATTCAACAATTAATAATGGATCCAAAGTTGATCCACTAGGGTGTGGGGTTAAAGCATGCATTTGTATAATACAAAGTGGTGATCATGATTATTCCAACAAGGTGAATAATCATGAATGTGACTAGGTAGGCCAACCACACTCACCAAAGTAATCAAAATTAATTTTAGTGTGGTGGGTAAAAAATTAGTGATGGGAATAATTTGAACAACTTTTGCATTTTATATCAAATCACCATAATTTAAATCTAGATAGCCCCACACACTCACCAAAGTAATCTTATTAAATTTAGTGTGGTGGGTAAATGTTTATTAAGTGGAAACATTTTTGAAAAACTTTTAATTTTATAATAAAACACCATCATCATCTTTTGACCTATTTTGGTGGAAAATTCCACTAAACACAATCATCAAAATTAGTCACCTAACTTATGGATCAAAAAGATCCCATAACAAGAACATCAAGAACACCAAGAACATGCATATGAACTTATATGAATGTTCATGCTATTTCCGGAAAAATCCATATTCCATTTTAACCATCTCATGCTCTTAATATCATATATTTCATGAAGTTAAAATCATGGGGTTTTAATGCAACTATGCTCTAATGTTCATACATACATATATGCATACAAAGAGAGCATCAATCATCAAAACATAAATCCGGAAATTCAAAATCCCAAACAACCCCTTTCACTCCATTTGATTTACATTCAATCATATCAAAATAAATCAAGTATAACCATTATACTTTTAAATGAATTTATAACCCACATATGCATCTCTAAACCCTAGAATCATATCAAGTTCATGACCTATGGCTCTGATACCAATTGTTGGTTTTAAAACATTTTTAAGAAGTTGATTTGAACATTAAACATACAAATTAATCAAATTAATTGCAGCGGAAGAATAAGGTGGTTGTTTAAATTCAAAACAAAACTTCTTCCAAGTATCTTAAGCCATGAACATTGATATGTTTTTCATAAATGAAAATTCAAGAGAAAGGATAAGATATAATTACCCTTGAAGCAATTATATGAACCAAGTTGTGTTTTGGTCTTCTCTTGATGATTTCCCTTTGTTGATCTCCTCTTGATCTTTCTCCTCCTTGTGAGCCACAAAAGTATATGGCCTCTAAGTCTCCACACCAATGGAACCTTGAGATGAGAAGAAGTATCTTGAGAATACAAGGATGCTAGTGCAAGATCCTCAAGATTGGTTTCAATCTAAACCCCTTTGAAAGATGATTGTGTTTCACTCTTGAAAACTCACAATTATCTCTCTTTGATCTCCCAAACCTATTTGGTTGATGTTAGATTGTGTTTGTGTGTAATTGAGCTTATGGAAACAATTCCCATACACCTTTACTTAAGCATTTTCGGCCAAACCCCATTGGGCTTCCAAAATTGGGCCTTATGACACTTAAGCCATAATTTAGGTGTCTTAAGTCCATGGGCTTGATACCCAATCATTTGGGCTTCTCATTAACTATTACCGAGGCCCAAATACATTTTTACACGTAGTAAATCATCCACATCAAATCAATCAAATTGATTTCCTCATTCTCATTTGTATTACTCAAAGTTAACCATTTAAGGTGTGCGATCCATTAGGTTCTAATTTAGCAAGGCAGTGGGAATACATTAGAACTCTTTCTAACCAACTGGAATTAAAACCCCCTTTTAATTCTTCCTTTATTTGGATCGATCACAATCAATCCTAGGACTTCCACAAGCCAAGAGTGACATCTAGCAATATATCATGGCTACCCAAGCTAATTAGAATAGATGAAGAACCTATTCAGTTGGAATTGCAATGCAATACGGTCCTTCTCTTATACAATGTTTCCAATCATATTGTTAGGGTACGGATTGATAATGTCAAACCCCTAATATGATTAAACTCATATGATTCAATAGAACACAATTAAAAACCACTTTCTAAATCATGTTCAAGTACTTCGGCCGAAGATTCACTGAATCATATCTTGAAACATTCTCCTTTCTTTATCAAGGTAGAGATTCCTTATTGTACATTCACATGCCTCTATGATGAATTAAGAGATCCCAATAACACATAAGGAAAATCTTTTATGACTTGCCTTTGTGAGCTATCAAAGATAAATAACGCATCACAAGACAACCATGATGCCTCAGGTCTAAGGACTAATTTGCATTATTGCAACTATGAGTTCTCGTTTGACATATAGATAGATACTCCATACGAGAACTCCGGTTGATCGCGTTCAGTGTACTCATTCACTAATGAGCACCCACATACTTGTATTAGTGTCAACTACACAAATGGTTTGAGACCAACCATCCTCATCATTGAGCATACATAGTATGTGCCAATCTTGACGGTTTATCAATGCCCATTTGATAACCTTATGATTAGGAACATTTTGGGATACTACAGTTAGAGATTAAAGGTCTCCCGAATCTAAACTTCTTTAGATTACTTTATCTCTTATTTAGTACACCCTGGACTTTTGTTTCTTTACACGACATAAAAGATAACAAAATAATATTGCCCTTTATTTATCATATACGAAATGTATTCTAAGGAGATTACATCAAATGTATTGGCTCTTAGGGCACATTTCTAACAATCTCCCACTTGCACTAGAGCCATTTAGCCATGTATCTAATACCCATTTTCTCTGTATGTCTATCCAGTTGTGACTGTGACATAGGCTTAGTGAGTGGATCTGCTACGTTGTCTGCTGATGCAACCTTTAGGATGCACACATCACCATTCGAAATGAGTTCTCGAATCTTGTGGAATTTTCTTTCAATGTGTTTGGATCTCTGATGAGACCTTGGTTCCTTGGCTTGAGCTATCGCCCCATTATTGTCACAGTACAAAGGCACTGGTGACATTATGGTTGGAACCACATTTAGTTCGGTAATGAACTTTTTCATCCAAACAGCTTCCTTTGCCGCTTCTGAGGCAGCAATGTACTCAGCTTCAGTGGTGGAGTCGGCTGTAACACTTTGTTTACAGCTTCTCCAACTAACAGCACCTCCATTCAGAATGAAGACATACCCAGATGTGGATTTACGATCATCAACATCAGATGCGAAATCAGAATCGGTAAACGCTTCCACTTGTAACTCTGATATTCCTCCATAAATAAGGAACATATCCTTAGTTCTTCGTAAGTATTTAAGGATACACTTAACGGCTCCCCAATGATCTAATCCTGGGTTTGACTGATATCTACTAGTTATACTAACAGCATAACTGATATCTGGTCTTGTACAAACCATGGCATACATGAGACTCCCTATTACTGATGCATAAGGGATTTTACTCATCTGCTGTATATCTTCAGGAGTTTTCGGACACATGTTCTTAGAAAGGTGAAGTCCATGTCTAACTGGAAGTAACCCTTTCTTAGATTGTTCCATATGAAATCTCTTTAGCACCTTATCTATATACAAGGATTGAGATAATCCAATTATTCTCTGAGATCTATCACGATAAATCTTTATACCAAGTATATAAGATGCCTCTCCTAAATCTTTCATTGCGAATGATTTAGTGAGCCACAGCTTCACTGAAGATAGCATTCCTATATCGTTTCCAATAATCAGTATGTCATCTACATACAACACTAGGAATACTACCGAACTCCCACTGACCCTTTTGTACACACATTGGTCATCCATGTTTTGCATGAAGTCAAACGATTTGACAACTTCATCAAAGCGGATGTTCCAACTCCTAGAAGCTTGCTTCAACCCATAAATGGATTTATGTAGCTTGCATACCTTATGCTTATCAGCTGTAGAAATGAAGCCTTCAGGTTGATCCATGTATAGTTCTTCCTGAAGGTGGCCATTAAGAAAAGCCGTCTTCACATCCATTTGCCAAATCTCATAATCATGGTATGCAGCTATTGCAAGCAAAATCCGAATAGACTTTGTCATAGCAACAGGAGAGAAGGTTTCTTCATAGTCAATCCCTTCTCTCTGCTTGTAGCCCTTTGCTACTAGCCTTGCCTTGTAGGTTTCTATTTTCCCATCTGAGCCTATCTTCCTCTTAAAGATCCATTTATTTCCTATTGGTACAATACCAGGAGGCGGATCAACTAGAGTCCAGACTTGGTTGGTATACATAGAATCCATTTCGGATTTCATGGCTCCAAGCCATTTCTGTGAGTCAATGTCTGACATTGCCTCATTGTAGTTCGAAGGGTCTTCAATATCCTTACAATCACTTAGGAGATTTAACTCTCCTTCGTTTTCATGAAGGAAACCGTAATACCTCTCAGGCATTCTTCTAACCCTACTTGAACTACGCGGAGTTTGTGTCATATCAGTTTGTGGATCTGGGATTGCATTCAGTTCAGTGTTGATTTCTAGCTCTTTGGACAATTCCTTGAGTTCTATCTCATGTCCCCCTTTCCCATCAAGAGCGTATTCTCTTTCCAGGAAGGTAGCTGACCTTGCGACGAACACCTTTTGCTCGTCGATGTGATAGAAGTAATATCCCATAGTTTCCTTGGGATACCCGATAAATCTACACTTCACTGACCTTGCATCTAGTTTATCCACATCTTGTCTTTTGACATATGCTGGACAACCCCAAATCTTGATATAACCAAGACTTGGTTTCTTCCCAAACCACATTTCGTATGGAGTTTGTGGAACAGACTTGGAAGGCACTCTATTTAACAAATGAATTGCTGTTTCAAGTGCATATCCCCAAAAGGATATAGGTAAATCAGTATAGCTCATCATGGAACGAACCATATCCATTAAGGTTCGATTTCTCCTTTCAGAAACCCCATTATGTTGTGGAGTCCCTGGTGGAGTCCATTGTGATAAGATGCCATGTTCCTTGAGGTAATCAAGAAACTCTGTGCTTAAGTATTCACCTCCTCGATCGGATCTAAGGATTTTAATACTCTTGCCTGTTTGGTTTTCAACTTCATTTCTGAATTCCTGAAACTTTTCAAAAGATTCAGACTTATGCTTCATTAAGTATAAGTACCCGAACCGTGAATGATCATCAGTAAAGGTAATGAAGTATGAATAACCTCCCCTTGCGTTTGTAGACAAAGGTCCACAAACATCTGTGTGGATTAACCCCAACAACTCTGTAACTCTTTCTCCTTTTCCTGTAAAAGGAGACTTGGTCATTTTACCTTGTAGACAAGATTCACAAGTAGGCATAGGAGCAGGGTCTAAAGATCCAAGGCATCCATCTTTTGCCATCCGGTGAATCCTATCTTGGCCAATGTGTCCAAGTTTGAGGTGCCACAATTTAGTTGAGTTATCCACTTCTCTAGGCCTTTTAGGTCTAGGTGCATCTTTATCTATACAGTTAATACTACCATTCATTTCTAAATGAAAAAGACCATCAATCAAATTTGCATAAGCAATAATTCGATTATTATGTGAAATAGAACAAAGTAGTTTGTCAAACAAAACAACAAATCCGTCTCTTAAAAGCATAGAGACAGATATTAAGTTCTTTACACAACCAGAAATGAAATAACAATTATTCAAATTCAGGGTCTCCCCGGAAGGTAGATTGAGACGATAGGTGCCTACAGCTTTGGCAGCTACCTTAGTGCCATTACCCACAGTTAGCACCATTTCTCCTTTTCCGAGTCTTCTACTTCCTACTAGTCCCTGCACACAATTGCAAATATGTTGACTAGCTCCTGAATCAACTATCCAGGTAGAAGTATTAACTGTAAAAACTGATTCAAGAACAAGAGTGTTACCTTCCGAAGGCTTGTTCTTTAAGCTTGCGAGGTAATCCTTGCAATTTCTCTTCCAATGTCCATCCTTTCCACAGTGAAAGCAAGTTCCTTTCGGTTCCTTGCCTTTCTTTGTTATTTTTCTTTCCTTGGGTTTTAGAAAACCTTTCTTCTTCTTTCCCTTATCCTTAGCTTTCGGTTTGGATTTGGAAGAGGAGGAAGAACTCTTTTCAAACACCGCAACTGTCCCTTTCAGCCCTTTATCCTTTGAGATATTCTTTTCAGCTACTATAGCCATATTGAGTAGCTCAGATAAAGAACTTTCCATCTTTCCCATATTATAGTTCATAACAAATTGGGAAAAATCTGATGAGAGGGACGAAAGAAAAAAATCTTGTTGAACTTCAGCATTAAATGGACAATCCAATTTTTCTAATTTCTCAAGCAATGATATTATCTTGAGACCATGCTGATTAACCGGAGTCCCTCTTGTCATCTTTGTGTTGACAAGTTCACATATTGTATTGAATCGCAAGCTACGAGTAGCTTCACCATAAAGTTCATTAAGGTGAAGCAATATGGAAGCACAATCTTCCATATCTTCATGTTGTTTTAGTAGATCATCATTCATGGATGCTAGTAAGTAACATTTACCTCTACTATCATCCTTAACATGCTTCTCATAAGCAGTTATCTCTTCCTGAGTAGCTTCTTCGTCAGGAGCAATATGTGGTGGGGCTTGTGTCAACACATAATCAATCTCATCCATTTTAAGGACAAGTTTCATTTTGCGAAGCCAACCCGGATAGTTCGTGCCATCAAGGATGTAATTGTTAAGTATCGATGAGATTGGGTTTTTAACGGCCATTTGAAAATTCTGCAACAACGTAAAAAAAATTTAGTTTAGATTAATCTTCTACCAAAAACTTAGGGTCTTTAAGTCATGATGGTAGCTCCCACTATTTTTGGCAAATTTCATATCCCTCTTGAAATCCGAGAGTTTCCGTTGAAACTCTTAGTGGGGATGGGAGTCTCATTTTCATATAGTTTTCCTCAACCTAACAGTTTGTTGGATTGCTATCTTACTAATGAGAGGATACTCTTATCCAATCACATCATTCATGTGAATACCCATCACTATGGCCTCTAGAGAACTAGACCTCAACCTAACAGTTTGTTGGTTTCGTTCGTCTTAGTTAAGTTATTCCCACCATGCTTGTGGGTATAGGGTTTCAAGCATGACCTCAACCTAACGATTTGTTGGCCACACTCGTTATCTATCCGCACTACATCAAGTATGTGTAATAGGCTTCCCTTGGATGGTTACAAGTACTGGATGTTGCCTCACTGAGGTACAACAAAGTGTAAATGTGCCACCCAATAAGAGACTACCACGGTGGAAGGCCACAAAATAGCATTCAAAATGCCATTTCGCTTATCAACTTAATATTGCTTTGAGGGTAGTTGAATTGGTCTCATTTTAATCCAATTTTAATCCTGTTAAAATTACCTATCTAATCTCATTAAATGGTTCCCAATGCAACATATTAGTAGCACATAATACTCCCACTAAATATTTTAGAAACCATTTGCTTAAGATAGCGAGAATATATGGTGCTACTAATTGGTTAATTATTGTCATTACCGAACATTCAAATTGCGTTGGGCTTAGAGGATGATTATGGACTTTCTTGTTGATCCAACACGAGCCACCATGTTGGATCATGGTCTTGGAAGGTGATTCATTTTAATTACGCGCGCATAAAAAATAAATTAGGCATGAAAGCCATTTCATTATTACATAGCCAAATAAATTAGGCATGAAAGCCATTTCATTATTACATAGCCAATCAAAAACGAATACATATCCAATAAGCGGCCAATCACATAGCTCAATTGTTTGGTCTAAGTCCATAACCATCCTTTAATTATTTAAACGCTTTAAACAATTAAACTAGCAATGTAAATACATGCTCTTGGGTTGCATACATATGTGGGTTTAATTCAAGTGGTAACCATATTCAAAATAAATTTACCATGGAGTGAAAACGTTTTACTACAATAGCAAAAGTAATTGTGGAAATCTATTGGACATAGTTACACTTATCATATATAGTAATTAGGTCCAAAACTATTCAACAATTAATAATGGATCCAAAGTTGATCCACTAGGGTGTGGGGTTAAAGCATGCATTTGTATAATACAAAGTGGTGATCATGATTATTCCAACAAGGTGAATAATCATGAATGTGACTAGGTAGGCCAACCACACTCACCAAAGTAATCAAAATTAATTTTAGTGTGGTGGGTAAAAAATTAGTGATGGGAATAATTTGAACAACTTTTGCATTTTATATCAAATCACCATAATTTAAATCTAGATAGCCCCACACACTCACCAAAGTAATCTTATTAAATTTAGTGTGGTGGGTAAATGTTTATTAAGTGGAAACATTTTTGAAAAACTTTTAATTTTATAATAAAACACCATCATCATCTTTTGACCTATTTTGGTGGAAAATTCCACTAAACACAATCATCAAAATTAGTCACCTAACTTATGGATCAAAAAGATCCCATAACAAGAACATCAAGAACACCAAGAACATGCATATGAACTTATATGAATGTTCATGCTATTTCCGGAAAAATCCATATTCCATTTTAACCATCTCATGCTCTTAATATCATATATTTCATGAAGTTAAAATCATGGGGTTTTAATGCAACTATGCTCTAATGTTCATACATACATATATGCATACAAAGAGAGCATCAATCATCAAAACATAAATCCGGAAATTCAAAATCCCAAACAACCCCTTTCACTCCATTTGATTTACATTCAATCATATCAAAATAAATCAAGTATAACCATTATACTTTTAAATGAATTTATAACCCACATATGCATCTCTAAACCCTAGAATCATATCAAGTTCATGACCTATGGCTCTGATACCAATTGTTGGTTTTAAAACATTTTTAAGAAGTTGATTTGAACATTAAACATACAAATTAATCAAATTAATTGCAGCGGAAGAATAAGGTGGTTGTTTAAATTCAAAACAAAACTTCTTCCAAGTATCTTAAGCCATGAACATTGATATGTTTTTCATAAATGAAAATTCAAGAGAAAGGATAAGATATAATTACCCTTGAAGCAATTATATGAACCAAGTTGTGTTTTGGTCTTCTCTTGATGATTTCCCTTTGTTGATCTCCTCTTGATCTTTCTCCTCCTTGTGAGCCACAAAAGTATATGGCCTCTAAGTCTCCACACCAATGGAACCTTGAGATGAGAAGAAGTATCTTGAGAATACAAGGATGCTAGTGCAAGATCCTCAAGATTGGTTTCAATCTAAACCCCTTTGAAAGATGATTGTGTTTCACTCTTGAAAACTCACAATTGTCTCTCTTTGATCTCCCAAACCTATTTGGTTGATGTTAGATTGTGTTTGTGTGTAATTGAGCTTATGGAAACAATTCCCATACACCTTTACTTAAGCATTTTCGGCCAAACCCCATTGGGCTTCCAAAATTGGGCCTTATGACACTTAAGCCATAATTTAGGTGTCTTAAGTCCATGGGCTTTGGGCTTCTCATTAACTATTACCGAGGCCCAAATACATTTTTACACGTAGTAAATCATCCACATCAAATCAATCAAATTGATTTCCTCATTCTCATTTGTATTACTCAAAGTTAACCATTTAAGGTGTGCGATCCATTAGGTTCTAATTTAGCAAGGCAGTGGGAATACATTAGAACTCTTTCTAACCAACTGGAATTAAAACCCCCTTTTAATTCTTCCTTTATTTGGATCGATCACAATCAATCCTAGGACTTCCACAAGCCAAGAGTGACATCTAGCAATATATCATGGCTACCCAAGCTAATTAGAATAGATGAAGAACCTATTCAGTTGGAATTGCAATGCAATACGGTCCTTCTCTTATACAATGTTTCCAATCATATTGTTAGGGTACGGATTGATAATGTCAAACCCCTAATATGATTAAACTCATATGATTCAATAGAACACAATTAAAAACCACTTTCTAAATCATGTTCAAGTACTTCGGCCGAAGATTCACTGAATCATATCTTGAAACATTCTCCTTTCTTTATCAAGGTAGAGATTCCTTATTGTACATTCACATGCCTCTATGATGAATTAAGAGATCCCAATAACACATAAGGAAAATCTTTTACGACTTGCCTTTGTGAGCTATCAAAGATAAATAACGCATCACAAGACAACCATGATGCCTCAGGTCTAAGGACTAATTTGCATTATTGCAACTATGAGTTCTCGTTTGACATATAGATAGATACTCCATACGAGAACTCCGGTTGATCGCGTTCAGTGTACTCATTCACTAATGAGCACCCACATACTTGTATTAGTGTCAACTACACAAATGGTTTGAGACCAACCATCCTCATCATTGAGCATACATAGTATGTGCCAATCTTGACGGTTTATCAATGCCCATTTGATAACCTTATGATTAGGAACATTTTGGGATACTACAGTTAGAGATTAAAGGTCTCCCGAATCTAAACTTCTTTAGATTACTTTATCTCTTATTTAGTACACCCTGGACTTTTGTTTCTTTACACGACATAAAAGATAACAAAATAATATTGCCCTTTATTTATCATATACGAAATGTATTCTAAGGAGATTACATCAAATGTATTGGCTCTTAGGGCACATTTCTAACAATCTCCCACTTGCACTAGAGCCATTTAGCCATGTATCTAATACCCATTTTCTCTGTATGTCTATCCAGTTGTGACTGTGACATAGGCTTAGTGAGTGGATCTGCTACGTTGTCTGCTGATGCAACCTTTAGGATGCACACATCACCATTCGAAATGAGTTCTCGAATCTTGTGGAATTTTCTTTCAATGTGTTTGGATCTCTGATGAGACCTTGGTTCCTTGGCTTGAGCTATCGCCCCATTATTGTCACAGTACAAAGGCACTGGTGACATTATGGTTGGAACCACATTTAGTTCGGTAATGAACTTTTTCATCCAAACAGCTTCCTTTGCCGCTTCTGAGGCAGCAATGTACTCAGCTTCAGTGGTGGAGTCGGCTGTAACACTTTGTTTACAGCTTCTCCAACTAACAGCACCTCCATTCAGAATGAAGACATACCCAGATGTGGATTTACGATCATCAACATCAGATGCGAAATCAGAATCGGTAAACGCTTCCACTTGTAACTCTGATATTCCTCCATAAATAAGGAACATATCCTTAGTTCTTCGTAAGTATTTAAGGATACACTTAACGGCTCCCCAATGATCTAATCCTGGGTTTGACTGATATCTACTAGTTATACTAACAGCATAACTGATATCTGGTCTTGTACAAACCATGGCATACATGAGACTCCCTATTACTGATGCATAAGGGATTTTACTCATCTGCTGTATATCTTCAGGAGTTTTCGGACACATGTTCTTAGAAAGGTGAAGTCCATGTCTAACTGGAAGTAACCCTTTCTTAGATTGTTCCATATGAAATCTCTTTAGCACCTTATCTATATACAAGGATTGAGATAATCCAATTATTCTCTGAGATCTATCACGATAAATCTTTATACCAAGTATATAAGATGCCTCTCCTAAATCTTTCATTGCGAATGATTTAGTGAGCCACAGCTTCACTGAAGATAGCATTCCTATATCGTTTCCAATAATCAGTATGTCATCTACATACAACACTAGGAATACTACCGAACTCCCACTGACCCTTTTGTACACACATTGGTCATCCATGTTTTGCATGAAGTCAAACGATTTGACAACTTCATCAAAGCGGATGTTCCAACTCCTAGAAGCTTGCTTCAACCCATAAATGGATTTATGTAGCTTGCATACCTTATGCTTATCAGCTGTAGAAATGAAGCCTTCAGGTTGATCCATGTATAGTTCTTCCTGAAGGTGGCCATTAAGAAAAGCCGTCTTCACATCCATTTGCCAAATCTCATAATCATGGTATGCAGCTATTGCAAGCAAAATCCGAATAGACTTTGTCATAGCAACAGGAGAGAAGGTTTCTTCATAGTCAATCCCTTCTCTCTGCTTGTAGCCCTTTGCTACTAGCCTTGCCTTGTAGGTTTCTATTTTCCCATCTGAGCCTATCTTCCTCTTAAAGATCCATTTATTTCCTATTGGTACAATACCAGGAGGCGGATCAACTAGAGTCCAGACTTGGTTGGTATACATAGAATCCATTTCGGATTTCATGGCTCCAAGCCATTTCTGTGAGTCAATGTCTGACATTGCCTCATTGTAGTTCGAAGGGTCTTCAATATCCTTACAATCACTTAGGAGATTTAACTCTCCTTCGTTTTCATGAAGGAAACCGTAATACCTCTCAGGCATTCTTCTAACCCTACTTGAACTACGCGGAGTTTGTGTCATATCAGTTTGTGGATCTGGGATTGCATTCAGTTCAGTGTTGATTTCTAGCTCTTTGGACAATTCCTTGAGTTCTATCTCATGTCCCCCTTTCCCATCAAGAGCGTATTCTCTTTCCAGGAAGGTAGCTGACCTTGCGACGAACACCTTTTGCTCGTCGATGTGATAGAAGTAATATCCCATAGTTTCCTTGGGATACCCGATAAATCTACACTTCACTGACCTTGCATCTAGTTTATCCACATCTTGTCTTTTGACATATGCTGGACAACCCCAAATCTTGATATAACCAAGACTTGGTTTCTTCCCAAACCACATTTCGTATGGAGTTTGTGGAACAGACTTGGAAGGCACTCTATTTAACAAATGAATTGCTGTTTCAAGTGCATATCCCCAAAAGGATATAGGTAAATCAGTATAGCTCATCATGGAACGAACCATATCCATTAAGGTTCGATTTCTCCTTTCAGAAACCCCATTATGTTGTGGAGTCCCTGGTGGAGTCCATTGTGATAAGATGCCATGTTCCTTGAGGTAATCAAGAAACTCTGTGCTTAAGTATTCACCTCCTCGATCGGATCTAAGGATTTTAATACTCTTGCCTGTTTGGTTTTCAACTTCATTTCTGAATTCCTGAAACTTTTCAAAAGATTCAGACTTATGCTTCATTAAGTATAAGTACCCGAACCGTGAATGATCATCAGTAAAGGTAATGAAGTATGAATAACCTCCCCTTGCGTTTGTAGACAAAGGTCCACAAACATCTGTGTGGATTAACCCCAACAACTCTGTAACTCTTTCTCCTTTTCCTGTAAAAGGAGACTTGGTCATTTTACCTTGTAGACAAGATTCACAAGTAGGCATAGGAGCAGGGTCTAAAGATCCAAGGCATCCATCTTTTGCCATCCGGTGAATCCTATCTTGGCCAATGTGTCCAAGTTTGAGGTGCCACAATTTAGTTGAGTTATCCACTTCTCTAGGCCTTTTAGGTCTAGGTGCATCTTTATCTATACAGTTAATACTACCATTCATTTCTAAATGAAAAAGACCATCAATCAAATTTGCATAAGCAATAATTCGATTATTATGTGAAATAGAACAAAGTAGTTTGTCAAACAAAACAACAAATCCGTCTCTTAAAAGCATAGAGACAGATATTAAGTTCTTTACACAACCAGAAATGAAATAACAATTATTCAAATTCAGGGTCTCCCCGGAAGGTAGATTGAGACGATAGGTGCCTACAGCTTTGGCAGCTACCTTAGTGCCATTACCCACAGTTAGCACCATTTCTCCTTTTCCGAGTCTTCTACTTCCTACTAGTCCCTGCACACAATTGCAAATATGTTGACTAGCTCCTGAATCAACTATCCAGGTAGAAGTATTAACTGTAAAAACTGATTCAAGAACAAGAGTGTTACCTTCCGAAGGCTTGTTCTTTAAGCTTGCGAGGTAATCCTTGCAATTTCTCTTCCAATGTCCATCCTTTCCACAGTGAAAGCAAGTTCCTTTCGGTTCCTTGCCTTTCTTTGTTATTTTTCTTTCCTTGGGTTTTAGAAAACCTTTCTTCTTCTTTCCCTTATCCTTAGCTTTCGGTTTGGATTTGGAAGAGGAGGAAGAACTCTTTTCAAACACCGCAACTGTCCCTTTCAGCCCTTTATCCTTTGAGATATTCTTTTCAGCTACTATAGCCATATTGAGTAGCTCAGATAAAGAACTTTCCATCTTTCCCATATTATAGTTCATAACAAATTGGGAAAAATCTGATGAGAGGGACGAAAGAAAAAAATCTTGTTGAACTTCAGCATTAAATGGACAATCCAATTTTTCTAATTTCTCAAGCAATGATATTATCTTGAGACCATGCTGATTAACCGGAGTCCCTCTTGTCATCTTTGTGTTGACAAGTTCACATATTGTATTGAATCGCAAGCTACGAGTAGCTTCACCATAAAGTTCATTAAGGTGAAGCAATATGGAAGCACAATCTTCCATATCTTCATGTTGTTTTAGTAGATCATCATTCATGGATGCTAGTAAGTAACATTTACCTCTACTATCATCCTTAACATGCTTCTCATAAGCAGTTATCTCTTCCTGAGTAGCTTCTTCGTCAGGAGCAATATGTGGTGGGGCTTGTGTCAACACATAATCAATCTCATCCATTTTAAGGACAAGTTTCATTTTGCGAAGCCAACCCGGATAGTTCGTGCCATCAAGGATGTAATTGTTAAGTATCGATGAGATTGGGTTTTTAACGGCCATTTGAAAATTCTGCAACAACGTAAAAAAAATTTAGTTTAGATTAATCTTCTACCAAAAACTTAGGGTCTTTAAGTCATGATGGTAGCTCCCACTATTTTTGGCAAATTTCATATCCCTCTTGAAATCCGAGAGTTTCCGTTGAAACTCTTAGTGGGGATAGGAGTCTCATTTTCATATAGTTTTCCTCAACCTAACAGTTTGTTGGATTGCTATCTTACTAATGAGAGGATACTCTTATCCAATCACATCATTCATGTGAATACCCATCACTATGGCCTCTAGAGAACTAGACCTCAACCTAACAGTTTGTTGGTTTCGTTCGTCTTAGTTAAGTTATTCCCACCATGCTTGTGGGTATAGGGTTTCAAGCATGACCTCAACCTAACGATTTGTTGGCCACACTCGTTATCTATCCGCACTACATCAAGTATGTGTAATAGGCTTCCCTTGGATGGTTACAAGTACTGGATATGTTGCCTCACTGAGGTACAACAAAGTGTAAATGTGCCACCCAATAAGAGACTACCACGGTGGAAGGCCACAAAATAGCATTCAAAATGCCATTTCGCTTATCAACTTAATATTGCTTTGAGGGTAGTTGAATTGGTCTCATTTTAATCCAATTTTAATCCTGTTAAAATTACCTATCTAATCTCATTAAATGGTTCCCAATGCAACATATTAGTAGCACATAATACTCCCACTAAATATTTTAGAAACCATTTGCTTAAGATAGCGAGAATATATGGTGCTACTAATTGGTTAATTATTGTCATTACCGAACATTCAAATTGCGTTGGGCTTAGAAGATGATTATGGACTTTCTTGTTGATCCAACACGAGCCACCATGTTGGATCATGGTCTTGGAAGGTGATTCATTTTAATTACGCGCGCATAAAAAATAAATTAGGCATGAAAGCCATTTCATTATTACATAGCCAAATAAATTAGGCATGAAAGCCATTTCATTATTACATAGCCAATCAAAAACGAATACATATCCAATAAGCGGCCAATCACATAGCTCAATTGTTTGGTCTAAGTCCATAACCATCCTTTAATTATTTAAACGCTTTAAACAATTAAACTAGCAATGTAAATACATGCTCTTGGGTTGCATACATATGTGGGTTTAATTCAAGTGGTAACCATATTCAAAATAAATTTACCATGGAGTGAAAACGTTTTACTACAATAGCAAAAGTAATTGTGGAAATCTATTGGACATAGTTACACTTATCATATATAGTAATTAGGTCCAAAACTATTCAACAATTAATAATGGATCCAAAGTTGATCCACTAGGGTGTGGGGTTAAAGCATGCATTTGTATAATACAAAGTGGTGATCATGATTATTCCAACAAGGTGAATAATCATGAATGTGACTAGGTAGGCCAACCACACTCACCAAAGTAATCAAAATTAATTTTAGTGTGGTGGGTAAAAAATTAGTGATGGGAATAATTTGAACAACTTTTGCATTTTATATCAAATCACCATAATTTAAATCTAGATAGCCCCACACACTCACCAAAGTAATCTTATTAAATTTAGTGTGGTGGGTAAATGTTTATTAAGTGGAAACATTTTTGAAAAACTTTTAATTTTATAATAAAACACCATCATCATCTTTTGACCTATTTTGGTGGAAAATTCCACTAAACACAATCATCAAAATTAGTCACCTAACTTATGGATCAAAAAGATCCCATAACAAGAACATCAAGAACACCAAGAACATGCATATGAACTTATATGAATGTTCATGCTATTTCCGGAAAAATCCATATTCCATTTTAACCATCTCATGCTCTTAATATCATATATTTCATGAAGTTAAAATCATGGGGTTTTAATGCAACTATGCTCTAATGTTCATACATACATATATGCATACAAAGAGAGCATCAATCATCAAAACATAAATCCGGAAATTCAAAATCCCAAACAACCCCTTTCACTCCATTTGATTTACATTCAATCATATCAAAATAAATCAAGTATAACCATTATACTTTTAAATGAATTTATAACCCACATATGCATCTCTAAACCCTAGAATCATATCAAGTTCATGACCTATGGCTCTGATACCAATTGTTGGTTTTAAAACATTTTTAAGAAGTTGATTTGAACATTAAACATACAAATTAATCAAATTAATTGCAGCGGAAGAATAAGGTGGTTGTTTAAATTCAAAACAAAACTTCTTCCAAGTATCTTAAGCCATGAACATTGATATGTTTTTCATAAATGAAAATTCAAGAGAAAGGATAAGATATAATTACCCTTGAAGCAATTATATGAACCAAGTTGTGTTTTGGTCTTCTCTTGATGATTTCCCTTTGTTGATCTCCTCTTGATCTTTCTCCTCCTTGTGAGCCACAAAAGTATATGGCCTCTAAGTCTCCACACCAATGGAACCTTGAGATGAGAAGAAGTATCTTGAGAATACAAGGATGCTAGTGCAAGATCCTCAAGATTGGTTTCAATCTAAACCCCTTTGAAAGATGATTGTGTTTCACTCTTGAAAACTCACAATTGTCTCTCTTTGATCTCCCAAACCTATTTGGTTGATGTTAGATTGTGTTTGTGTGTAATTGAGCTTATGGAAACAATTCCCATACACCTTTACTTAAGCATTTTCGGCCAAACCCCATTGGGCTTCCAAAATTGGGCCTTATGACACTTAAGCCATAATTTAGGTGTCTTAAGTCCATGGGCTTTGGGCTTCTCATTAACTATTACCGAGGCCCAAATACATTTTTACACGTAGTAAATCATCCACATCAAATCAATCAAATTGATTTCCTCATTCTCATTTGTATTACTCAAAGTTAACCATTTAAGGTGTGCGATCCATTAGGTTCTAATTTAGCAAGGCAGTGGGAATACATTAGAACTCTTTCTAACCAACTGGAATTAAAACCCCCTTTTAATTCTTCCTTTATTTGGATCGATCACAATCAATCCTAGGACTTCCACAAGCCAAGAGTGACATCTAGCAATATATCATGGCTACCCAAGCTAATTAGAATAGATGAAGAACCTATTCAGTTGGAATTGCAATGCAATACGGTCCTTCTCTTATACAATGTTTCCAATCATATTGTTAGGGTACGGATTGATAATGTCAAACCCCTAATATGATTAAACTCATATGATTCAATAGAACACAATTAAAAACCACTTTCTAAATCATGTTCAAGTACTTCGGCCGAAGATTCACTGAATCATATCTTGAAACATTCTCCTTTCTTTATCAAGGTAGAGATTCCTTATTGTACATTCACATGCCTCTATGATGAATTAAGAGATCCCAATAACACATAAGGAAAATCTTTTATGACTTGCCTTTGTGAGCTATCAAAGATAAATAACGCATCACAAGACAACCATGATGCCTCAGGTCTAAGGACTAATTTGCATTATTGCAACTATGAGTTCTCGTTTGACATATAGATAGATACTCCATACGAGAACTCCGGTTGATCGCGTTCAGTGTACTCATTCACTAATGAGCACCCACATACTTGTATTAGTGTCAACTACACAAATGGTTTGAGACCAACCATCCTCATCATTGAGCATACATAGTATGTGCCAATCTTGACGGTTTATCAATGCCCATTTGATAACCTTATGATTAGGAACATTTTGGGATACTACAGTTAGAGATTAAAGGTCTCCCGAATCTAAACTTCTTTAGATTACTTTATCTCTTATTTAGTACACCCTGGACTTTTGTTTCTTTACACGACATAAAAGATAACAAAATAATATTGCCCTTTATTTATCATATACGAAATGTATTCTAAGGAGATTACATCAAATGTATTGGCTCTTAGGGCACATTTCTAACAATCTCCCACTTGCACTAGAGCCATTTAGCCATGTATCTAATACCCATTTTCTCTGTATGTCTATCCAGTTGTGACTGTGACATAGGCTTAGTGAGTGGATCTGCTACGTTGTCTGCTGATGCAACCTTTAGGATGCACACATCACCATTCGAAATGAGTTCTCGAATCTTGTGGAATTTTCTTTCAATGTGTTTGGATCTCTGATGAGACCTTGGTTCCTTGGCTTGAGCTATCGCCCCATTATTGTCACAGTACAAAGGCACTGGTGACATTATGGTTGGAACCACATTTAGTTCGGTAATGAACTGATTGGATTTTCGTTATTTAACTGATTGCATAGGACTATAAAATAGTCGATTTTCAGCAACTCAAAAAAGAAAGAGATATTTAGTCATATACCCATTCTTAACACTGCTAGTTTACTGTCATATTGATTAATGATTGTAAAGTTCCAGTATAGGGTAATAACACTGCTTGTTTCCTCTGAAATCCTATTTCGAATGCATGTCTACCACTGTAAAGTTCCAGTATATGGTAATAACACTGCTTGTTTCCTATGAAATCCTATTTTGAATGCATGTCTATCACTATAAAGTTCTAGTATAGGGTAATAACCCTGCTTGTTTCCTATGAAATCCTATTTCTAATGCATGTCTACCATTGTAAAGTTCTAGTATAGGGTAATAACACTGTTAGATTCCTCCGAAATCCTATTTCTAATAAATGTCTGCTTCCTGTAAAGTTCCAGTATAGGGTAATAACACTGCTTGTTTCCTATGAAATCCTATTTCTAATTCATGTCTGTAAAATTCCAATATAAGGTAATAACACTGCTACCTAACAGCAAATTATATAGTCAACTCAAAAACCAATAGTGCATAAACAGAAAAAACACGAATATAGTCAAATTCAATTGAAAAAACATACCTCAATTAATATGATAACCGAATCAAATATCACAAATTTGTAACCACAGCTCAAACCAAAACACAAGAGCAAATCCACAACCAAACCGAATATGAAATCAATCCAAATTATAAACAAAAAGAAACTAAATTCACAATTTAAAACTCAAACGAATATTTAAATACAAATTAGAACAAAATCAGAAAATCCAATAGCTTACCTCCAAATCAGCAATAACAAAAATAAACATATAAAATCAAGAAGAATTGGATCTACAATTGCACAGGCCAACAGCTACAGTTAAATTTGCTTCCTCTCAAATTGTCTCGCTTGAAGTTCTCATATTAACATTATTATAGAAAACAGATGCTACTAGCATTCCTACAACCCCGGATAGAGTTTGAAACGAACATACTGAGCATACTGTCAAAGTCAAACGGTAACCTATCGCTAAAAATTCCCAAAACTCCCTACAATACCTATACCAACATGTTCAGACTAACAAGATGAGTAATTTTTGGTCTCAGACCTTGGCCAAAAGTGGCCGGAGCTACCAGAAACACTGCCAAAGCCGTTGGTCAAACTAGGGTGTATTGATTAATTTCCAAAACAACAAAATCTATCATAACCACATACATAAACAGCTAGAGCACGAAAAGTAAATGAAGTTTCATACCTTGATCGACGGAAACAATCGCCGGAGTCGCAGAAAACGACGTCGGAAAACTCAAAATCCACAGACCTTTCTGAGCTCGTAATGGAGTCGTGAGTGGCTGGGCTTTAGCCTAGACTTGATCGTCGGCCCTGGCTGGTCTTTTTCTGACCGGTCTCACGGCTGGCTATGATCGGAGCACCAAGATCACCGGCCTGGTTTCCGCGAACGGAGAGAGACGAGAGAGAGAGCACCCAAATTTTTTCAAACAAACTAATTTAATACTAAATGGGTAATAAAGGTACTTCATTTATCTAATTAAACTAAAAAATGTAACAGCTATCAGTTTTGGGTTTTGTTTTGATGTGTTTATATATATTGAATGGTATAAGGTATATTTATAGTTTTATGTCTAGGAATGGGTGTTTCACTAATTTTCTAATATTTTTTTGGGATTTTTGTAGAAATGTCACTTTAATTTTTTTAAATTCATTATTTATCATCTGACCCTAATATTATCCAATTTTCCATCAAATTTTAAGGGTATTTTAATTTTTCTATTTTCAAGGTATTTTAAAAAAATAGAAAAATCAATATAAAAACAATTGTATATCTTTTAAACAATTAAAATTGAAAAAAACAAAATCTCACCTTCCCACATCCCATGTGGGCCACTGACGGCTCCAACCAACCCCGCCCACTTTGAAATCCATTCCCCATTCCCTCTTCATATCCCCTTCCCTCTTCCCCTTCCTCCTTCTCTCTCTACAATGGAACACCTACCCTCCACTCACAAATTCCCTTAGCCCACCTTTTTTTTTTTTTTTTTTTTTTCGAATTTTCCCATTTGCATATTGAAAATTTGTGGAAGGATAGCTACCAAACCAATAATTCGGTAGTCTACATAACAAATGGTAGCCAAGCAAATAAAAACAATTGTATATCTTTTAAACAATTAAAATTGAAAAAAACAAAATCTCACCTTCCCACATCCCATGTGGGCCACTGACGGCTCCAACCAACCCCGCCCACTTTGAAATCCATTCCCCATTCCCTCTTCACATCCCCTTCCCTCTTCCCCTTCCTCCTTCTCTCTCTACGATGGAACACCTACCCTCCACTCACAAATTCCCTCAGCCCACCTTTTTCTTCTTCTTTTTTTGTCTTTTTTCGAATTTTCCAATTTGCATATTGAAAATTTGTGGAAGGATAGCTACCAAACCAATAATTCGGTAGTCTACATAACAAATGGTAGCCAAGCAAATAAAAGCAATTGTATATCTTTTAAACAATTAAAATTGACAAAAACAAAATCTCACCTTCCCACATCCCATGTGGGCCACTGACGGCTCCAACCAACCTCACCCACTTTGAAATCCATTCCCCATTCCCTCTTCACATCCCCTTCCCTCTTCTCTCTCTATGATGGAATACCTACCCTCCACTCACAAATTCCCTCAGCCCAACTTCTTCTTCTTCTTCTTCTTCTTTTTTTTTTTTTTCCGAATTTTCCCATTTGCATATTGAAAATTTGTGGAAGGATAGCTACCAAACCAATAATTTGGTAGTCTACATAACAAATGGTAACCAAGCAAATAAAAAAAATTGTATATCTTTTATACAATTAAAATTGAAAAAAACAAAATCTCACCTTCCCACATCCCATGTGGGCCACTGACGGCTCCAACCAACCCCGCCCACTTTGAAATCCATTCCCCATTCCCTCTTCACATCCCCTTCCCTCTTCCCCTTCCTCCTTCTCTCTCTACGATGGAACACCTACCCTCCACTCACAAATTCCCTCAGCCCACCTTTTTCTTCTTCTTTTGTTTATTTTTTTTCGAATTTTCCCATTTGCATATTGAAAATTTGTGGAAGGATAGCTACTAAACCAATAATTCGGTAGTCTACATAACAAATTTGTGGAAGGGTAGTCTACTAAACCATTATGGCGTCAGTTTCAGTTTCAGCAAACCACTTCATTGACAAATTTGTAGCAATTCTCGAGAGTGAAGCAGCCTCCATAGCGGGTGTTGGTGATCAAGTTGATGAGATTAAGCGGGAGCTGGAATTCATGAAAGCCTTCTTAGCGGATGCTGATGGGGGCAACAAAGCACACACACAAGTAAAGGAAGTGTGGATCAGAAGCGTTCGAGACTTGGCCAATGATGTTGAAAACATCATTGATGAATTCATGTATCACATGTACGAGCAGCAAATTGGCAGTGGATTTGCCAGGTGGATCCACAAAACTATTCACTTTCCAAAGCACCTTTGGTATAAGCGTAAAATAGCCAACAAGTTACAGAAAATCGCGATGGCAATTAGAGCTATTCCAGAGAGAAATCAGAGATATGGTAGTGGTGCAGCTGTAGAAGGAAAAAGTACTTCTGAGGATATTCACAGATGGGTGCTGAATCAAGCGGAGTCTTCTCTTTATCATAAGGAGGATGAACTCGTCGGGATTGAAGGTGATAAGAACTTGTTAATGGGATGGCTGATGAACGAAGAGCAACGCCAAACTGTTGTGTCTGTGGTCGGGATGGGAGGATCAGGGAAGACAACTCTAGTTGCAAGGACTTTCAAAGATGAAATTGTAAAGAGACATTTCGAATGCTATGCGTGGATTACTGTTTCACAGTCTTATGTGATTGAAGACTTACTTAGAAGATTGATCAAAGAATTCCACAAAGCAAAGAAAGAAGAGGTCCCAGAAGACATGAGTGCCATGAGTTATAACGAATTGCTGGAGATTTTGGTGAACTACTTGGAGACTAAAAGGTACCTAGTTGTATTGGATGATGTGTGGGATGTCCACCTTTGGGAGAAAATAAGGTTTTCATTTCCAGATAAACAACTTGGAAGCCGAGTCATGCTTACAACTCGAAGAGAAGACATAGCATCCTCTTCTTTTGGAGTTGAATGCCATGTTCACAAGATTCAACCGCTGGAAAGGGGTGATGCGTGGGAGCTCTTCAGCATGAAAGCATTCTCAAGTTACCCTAACAAATCTTGTTCAACAGAAATTCTGCCATTAGCTCGGGAACTTGTGGAGAAGTGTGAAGGCCTACCTCTTGCGATCGTAGCCTTGAGTGGTCTTATGTCTTCTAGGAAATCACTGACAGAGTGGAGCACAGTCTACAACAGCTTAAATTGGCATTTAACAAACAATCCTTTGCTAGAACCTATGAAGAGCATCTTGTTGTTTAGTTTTAATGATTTGCCATACCGATTGAAGCAATGCTTTCTATATTGTTCCCTTTTCCCTGAAGATCATGTGATCGTAAATCATAGGCTCATCACATTGTGGATCGCTGAAGGATTTGTTGAACATGTCGAAGGGCTCACGCCAGAAGAAGTTTCTAATAGCTATCTTATGGAACTCATTTTTCGTAACATGCTACAGCAAAGGTTTCGAGGATCCATCCCAGCATGTAAGATGCATGATCTTTTGAGGGAGATTGCTCTATCTATAGTGAAAAAAGAAAGGTTTTGCGCTGTACATGATGGGAGTGAAACAGTAGAAGAAACTGGGGCACTCCGTTTGTCAATTCAAACTACTAATGGAGAAATTGGATCATGCACAGGTATATCAAGGCTTCGTTCGTTTTTCATCTTTGCCATTGGCGTATCCTCATTCTCTTTCTCAAATAAATTACCTTTTGACCTTAAATTGTTGACGGTTCTAGATTTGGAGGATGTCCCACTTGATTATCTGCCAGACAATCTAACGTCCTTATTTAATTTAAAATATTTAAATTTGAGTGGAACTCTAATTACGGAGCTTCCGGAATCCATTGGAAAGCTCCGCAACCTTCAGACCTTGAACATCTTGCTGACAAAAATAGTGGCACTTCCAAGAGGGTTTTCCAAGTTGATAAACTTACGCTATTTAGTTGCGGGCAGGTCCATTTCCGGAAAGCTAATTGGTATAAGAATACCATCAAGTATTAGTAAGATGAAGAAATTGCAGTTTTTGGGATGTATTGAATCAGAAGGAAACATTATTAGACTTATTGGAAATATGACCCAGCTTACGGTCCTTGGCATTACAAATGTGAAAGAAAGAGAGCAGGAGGACCTATGTACCTCAATTCAAGAGATGAAGGTCCTTTCCCGCTTGGTTTTATTTGTAGCTGATGGAGAGGAATTTCTTCGAATCGACGCATTGTCTTCACCGCCTCCCTACCTTGATACACTTGACTTGGTCGGCAAACTGGAAAAGGTACCACATTGGTTTTGTTCACTCCACACTCTCACACATTTGTATCTGTGTGGGTCTAGACTTGAAGAAGATTTACTACCTCATATTGAAGCATTACCCTCTTTACATTCTCTTTCCCTTCATGATGCCTCTGTTAGGGAAGAGTTATGTTTCAGCAGAGGCTTTGTGAAGCTTCGGTATTTGCGGTTGCAGAATTTCGCATTATTAAATAAGATAACTATAGAAAAAGGGGCGATGCCAAATTTCGAGTTCTTAGACATTCGTAGTTGCATGACGTTAGAAACATTGCCACAGGGTATTGAGCACCTTACTAAACTACAAGGATACAGATTTGAAAATGTTTCAGAGAAGTTTAGAGAGTCCTTAAAAGAAGGAGGTGTGGATCATGTAAAGATGCTACTCGTCGACGAGAGATGTAAGAAATATACGTAAGTATCTTTTATCCTTTCATTGACTTTCCTAAACTTAATGGTTTGGAATATTTCCAAACTTAATGATTTGGATGTAAAGCCATATAAATTGTTTGTTAATTAAAATATTGCTTTTGTCTCTTTATATATTTTGCAGAAACAAGTCCATACCGATTGAAGATTTTGCGTTTTCGTGGTTGAAGGCCTGAAGGGGCCTGGCCCCCCTAAAAGTTTGATAATATTTGATGTTTGGTCCTCTATTCCTACAGATTTTAGCAAGTATATATAATAATTTTGCTTGTGGCCCCCTCAAGATGCGTTTCTCTTTCCAAATTAAGTATATATAATAATCACCACTTGACTGAAGGTTGTGAACATTTCTGGCCATCAATATATTAATAAAAATTGATGGAAAATTAGATGATATTAAAGTTAAATGACAAATCATGGATCTTGAAAAATTAAGGTGACATTTTTCTTAAATTTTTCTTTAAGATGACAAATTGAAACTAGGGTATAAGTTCACGTGACATTCTGTACATAACGTGGTATATAAATGAGGTATGATTGGCATTTTGTTTTTATATATATGATGAATGACACTTTTTTATGAATTAAATTATTGGAAGTAGTATGGATGATACTAGGTGTGTTGCAGGGCTTTGAAAATGCTATTTTTTGGGGTTCTAAGGGAGTTGAATCTCATAAACAAAAACTACAAAATCAAACTCCTGGGTCTAGTAAATCCACTCAAATCTTCCACTAGAGAATGTCCAAATCCTTCGGGCACACCCTCCCAAATTATATACCGTAATTCTAATTTTAAGCCCAAACATGCCAAGTTATTCGCAAGGCAATTTCCTTCTCTACATTTACGAGTAATACTGCAGTCTTTGTACAAATGCATCTTCTGGCAGTTAGTCACCAAATTATAAAAGGGTCGCTCCTCCTCCAAATCTGAAAATAGCATTTGCACAGAAATTTGAGAATCAGATTCAATATCAAGTGGGAACCATCCCTTCTAGCATGCTAGAACAATTACATGGTTTGAATAGGATTTGCATTTTTTGTTAATATCAACAAACTAGGATTTGATAACACTTATATTCAAGTTGTGGATAACATCATGACAACGTTGAAAGCGCATTGTGAAAACCTAGTCTACAAAGCTCATAGTTGTCAAAGAATAAGAGGGTGATAGTTTCTACTGCATCTTGGACCATTGTCAAATGAGTTTTTGAAGGTTGTCAAATAAATTTGAACAAATTTACATATACGACAACATCAAAGACATGTCATTAAATGTATAAGACTTTTAACAACATCAAGATACACAACACCTGCAATCGCATTGTCAAAAGACATACACAACGGTCATGGCGCCGTTGTTGAATACATATATTGTTGATGAGAATGATACTTTAGTGTGAAAACCTAATCTTCAAAAAGCTCATAATTAAGGGATTGTCAAAGAATAAGAGAGTGAGTTTTGCATTCCGTTTTCTTCAAGGTCTCCCTCTCTCCCTCTCATGTTGGCCTCCTTCCCGGTAATTTCTACCGCGTCCTTGGAGCATTGTCAAATGAGTTTTCGAAGGTTGTCAAATGAGTTTGAACTACTTGACATGAACGACAATGTCAAAGACACACCATTAAATATATAAGACTTTCAACGACAATCTTTTATATGTTAGGTTAGGAATTGGACCTATACATCGCATCATATGGAGTACTTCATCATTAATATTACATTAATTGGAGAAATTGTTCAATCACTGACTTGTCTTACTGCAAAATGTGATTGACTAGTCAAGAGGAGAAATTAGAGTGGTACAGATCTGGTAACTTTGCCACTCAAAAACTGCCACGTGCCCTGTCACTCTATTTCCCGTCATACGGCATTCATTCACATTGGTCATGCTTAACAACATTTTCTAAGCAATAATTGATAATGTCTATCTCTGGTTCATCTGAGCCCCAACCTACCACACAATGGAACTTTATTGTTGTTCAACCTTCTCCTCAAACCATGTATTTTAATCTTCACTCAAGCCAATCATGTATCAGTAAATCTTTCACTAAATTTTGTGTTATTGAAATGCTTTTTCGAATATGCATATGATTGTGTTAGATTGTGTGAAGGGGTTAAAAAGGGTTTGGGTTAGTATTTAGGCCAAGAGTTTAGAGTTAGAAGCACTGAGAGGGTTTTAAAATAAAAACAAAGTGATTTTATTAGAATGGAGAGAGAGAGAGTACCGGGCTTGGTTATATAGGACTGTAGGCTATGTTGCCTTCTAGTGGTTTAGCTCTTGACTTCAAAATTTGTGCTTGATTTGATTACGTGGTGGGAGAGATCAAGTATATGTATAGAATTTTCGTGGTCGCTGTGTTGTCCCATCAACTTGGGACATCTCCACCAGCAACTTGTGTTTGTCGGCTATTCTACCAAGTCATTATTTTGCTGCTTGGGACATCTCCACCACCATTCTTAGCCACATGTGTAGTAGTGTAGTAGGTAGGGATATTTATTTGACTTTTAATTTTCCTGGTAGCCACATATTCATTTTCAAAAGCAGACGGACAAACAGAAACACGCCACTTTTGACTAATGTGGTTAATGTATAGAATTTAGAGGAATGGTAATCTGTTGATCTTTTTAATGCTGGACAACATTGATTGGACACAAGCGAAATGAAAATGAACAAAATCATGCTGGGCACCTTCTACAGTGCACCAGGTGCACCCATGCACCATTTGTCCTTTATGATGCTCCCAGATTTTTTAAAAAATTGGTTACCGGTTATACAAGTTATCAAGTTTCCACTTTTTGAAAATGTAATTGCATAAGGGTCATGCAATTATGCCCTTCCTGTTTGGCAATTGGCATATGATTGGATAGTGATTTACAGTAGTTTGGATATGAGAGTACCATAACATTGTAAGAGAATCCTAAAACTTATAAGTTACAAGATTTGGGCAGCTGTTTACAAGTTTTTGAACTATGATTACAACATTAGGGTTCACCTAATTCATAGTATTGTAAACATCCCAGTTTACAAGTATAAGGACCCAATTTACCATCCGAATGTTCCTATTTACCCTAATATTGTACTACATATCTTTATCTTTGTAAATTACGATGTTACAAGATTAAGGATGGGTTTTACAATGTTCTGGAATATAACTATCCATAAAAGAGTAATACAAGACCTTAGTATTGTAAACATCCGAGTTTACAAGTATAAGGACCCAATTTACCATCCGAATGTTCCCATTTACCCAAATATTGTACTACATGTCTTTATCTTTGTAAATTACTATATTACAAGATTAAGGATGCATTTTACAATCAAATGGAACATAACTGTCCAAAACCGAGTAAAACAAGACCTTAATATAGCAAAAGTTTGTGTTTACACATATAAGGACTCAATTTACTTTCCTAATGTCCCTAGTTACCTTAATATTGTACTAAACGTCCTTCTCTTTGTAAATTACGATATTACAAGATTAAGGATGGGTTTTACAATGTTCTGGAACATAATTATCCATAAAAGAGTAATACAAGACTTTAGTATTGTAAACATCCGAGTTTACAAGTATAAGGACCCAATTTACCATCCGAATGTTCCCATTTACCCTAATATTGTACTACATGTCTTTATTTTTGTAAATTTCGATATTACAAGATTAAGGATGCATTTTACAATCACATGGAACATAACTGTCCAAAACCGAGTAAAACAAGACCTTAATATAGTAAATGTTTGCGTTTACACGTATAAGGACCCAATTTACTTTCTCAATGTCCCTAGTTACCTTAATATTGTAATACATGTCCATCTCTTTGTAAATTACGAAATTACCATAATAAGGATGTGTTTTACAATCTCCTGGAACATAACTATCCTAAATAGAGTAATACGAGACCTTAATATTGTAAACATACTAAGGACCCAATTTACCTTCCGAATGTTCCCCTTGACCCTAATGTTGTACTACATGTCTTTATATTTGTAAAGTACGATATTACAAGATTAATGATGCATTTTACAATCATATGGAACATACCTGTCCAAAACGGAGTAAAACAAGACCTTAATATAGTAAACGTTTGTGTTTACACGTATAAGGACCCAATTTACTTTCTCAATGTCCCTAGTTACCTTAATATTGTAATACATGTCCATCTCTTTGTAAATTACGAAATTACCATAATAAGGATGGGTTTTACCATCTCTTGGAACATAACTATCCTAAATAGAGTAATACGAGACCTTAATATTGTAAACATTCATGTTTACAATACTAAGGACCCAATTTACCTTCCGAATGTTCCCCTTGACCCTAATGTTGCACTACATGTCTTTATATTTGTAAAGTACGATATTACAAGATTAATGATGCATTTTACAATCATATGGAACATACCTGTCCAAAACGGCGTAAAACAAGACCTTAATATAGTAAACGTTTGTGTTTACACGTATAATGACCCAATTTACTTTCTCAATGTCCCTAGTTACCTTAATATTGTAATACATGTCCATCTCTTTGTAAATTACGAAATTACCATAATAAGGATGGGTTTTACAATCTCCTGGAACATAACTATCCTAAATAGAGTAATACGAGACCTTAATATTGTAAACATCCATGTTTACAATACTAAGGACCCAATTTACCTTCCGAATGTTCCCATTTACCCTAATATTGTACTACATGTCTTTATCTTTGTAAATTACGATATTACAAGATTAAGGACGCATTTTACAATCATATGGAACATAACTGTCCAAAACCGAGTAAAACAAGACCTTAATATAGTAAACATTTATGTTTACACGTATAAGGATTCAATTTACTGTCCTAATGTCCCTAGTTACCTTAATATTGTACTAGATGTCTTTATCCTTGTAAATTACAATATTACAAGATTACGGATGAGTTTTACAATTCTATGGAACAATTTACAACGAATTGTTTGTCAATTGCATTATTCGTTTGCAATTTCCAACTAACTGTTTGTCAATTGCATTATTCCTTTGCATTTTTGATCTAACTGTTTGTCAATTACATTATTACCTTTTCATCTTAGGTGAGGCAATCTATCAGTGCCCTTTCCATCTTATGATCACTTCCTTTGGAATTAACTAATTGAACCCATTGAGATAGAACAATACACCAAAATGAATATATATATATATATATATATATATATATATTCCTCATGCATCCCCATAATGTTGTAAATCACCATTTTACAAGGTTATGGATCCTAAAGCCACTTGGAAAAGCCATCACACCAACTTGCAATCTCGTATAAATTTCCTTATTTTGCTACAACATATCCATATTCAAAACAATAAAACTTGGGTATCTTTATATAAATCCGAATAGTTTTAACCCAAAAAAAAAAAGTTTTAAGAAGAAAAAGCGCTTAACTTTATTTATGTCTATCCATTATAGCTTGTAATTGCGCAATTGGAATGTAAATGAGACTGCTTTGTTTGTCATTTGCAAGACACGAATGCAAATGACACTACCTATTTGTCAGTTGCATTGACAAATCACATAATGTATTTCCATTCTCAAAATTGAAAAAGCTGCCAATAACATAAAGACTTGGGCTTTTTCGCTGTTTTACTGTCTCTGCGTTGTTTGTTCTTGCTAGTTCTTTTTGTCTTTTCCCTTAGATTGTATTTAAAAGTGAAATCAGAGTTAGGTAATGGGAAGGATGGTGTACCATTTGCTTAGGGATATTTGAGATGGGATTCTGATAAGCATTCTGTTACTAGCCCAATAACTGTTATCTTTGCCAACAAGTGAAATTAAAATAGGATCCCAGTAGAAGTTGTCACAAGCTTGCAGAGAATAACAGAAACAACTCAAGCCCCCAAAACATCGTCACTACATGAAAGTTTATGATTCCAGGAAAAAGAAAACAACTAAACAGCCAAAATATAAGTCCTATGGACCATGACAACTTCAAACTAAAATCTAAGTGCGTATCAAGGAAAAGAAAATCAAGATCAAAGTAATAAAACCGAAAGCTTGTTTCTAGTGCCAACGAAGGGAAGGACTTTGGTAGCATATATCAATTATTTAGTAGACCGAAACCTAAATAACAATAGAAATAGAAAGAAAAAAAATTTAACTACATTCCACCACATTAAAAAGGACTGGGACTTAACCACATCACTCTCATCTTCAATTTAGCCCATGCCTTACGTCACCAAGCTCATACAAAATTCCTTTATTTTGCTACGGCACAGCCACATCATGTTGGCAATTGACAAACATGCACTATGTAATTGCCATTATGTTCTTTCCTTTAAAAAAAAAAAAATGAATATGTAAGTGCCATTCTAATTTGCGGAAGCCGGTCGTCTAAGTGGTAATTGCCAAACGACCACTGTCATTTAATTTAGCTTCTCTTCCATGATTTAAGTACCTAAAAGTAAAAACAATAGAATTTAGCATATCAATTAACTTTTACTTTCATTGCAAGTGTTAATAACTTAGTGACAAGTAAATAACAAACATTGTTGGACACAAGGTAATTGAAAAGCAATTGTATTTACAAAAATCAAATTGACAGACAGGAAGCAGGTAATTGAATATGTGAAATCCAATTGTATCAGTGGAATTCACAAAAACAAATTGAGAAAACTAAACATACTCTCAACAATCAATCAAATGGGCAAGAATTTACTTAGCACACAACTGGATTAATGGAACATAAAAACAAAATGATGCATATTATGCAAACTTGAAACGTAGTTGGATTTACAAATATCCAATTAGTAGACATGAAATAGGTAATTGACAAATAGAAACAAGGGCATCAAAAAAGGCATCAAAAAAGGCCCTCCAACCCATTTAAAGATATAAATTTTGAAAATAAAAGTCATTTCTAGTTAATTGACAAATACTGACAATGATAAACTGATAGAAGAGTTGGTTCCAAAAACACAACCCAAAACTACTCAGATATTCAACCCAAAGAAGATAATTAAAACCCAATTATCACAGTTCAAACCCAAAACACAAAGGTTGGCTGCTTATTCATGAAATTATAAACCAAATTCGAAATTTGAAATACAGCTGAAAAATTCAAACATAACATCATTTTAAACTGTAGTGTATCTCCTCATCAACATATATATGTGCTGTGTACAAAAGTTCTCAACTTCTCATAATTTCTCTGGGCATATATGAAGTAAATCCTACAAAATTCTCACCCAATAACAAGGATTTTTCTTTTTCGATAACAAAATTCAATTCTCATCATGTCGCACAATTCAATTAAGTGCGTCAAAGGTTGGCCATGTTTTTTTACAGTGACTTGAAGTCTCAAAAATTAGAGCTCCGGTGTGACCATGAAAAAGAATATTAAAGTCCAAAGTGGTCTAAGAAGATGAATAACATAAAGTCTTAACCATCTGTGTAAAAAAACTTAATCACAGAATCCATATGTATCAACACATCAAGCACAACAAGGGGAGCAAGTTTATACCTTGGCTCAAAGTCCAATTCGATCAGGAAGTGGCCAGATTTTGAGGAAAACCCATACTGACTTCCTTATTTCACAATGAAAGGAATCACAACTTTGTTAGATTCAGACACCCACATCCACAAACAAGAAACCTCAAACTAGATATTGTCTTTATATAATTTCAACACAGCCATTAAACTGGACTTACAGCAGAAAATTTGAATATCTTTCTAATCATTTTTTCTCCTTTAAGACTTACTTTTTTTTTCTCTTTCTGTCTTCCTAAGAGACTAAAGTGCAAATATGATCAAGTTTTCATACAAATGTGGCTATTTACTATTGAAAGAATATTAATATGAAATGACCAACTATGAAATTTAATATACAATAAAAGTCATAAAGGCATAACTAAAATTGAATTGCCTTAACCTTGAAATTTTTACAACAAAAACCATAATGGCAGCTTCAACAATTACGCAGCTTCTCCTATTAAAAACACTAATTACTTTATACAAAGGGAAAATGTAATCTTATAAAAAGAAAAGATTAAAAAGTGATAAAAACTCTAAAATATGAAATGAAAGCTGACACAAGAAAAGAATTCACATTAATCTTTTAAAAGAAAAATAAAGATAGTCATCAAGCTAATAATTGTCAAGATATATGAACTCAACAACACTATAATTTTTAACAAATAAAACCATGTAAAGAATACACACCAAGAACGAGATACGGTAGAGCATGCGCCATGACCTTGCCCCAAACATCGAATAAAAATTAGTTTCAATCTCCATCACCCACCCAAAAAAAACTCAGTTCTAACACAAATAGGCACTAGATCTAACATTAAAACCTTCAATGACCCATAAATTGCAGCCATATATGACAGAAATACTGATGAAATTGATAAAATCTTACCTTTTCTAATGAATTTCAGTTTTGGAAAGGGATTTAGGTGTCTAGGATTAGGGTTTTATGTTGGAGATTTGGGGGTTTTGGTATGAGAGAAGCAGAATGAACCCAGAGAGGTAGCGCTTGACAAGAGAGAGAGAGAGAGAGGGAGAAAGAGAGATAGGTTTTGAGAGGGCTAGCCAAGAAAAAGAGGCAAAAGAAGGAAATTTTCAGAGCGCTAGCCAGCGAAGGAGAGAACGAGAGATGGGGTAAAGAGCAGGTGAAGCTCGCCATCATCGTCGTCGTCGTTGGTTGCTTGCTGGATGCTAGAAGAAGATGAAGGGAGTGAAAGAGGGGGCTCAGTTTTTACGGGTTGGGGATTTTCCTTCAACCTGCTGAGAAGGTTTTCAAGTTATATCATTTAATGGTGTAGATCTATCCTTATTGTTTTGCCTAAATCTAACGGTCAATATCTATTGGCGCATGGATGCGCCAGGTCCACTGTAGAATTTTCCAATCATGCTAATCTTGAAATTAGCTAAATTATCACTAAGATACTATATCACCACATTAGCTAATGATACTACTACTCTATAATTGTCACATGTCCTATGAACAGTTTTTTAACAGAGTGATTGCTCCCTAGATATGTTCTTTTTATCATTTGTTGTAGTGTCTACAACCGTTTAAGTGTGAAGGTTAGGATGTGGAGACTTTTATATACATCACATCATACGGAGTACTCATCATTAATATTACATTAATTGGACCAACTAATCTTATTGCGAAATGGGATTAATTAGTTGTGAGGAGAAATTATAGAGTGATACAATATCACCACGTTAGCTAGTGATACTACCACTCTCTAATTGTCAAGTGTCCTATGACTAATTTCTCCTCATATGGCATTCATGTAAACCTTATAAGCTATTAGACTTGAACACTAACCTTGTTCTACCATTGGAATGAACGCTTGAGGGAGAGAGTTCTTCTCTAAGATAAGCCTTAGCTCAATATTCTAGATGGGGTGAATATCTTGATGAGTTGTGTGTATCGGCTCTTAGAGAGAGCTCTTCTATTTATACGCATCACTCAAGGAGGCTTGCCCAACAAGAAACTCCTTGAGGTATCCTTATTGCAATAGAACAATGAATCCCAATTCTAACAGAACTAGAAACCCCTTTAGCCTTGTAATCTAATTAAAACACTGATACAAAGTCTGCTGGATGAGGTCTTTTTAAGTCCTTGATTAATCTGGAGGTCTTGCAATCCGATAATGATTAAAAGACCACTTTATGCGAGTTTAAGATAGTAAACTATCTTACATTCTCCCACTTGGTCAAATAATCATTGTGACTCAAGATTAATCACTTAATGGCCAATTTAGGACTTTAAAACTTCTCAGTTTCTTATCAACCCACTGTCATTGATATAAACTCATATGGAACTGTCAAAGCACATTGCATAAATAACATTCAAGTCTTTTACAACCACACATACAAGCCTATAACAACACATGAGGCTAACAATTGAATTAGGATAAAAGAATTGTTGAGATCTGCTTTAGAATGTGTTTGATGATCAATACAGTTCTTAGCGCTCACCCTTACAAGACTACCAAGGTCTTAATAAAACTATCATGGCTCCTTCATGGATACGAAAATGCAAAACACAAGTGCTTTAAAATTTTGCATATTCTTCCTTCATCCATATGCCAAAACATTTATAAATTGAAAAACACAATTTTAAGAAAAAACTTGAATAACATTATCAAATAAAACTGTAATAGCAACTTCGATTGAAACTAGTTAAATGAAACAAAACTAACTCTGGCTCCCACTAACTCCCACTGACTTAAACATCAAAACTGATATGCAAACCTATGCTTCTAACATGCCTATGAAAAACATGATTAGGCAAACCTTTGTTTAAGGGGTCTGCAATCATAGAATCTGTCCCAATGTGATCCAAAGTTCTATAACCATCTCGGATCTTCTCTTTTGCCGACAAAAACTTTAACTGCAGATGTCTCATACTTGACGATCCCTTATTTCCCTTTGCAAAATGAACTGCAGCATTGTTGTCATTCAATAGCTGGATTGGTCTTTGTATGGATTCCACAATTCTCAACACTAACATAAAATTCTTAAGCCACATTGCAATTGAAGTAGCTTCATAAATTGCTAAGAATTCAGCCTGCATAGTTGAGGTTGATACATATAAAATCTGCATCAGCATATCCTTCCAGTTTTAATTCTTCAACTCTTCAATAAACTAGTTTGTACTCTTTAGTTCTCTGCAAATACCTCAAAACCTTCTTGCCTGCTTCCCAATGTGCTTGGCCTGGATTAGATTGAAACCTTCCAAGAACACTTATGCAGAAAGCAAGGTCTGGTCTTGTACAAACTTGTGCATACATCAAGCTTCTTACAAGTGAAGCATAGGGCTTGTCCTGCATTTCCAACTTCTCTTGCTCAGTTTTAGGAGATTTTTCACAACTCAGTTTATCACCTTTTAAGAATGGAACATCACAACCTATGCAGTTCTCCATATTGAATCTTTTGAGTACCCCTTCTATATATCCTTTCTGTGATAAACCAAGTAATCCCCTTTCTCTGTCTCTACTTATTTCAATTCCCAATACATAATTTGCTTCACCTAAATCACTCATCTCAAAATAATTTGACAACATTCTCTTAGTGTCATGTAATAATGACAGATTGCTGCTTGCTAAGAGAATATCATCAACATAAAGGAGCATGAAAATATAATGTCTTCCATGAAATTTGAGATAAATGCATTCATCTAAGGGATTATCAATGAAACCTTGAGACTTCACAACTTCATCAAACTTCAAATACCATTGCCTTGAAGCTTGTTTTAATCCATATATTGATTTCTGTAACCTGCAAACCAAATCTGCTTCCCTTTTTTGAATGAAACCATCTGGTTGCTTCATATAGATTTCTTTAATAAGGCTTCCCCTTTTTGAATGAAACACCTTCATCTCAGCCTTGCTTGGCAGCCTCTTTGTTTTGAACCCCTGCAAAGAATTAGCCACATGAACTGATGTGATCGCCATGAATCTGAAGAAATCTCAATTGCATTAGACTCAAAACAAATATGTACTTGATCAGTCTTACCTTTAGCCTTTTGTGTAACATCCCACATCAACCAATGGAGAGGGGGTGATGTGCCTTATATGTACATGCCCACCTCCATCTAGCACGAGACCTTTTGGGAGCTCACTAGCTTCGGATTCATGGGAACTCCGAAGTTAAGTGAGTTGGGGCTATATCAATCCCAGGATAGGTGACCTACTGGGAAGTTGATCGTGAGTTCCCAGAAACAAAACCGTGAGGGTAGAGAAGGGGGCCCAAAGCAGACAATATCGTGCTACGGCGGAGCGATCCTGGATGTGACATTTTGCTTATCCAACCAATGCTTGTACCTGTCACAATTGCTCTTCAAATGTCGAAACTTCTTGCAGAAATAACACTTGATCCCTTTGGGTTTTAGTCCCTTAGTTTCCTTTTCTTCCTTGTTTTTCTTTCCAGCAAAGTTGCCTTTTCCAAAATCCTTTTTGAAGCTCTGAATCATATTAATCTTTTCTTTTCTTCAGCCTTATCTTTCTTCATATTTTGTTCTTCCTGCACACAGATGCTTATGAGATCAGTTACTGTCCACTTCTCCTTTTGAGCTACATATGAGATCATTTACTGTTTCACTAAATTTTGTGTTACTAAAATGTTTTTCCGAATATGCATATGATTGTGTGAAGGGGTTAAAAGGTATTTGATTTAGTATTAGGACAAGAGTTTAGAGTTAGAATTGGATGGTTTTAAAATAGAAACAAAGAGATTTGATTAGAATGGAGAGAATGATTACGGGGCTTGGTTATATAGGACTGTAGGCTATGTTGCCTTCTAGTGGTTTAGCTCTTGGCTTCACAATTTGTGCTTGATTTGGTTACGTGGTGGGAGAGATCGTGTATGTATAGAATGTTGCCTGGTTCCCGTGTGGTCCCTGCAACTTGGAATATCTCCACCATTCTTAGCCACGTGTGTTTGTGGCTTGCACTACAATCTTCATTTGTGTTTATCGCTATTCTACCATGTTAATATCTGGAATATTCTGAGTTGAAGTATTTAAGAACATGAACCAAATAATAATATTACTTTTAGGCTTTAGGATATTGGTGAGACGTGAGAAAGATGTTATTTCTATACATGGCAAGGAGTTTGTAGTTCAAGTGATTAAGAGCATTTGCCATTGCATCTTAGATCGTAGGTTTGATTCTCCCCTCTCTTAATATTGCTTTGGATTTTTTTTTTTTTAAAGAATAATAAAAGATTCTTATGCTTGCTCTGTTACGGTTCTTATATACACCATACTAAGTATTGAGTCTCTTTCTCATATTTCTTGTATCTTCTTGTTGTGTTGTTCTTATGAGAGTTAATGGGTGTGATCAATTTCTTCATATTTTCTTTATCTAATAACGATCCTATGACTCGCTGGTGTAGGACAAATACTATTTTCTAACCTTCCATGGCAAAGAGACAAATATTTTCCTATATATATATACATGTATTGAAGTTAATTTGTTTAATAAGTACCTTACCCAATATGCGGTTGCTCATGTGTTGGATTTGAATGTTTGACTCCAATATGGACTTGGTTTCACGTGTGGCCTACTATGTGGTGATCCCATGTGAGGGGCCGTGTTGATGAATATAAATCCCACATTAGAAACTTAACAAAATAAATTACAACGTATCTGCTAATTGCATCCAGGCCTTTTGAAAACACCGTTGAAAATTGAGTGCAAGTTGGAAAATTAAATATAAAGAAAAAAATCATATAAAAGTAAAGTAAAAAAGAAATTAATGCAAAGTAAGAGTAGAGTAGGAAGGAGAAAGAAAAAAATTTATTAAAAAATATTTTAAAAAACAAAAGGGAGTGTAAGTGGACAAAAGAAAAGTAGGAAAATCAACTCGAAAAAAAAAATTTCTAAATACCATATTTATAGTAACATACAAAAGATTGTGTAAAATAGAACCATTAATATTATGCAGATATATAAAAAAAAAAATTAAATGAAATAAAAAAGAAAGGAAACATATGCAAGCCAAAAAAAAGAAATCATTAAGAGCAAGTCCAACGCAGGGGCTTGGCCAGGGCAAAAGGCTGCCCTAGGCCTCAAACCCATCTCTTGCGTGCACATTCCAGCCCGGGCAAGCCCACGGGCAAAATTGAACTGGGCTGTTGCCCGAAGGCTGCTAACCTCAGCGTGACACCACGCTGACGTCAGCACTGACCCACCAACCCACAGAAACCAACGGCTACAAGCCTAGTGGCTTCTCCTGGAGCCTCCAATCCAAAAATCTTATCTAATCCAATAGTTGTCCAATTTTTGGCTGAAATAAATTGAAAAAAAATCAAAAAAATTTGTAAAAAAATATCAAAATATTCTGGAAATTTTTACTATAAATACCTACCAATATTATTCACTTTCCACACCAAATCTTCATACAAATTCATCTCCTTCCAATATTTTTCACTTTCCACACCAAAATTTCTACTACAAAATTCCATTTGTGCAAAAATATAAATGGCCTCTTCCATCGAAGTCGGAGGGTCATGGACAAACATTCGAAGCGGTCAAAATCTTGGCGATGAGGTAAAAGAAATTAATTGCCATTTTATTCAATTTAATGTCATTTTTTTGTTTATATTTCTTGCATTTTCAATTTCATGTTTTTTAATAGATTATTCAAGGCAAAACAAAAAAGAGGAGGCTCCTCAAGTGAACAATGCCCGCAGTTGGTTCCAGTGGTGCGTTCCGTGTAGGAAATAACAGCACTATTACGTCATCCGAAGGAAAATACTCCCCCACGTCGATTGTGTCGGACTATGAGGACTGGGAGTATTTTAATTGTATGATGAGTGAGATGTGAATTTTATAATAAGGGTTATTCGCAGCAATGGTCCCTCAACTATACCCGTAGTTACACTTTGGTCCCTCAATTCAATTATTAGTTGCAGGGGTCACTCAACTCTATGTTTCGTTGCACCGGCAGTCCTTCCGTCAAGTCCGTTAGTTTTTTCTGTTTAAAATGATGATGTGGCAAGCATCTGTGAGAATCTCATAGATTCGTGAGGGGCAAATCTGACTTTTCAACCAAATCCCACCGTTATCCCAAGGCACCTCTCCAACCAAATCCAACCCTGCCATCGTAAGAAAAGAGATCGAATGAAAGCTCTGGATCAAATTACTCCTTTATCGCTTGGATCCAACATTTTCCATCTGCTATCTTGAAGATCTAAGACAAACCCAGATGAGAACGAATGAAACACCAAACTGGGTCTTCACCAATTAGACCAATTTGTTTCAGCTCAAGTAGGAGTCTGAAGGGCCTCAGAAAACCCTAGTTGTTCAAAAACAGAGCGATCAGAAAAAAAACAGATCGATCAGAGGCTTGTGCCAAAGATTGAAGGAAGATAGTAGCCACAAATCAGAGGACAAGATCAAAGAGAGCTATAGCTTACCTAACCAGAACCCAAAAAGACCTAGAGAAAAAAGAGAGAGAGAAAAACAGAGCGGCTGTGGTTAACGAAAGCAATGGAGCTCTATGGTGATTGCGAGAGAGAGAGAGAGAGAGAGAGAGAGAGAGAGAGAGAGAGAGTAGTGCGCAATCTGCAGTTTTCAATTTGAGGGTTTGTTCAAGGGGGTTTGTTTCACTCCCGACACCTGACAAATTCTCCACCGTCAGATTCCATCTCAACAAGCACAGATTCAATTTGGGGGTTTGTTCAAGGGGGTTTGGTTGATTTCCTGTCATCTTTTATTGTCATCTTTTTTCCTTCAACTACCCCGAGTGGCTTCGCCTACCCCTTCACCCTCTCTCCCTCTCCGACCTCGCTTTCCACCATGTAAGAATCGTACAGTTTACAAGTTTCAATTTTGTTTGTATTCGCCGTCGTCTATGCCAGGGAGCTAAGAGACAGAGAGTTACAATGAGGATGGGTTTGTGGCTAGGCATGGGGCGGAGAAGGTTTGGAGGTACGGTGTGGTGGCTGGGATGAGAGAGGGCTTGGGAGGTAGGTGATTTGGGTTTTTGGTTATTTATTATTTGATTCTTGTGGATGAATTTCTGAATTTACCCTCACTTTTGACAGAAAATTTAACAGATTTGACGGAAGGACTGCTGGTGCAACGAAACACAGAGTTGAGTGACCCCTGCAACTAATAATTGAATTGAGGGACCAAAGTGTAACTACGGGTATAGTTGAGGGACCATTGCTGCGAATAACCCTTATTATAAATATGAACACGTGGCAATCAAAAATCTTATCCGAAAATTGAATTTGAATAGAAAATTAAAATTACTAAAAATAATAACAAAACAACTAAAGAGAAAAGATTGGAATACTCCCCCTTGAAGCGATTAGGTCGAGCATGGATGCATTTGGAGGTCGCGACTTCTCCCACTGCTCCACACTCCCCATTCTTATGATTGAGGTTGCCATCTCTCTCCATTTTTATTAAGCTATCATAAATTGCTAAAACGAACACAAAAAACTTGAAACAGAATTAAAGGATTAGGAAATAAAAACTAAAATTGAAAGGAAAATCAACACACGTCCAATTTCATGCTTCAAAGTAACAAGCAACAAAGTAAATCAAACTAGCTTATGAAGTTCGTTCTTTCTCAAATATGATTATCCATATGGTGTGTGGTTTTAATCAAGTATTCAGAAAAAAATATTTAGCTATGGTGTTTAGTCTAAACACAAATTCCGAACCCATTAAGAACAAGAAGAACAATAAAGAACCAAGTAGAATTTAAACATGGTGTTTGTCTTCAATATCTACCCATTCATTCACTAATCAGTTCAAGAGTCATATGGTGTTTATGTAAACTTGAACAAGATAATTAATTAAGAGCAAGTGAATGAAACCATAAACTAGAAATACTCAACATGCTACTTGAACCTTTTTTTTTGTATTGTGTAAGCTGGGACTCAAACCCAGTTCTCTTGCTTGTCAGGCAATTGTCCTTGTCCGTTGGACTACAAACACAACTTGTCAATTAACAACATTAACTTTAAAACATGAAACTGTCCAGTTATGAAAAAGATAAAAATAAATAAAAAGTAGGAAAATCAAATAAAATCAAACAATGTTACCGATCCCCGGCAACGGCGCCAAAAACTTGTTGCGTAGATTCAGCTGCACCAAAATGGGTTCAACTGCATCCTCAACTTGTGATACTCGCAAGTGCACGAACCGTTGGTAGTTTAGCGTATGTAAGTGCGAGGTCGATTCCACAGGGATTGGTGATTGAATGATCCAATTCAATTTTCCTACACAAAACAAAAAAGAAAACAAAAGAAGCAAAAAGGTTTTGTACAACATTTGAGAACTTGAGAATTTGGAAGAGAAGGTGTTTGGGAACTTTGAGAATTTGAAAGAGAGTATTTGAGAACTTAGGGAAGGGAGAGAAAGGTGTTTGTGAAGTGTTTGAGACATGGAGACTTTTGGAAGAGAGGAGAGATGTGTTTGAGAACATTGAGAATTTGATGAAGGAATGTTTATGAACTTGGAGAGTTTGAGAACTTAAAAGAGAATAGAGAAGTGTTTGGAGAATTTAGAAGAAAGAAAATTTAGTTGAATGATCTTATTACAACAATTGAGAACTACAAAGGGAAACTAAGAGAATTTGAGGGAGAGAAGGGAAGGGAGCTCTAGAGAAGTGCTTGAGAGCTCCCCCCCTTGGGGTGTGATTACAAGCTTAGAGAACTTCCCTATTTATAGGCCTAGGGGAAGTGAAAATCTGAATTATACAATTGAATTTTCTAAACACACTAATTAACTTCACCTAACACACAACACTTAACCAACTTAACCTAACACACAATTGCATTTGAAAACAATTCCTCTTGTCTTTAGGCTTAGTGTTCAGCTCCCACTTCATCATCTTTTGGCTGCTGCAAAATTCCACTCAAAAATAGGTATTGAATATGCTTCACCAAACTTTCCCACAATCAACAACACTTCATCATGCATATGTCATGCATGACAATGCATTGCAGCCAGCTTGTGGGCTCGTTCTGGGCTTGTGGCTTCAATCTGAAAAATCTGGAAAAATATGAGTCTTGAAGCTCTTTGTCTTATCTTTCCAAGCATATGCAGCCCAGATCAAGGAAAAATCGGAAAGCCCTTCAAATGTGATTTTTGGCCCAGTAACGCAGATGCTGCCGAATTTGACCTTAAGTTGCCAAAACATGTATAACTTTCTCTAGAAGACTCGGAATCATGAACCGTAACATTCTACAGAAACTAGACTTCCGTATCTTTCCAATGATGTATGGCTCATCATCTGGTTCTTCTTGAGAAAGTACAGTCTAATCCGTGAAGTTGACTGATCTGCAGACACCATTTTGAGCTAACTTGTCTCCAAAATGCAATTAGTGAGTCTCAAGCTTATTACACTGAAACAAACACAAAACTTATTAAAAGCACAAGTTTAACTCAAAAACATAACCAAATCATAAGTTAAAAGGGTACAAAATGATATGTAATTATGCACCGATCATGAATGCTTAAGAAGTTTAACTTTAATTGGAATGCTTGGAATTGAACTTTTATTTTCTTTAGGTTGTGAATGCTTGAGAAGTTGAGGAGGTTGTGAATTTATATATACTTGAAAAGTTGAGGTTGTGAATTTATTTTTTTAGGTTGTAATTTATATTTTTGAGTTAAAGTATGCTTGAACTCAAAAGGCTTCAAAAGAAGCATCAAAATTAGGCCTAAAATGTGGAAGATTGGATTTTTGTGACACAAAAGAACTTGCGGTTTAAAACCGCTAATTCACAGTAACCGACCGCTTTTTGCGGTTTCAAAAATCACCATACCGCAAATAGTCGGTCGGTTTGCCATTTGGGCAAAAATTCGCGGTTACCGAACCGCAACCACCCCTACCTTTATGTATATATACCACTTTGTATGGATGAGCTCCACTGGTATTATAGCAGTACTTCCATTCATATGAACGTCAATTTAAGGAGTAGAACTGTCAATTAATATACAAATAACCTATCTATTTTGACGACAAAATTGACGGAATGACCAAATTGTCACGCGTAACATAATTGAAGGACACTCGGGTACAAATTTAAGGACGATTGCAATTAAAAATCTTTTTTTTATTTAAATGGTACATTTTATTTTATTTTTGCTTGGGCTAAAAATATCTTTTTACTGTTAAATAGTACAATATTTTACTGGGGATAAAAAGTAAACAAATAAAAAAAACAAAAACAAGTGGATTTGCATAATGCACTTGTTTGGTGGTGGCATTGCCTCAGGGTTTTGAATACCTTACTAAACTAGAAGGATACGGATTTGAGAATGTTTCAGACCAACTTATAGAGTCCATACAAGAAGGAGGTGTGGATCATCCAAAGGTACAACATTTACGTCTGAAACATAAGTAAGTCTTCTATCCTTGCATCGAATTAATTTAATAAATTTAATCATTTGAACTGTACTTAACAAGAAAATATTGTTCTCATTCTCACCCTCTCTGTTAATGCATGTAAAACCATATATATCATTCCAATTGAAATTCATGAGACACACAACACATATATATACATATGCATTGAAATTTTGTTTGATAATTACCTTATTGCTTTTGTCTTTTTTGTATATTTTGCAGAAACAACAAGTCTAAGGATTGAAGTTTCTACCTAGTTTGTCCCAGGAAGAGCCTGTTCTCGGGTGAAGCGTGAAGATTGATCTCGGCTTCTTATCTGCCTCTTTTAAATCGAATAATATATCCAAAGATTCTGTTCATAAATTGCAACTTCAATTTTAAATTTTTTTTGGGTGTAGTTTGCATCTTTCACTTCAGCAATTGGCAACCGTATGTAGATGATTTGTCTCTAAGATTTGGACTATGTGTACTTTTATGTTCAGTGTGTAAAGCGTATAGGCTAAACACAAGTCCATAGAGAGTAAGGAAATTTGGTTTTAATATGATTATATGCTGGGAAGAACTGTATTGAAACTAAAATAATTTGGAGAATCTTATTTGAAACCTGAATAAAACGGAGAATCTTATTTGAAACCTGAATAAAACGTTTGAAATTACTTACCCAAACTCTGAGGAATTGGGTTTTCAATATTTTATTTTTCCTTTCATCGAGTAAGAAATAATTATGGAGCTTTAGTTTTAAAACACAATATAATTTACTAATTTGGAAGATAGGAATACAATTTCATCTAATTAGCATAAGGCCAAAGACCAAAATGCCCTTTATTCACCTTTTAAAAAAAAGATTTTGTGTCATTGAAGGGACTCGAACCTTGACCCTCGAAGGAGGAGGGCTCATTCACAAACCACTACACCAAACTTGATTTTGTAATATTTATTCAGTTATACAATATTTATATAAACAATCATCAATGTAAAAAAAAAAAAATCATTTCAACACATATGCACGCAAAAACTGCAAATAAAAACATAAACTGCAGCAAAAATACAATGTAGATATCAATTATGTAAAAAAAACAAAAACAAAAACGAAACTAGCAACAAAAACACAAATTAATTTTATAGAAGCAAAAATTGCATTGCAGAGTATGGGAAACTGCAAAGTCGGGGCACAAATGCACCTACTAATAAGTGAGGAAGTACAAGTCAAAACCATGATGAAAGTACTAGAAAATTATACAAAAATCTCTAACCAAATAGCACCTCAAACTCAAATCTGATAAAAAAAAAAAGCCAAAGTAAAGAATAAAAATTACATCAAAGAGTTGAAAAGTCAACTTATAAAAAGCAAAAAATAACCAGAAAATTCAAATAAGAATTTGATCAAGAATATACATACCAAATTATCCATCATTTCCTTCTCTACCAATTTCTCAACAACCAATCCATCAAATAAGAATTTAAATAGCATTACTCTAATATTATATAGATATCATTAAAAAAATTCAAAAATAAATACAACATACAAAATCCAAAAAAATTAAAATAAAAAAAGAAAGGAAACACATGCACTAGCACTACAATTCAAACATGCATGAATACTGTCTGGCTTTCTTGTTTTACTTTCTTTCTTTTTTCCTTCTGCATATTTCAGCCCCAATGAGTTTTACTCCTTTTGTGTGTGGTTGAGGCAATTATAGACAATATGCTTTCTGTCTTTAGCTACCTAAAAAGTCAAGAATGAGCCATTCCTTTTGGTATTACTTAAACTGATACTGTGTTCAGGATTTCAGATTCTCCATTTGATTGGCTATTCCTTATAATTATGTACATGTATGATGTTATTTAGAGAGAGAGAGAGGGAGGGAGAGAAAGGCAAAGTGTACAAACTAGAATAATTGATATCTCTCTAGCAATCCAAGCCTTGAGTGTTGGTCATTTGAGTTGCTTATATCTTGCTCTCTGGCTCTGGTCGTTTACTAAGTCCGGCTCTTTCCTTTTTGTGTAACTTCAGAAACAGAGAAGATGATCTTATAAGAATTAAGTAGGATTTTCAAAACCAATTTTTAAATATAATTATTTTCAGTATTTTTTAAGATAGAGCTATATCAAATAATCTAGGGTGGCGGTGGGAGGCGCACACAAGGGGATTCGAACTGGTGCCATGGGGTTTTGCAAATAAACACCTCTACCACGGAGGTAATCACACCCTGGTTGGCTGGTGCTCTAGCATTTTTCTGCAACTCTTGCTCTGTTTTAGCTTCTAGTGTCGGATGGTGAAATATTTAACACTTGTAGTTATTAGGACTACACCTCAAAATTTGAGTTGTTCATGATAACTATTTATGAGGTTAGGACTCAAACTCAAGTATTGTGTGATGTTTTATGACAACAATTTACTGAATATATGACGATAATTTGTATATGACCACCGAGTTTATTGGTTCTAATTTGGAATTTTGTATGTACAGTGCATAAATAAGATTGTTGTCTTGTGTTAAAATAGTTGATTGTACGAGTGTCAATATTATTTCGGGATTTTTGTAGATATGTCACCTTAATTTTTTTAAATTCATGATTTATCATCTGACTTTAACATTATCTAATTTTCCATCAATTTTTAAGGGTATTTTAGTCTTTCTATTTTCAAGGGTATTTTAAAAAATGGAAAAATAAATATAAAAACAATTGTATATCTTTTAAACAATTAAAATTGAAAAAAAAAAAATCTCACCCTCCCCCATCCCATGTGGGCCATTGATGGCTCCAACCAACCCCGCCCACTTTGAAATCCATTCCCCCTTCCCTCTTCACATCCCCTTCCCTCTTCCCCTTCCTCCTTCTCTCTCTACCATGGAACACCCACCCTCCACTCATAAATTCCCTCAGCCCACCTTTTTCTACTTTTTTTTCTTTTTGGAATTTTCCCATTTGCATATTGAAAATTTGTGGAAGGACAGCTACCAAACCAATAATTCGGTAGTCTACGTAGCAAATGGTGACCAAGCAAACTTTAGATCCTTCAACAGATACACAGTGGCATAAGTTAATGAAACTACGAAGACAAGAAAGGAGTTGGATTTTGGGTCAGAAGCTTAAGTAGTTTTAAATTAGATATTTGAAAATTTCAGACATGCACAATGAACTCCATAAAAAAAAAATTATACATGCTCAAAGTGAGAGAGAAGAGAGGTGAGAAGGGGGAGGGGCGGTGGGGGGGGTGTGTCCTGTGCGATGTGTTTTGGGGGCAGGTGGAGTTGGGGTTAGGGAGAAAGGGGAGGGAGAGGTCTCTGTTTTTCTCTCTTTTTTTTTTCCTCGAAAATGGAAAGACTCAAATATCCTTAAAAATGGATGGAAAATTGGATGGTGTTAAGTTAAATGACAAATCATGGATTTTGAAAAATTAAGGTGACATTTCTCTTAAAAATTTCTTTTAGATGAGAAATTGAAACTAGTGTATAAGTTCATGTGATATTCTGTACATAACGTGGTATATAAATGTGGTATGACTAGCATTTTGTTTTTATATATATGATGAATGACTCTTTTTTCTGAATTAAATTATTGGAAGTAGCATGGATGATACTAGGTGTGTAGCAGGACTCTGAACATACTTTTTTTTAGGGTTCTAAGGGAGCTGAATCTCATTAACAGAAACTACATAATCAAACTCCTGGTCTAGCAAATCCACTCAAATCTTCCAGTAGAGAATGTCCAAATCCTTCAGGCACACCCTCCCAAATTATACACCCCAATTCTAATTTTGAGCCCAAACATGCCAAGTTATTCGCAAGGCAATTTCCTTCTCTACATTTATGAGTAATACTGCAGTCTTTGTACAAAAGCATCTTCTGGCAGTTAGTCACCAAATTATAAAAGGGACACTCCTCCTCCAAATCTGAAAATAGCATATGCATAGCAATTTGAGAATCAGATTCAATATCAAGTGGGAACCATCCCTTCTAGCATGCCAAAACAATTACATGGTTTGAATAGGATTTGCATTTTTTGTTAATATCAACAAACTAGGATTTGATAACACTTATATTCAAGTTGTGGATAACATCATGACAACGTTGAAAGCGCATTGTGAAAACCTAGTCTACAAAGCTCATAGTTGTCACAGAATAAGAGGGTGATAGCTTCTACTGCATCTTGGACCATTGTCAAATGAGTTTTTGAAGGTTGTCAAATAAATTTGAACAAATTTACATATACAACAACATCAAAGACACGTCATTAAATGTATAAGACTTTTAACAACATCAAGATACACAATACTTGCAATCGCATTGTCAAAAGACATACACAATGGTCATGGCGCCGTTGTTGAATACATATATTGTTGTAGTGTCACTACTACAAAAAACGAAATAGACGACGGGGATCCACCGTCGTTGTAACGCTTTGAAATTCGTCATTAAATCGACCGCCGTCTATTTGGGTGTCAAATTACGACGGCTTTTCACCGTCGTTGTTTATCTGTAAAGACGACGGTTTTTAAAGAAAATCGTCGTTGTTTAAAGGTAAAGATCGTTAATTATAGGATGAAAGACGACGGTTTTAAAAACCGTCGTGTATTGTATGTGAAGATGACGGTTTTTTAAGAAAATTGTCATCTTTACATACAATAGACGACCATTTTTTTTATAAAAAAAAGTCATCTTTACTTCACAATAGACGACCCTTTTTAAAAAAACCATCATCTTTACATATAATAGATGACCCTTTTAAAAAAAAACCGTCATCTTTACATATAATAGACGACTCTTTTAAAAAAAAAACGTCATCTTTACCTATAATAGACGACCTTTTTTATAAAAACCGTCGTTAATTATCTGTAAAGATCATGATTTATTATAAAAACCGTCGTCTAATAAGTTCCCAAATTGCTACATTTTAGTTCTTTTTGATTTCCTATGATGCTATGCAACGATTTTAACTAGAAAACCAACCATAATGCTTTATTAATGAATATATACACTCAAAAATAGTTTCTTTCATAAAACTTGAAGATTCAATAGTTATTACATAGTTAACCAATCTTTATTTTACAACAAACATAATTCCTAACAAGACCTACGTACTCCTAATCCAAGCCTTCCTCATCCAAACATACAAATGATGCACAACTGAAGTCTCCTCCATCATCCCTGTAAATAAATCAAAATGACAAAGAGAGAGAAAAAAAGCTAAGATTATAAACATAAAAAATTAGGTGGAAGAGAAATTTTACCATTGGACCATATTTCCATAGAAAACTTGTAAAATGAGCATAAAAAAGACCATCAAGAACCTGCAAAAGAAAAATATATAAATAAAATAATAGTGAAACGAGAAGGTAACAAATTTTCAACAACAAAAAAACATACGACTCACATAGAAAACCTGCAAAAGAAAAAGTTATAAATCTGCAAGCTTCCTCCTCATCTCCTGATAATAAAATCAGAAAATCTAAAAAGAAACCAGAAATATAAATAAAAAAAATGTAAACAAACCAGACAAATCAAGAGAGACAGAAAATTTGAAATCAGGGAGACAAAGAACATACTAGAAATGCAAAGAGACTAATCCAGAATTCACTAGCAAGATATAGAAGGGTATTGAGAGATTAGGTGACTTTCAAATCAAACCTTTCAACCAGCTTTGATTCTCAAATACAGAACCTCCCTCTACATCTTATGGATCTGCGAAAATCTCTCAACTCTTTCATTGATATCGATTTTTTGATGATTTTGTAGAGAGTTTCATGAGGGTGTTTTAGAGAGTGCAGGAGGGTTTCAAGGAGGGAGAGATAAGGTTTTCAGAGACAGGGGAAAATCTGAAAATTTGTCGAGCGCGAATTCACTTAAGTAGCCTTTTTTTAGCGTGTTTTAAAAGACGATGCTTGTTAATGAGAGATAAGGTTTTCAAAGACAGGTGAAAATTTGAAAATTTGTTGAGCGCGAATTCACTTAAGCAGCCATTTTTTAGCGTGTTTTAAAAGACGACGCTTTTAAAAAAAAACCGTCATCTAAAAAAAAGGGTCGTCTATTATATGTAAAGATGACGGTTTTTTTTATAAAAAACGTCATCTTTACATGTAATAGACGATCCTTTTTAAAAAAAACCGTCATCTTTACTTCAGAATAGACGACCATTTTTTACAAAAAAATGTCATCTTTACATATAATAGACGACCTTTTTAAAAAAAAACCGTCATCTTTACTTCATAATAGACGACCCTTTTTAAAAAAAAAACCGTCATCTTTACATATAATAGACGACAGTTTTTCAAAACAACCATGTCTTTACCAAAAAAAGGACACTTGATTTTTAAAAGACGACGCTTGTCATATCTGCTGTCGTCGTTTTTTGGTCAGATTTTAACTCTGAAGAAAACCTTTTTAATAAGACGACGCTTTTTTATTTGTGTGCGTCGTTATAAAAAAATATTCAATAGTACCTCCGTTTTTTAGTTGTTTAAGTCACTTATCCACGACGGTTTTTTTGTTACCGTCGTCTTTTTAAACACAACGACGGTTTTTTCTTCTACCGTCGTCTTTTTCTGGTCGTCTTTTTCACTTTTTGTAGTAGTGTGTCCCGTAACCTTTTATAAAAAGAGAATGATACTTTAGTGTGAAAACCTAATCTTCAAAGCTCATAATTAAGGGATTGTCAAAGAGTAAGAGAGTGAGTTTTGCATTCCGTTTTCTTCAACGACAATCTTGGCCTCCTTCCATTTTATAAAAGAAATTAATTATTATTTTACAGCTAGACTTTTTACTTTATTAATTGTTAACTTTTGAAATAAAATTAGAAAAAAGAAAACTTAAACGAAGAAAAACCATGGCAGCTGCCCTTCTCTCATCCTCGTCCTCTTCCTCCCCTCTCTCTTTCTATTCACCACTGCCATCGCCGCCCCTCATGAAGACCATCAACATCCAAACCCAACATCATCATCTTCCTTAATTCCCCTACATATTTTTTTTCTTCTAAATTCGCTTATGACACTCTACACAATGTTAATTCCACCACCAGCTTCAACCCACTGCCACCTTGGAATATTTTCAGACCCAGATCTAGATCCTCAAGAACGAACCAATTTTTAATTATCAAGACTACTCCATTTCATCATCATCAATACCAGTTTAATCCTCATTCCTCTAAAACCCCATCTACAATTAGTATAAGGGGTGAAGATAGTGGAAGGAGAGGGGTGGCCGTAATAACAGGTAGTTGGGATTAGGGTTCTTGGGTTAGGAGATAGTTTGGCTTTTAGGAAATTCTTGTTTTTATTTTTATTTTCAAATTTTATTTCAAAAGTTAAGAATTAAACTAAAAAGTCCAACTGTGAAACGATAATTAAATTTCTTTTCTAAAATAGACATATGGCTATATTTGAATGGGAGTACTATACGCTGACATGGCACTACCGTTTCATTCTATAATTTCTCCTATACATGGCATGATATGGAGTACTTCATCATTAATATTACATTAATTGGCGAAATTGTTTAATCATTGACTTGTCTTATTACAAAATGTGATTGACTAGTCAAGAGGAGAAAATAGAGTGATACAGATTTGGTAACTTTACCACTCAAAAACTGCCACGTGCCCTGTCACTCTATTTCCCGTCATACGGCATTCATTCACATTGGTCATGCTTAACAACATTTTCTAAGCAATAATTGATAATGTCTATCTTCACTCAAGCCAATCATTTATCAGTAAATCTTTCACTAAGTTTTGTGTTATTGAAATGCTTTTTCGCATATGCATATGATTGTGTTAGATTGTGTGAAGGGGTTAAAAAGTGTTTGGGTTAGTATTTAGGCCAAGAGTTTAGAGTTAGAAGAACTGAGAGGGTTTTAAAATAGAAACAAAGTGATTTTACTAGAATGGAGAGAAAGAGTACCGGGCTTGGTTATATAGGACTGTAGGCTATGTTGCCTAGTGGTTTAGCTCTTGGCTTCAAAATTTGTGCTTGATTTGATTACGTGGTGGGAGAGATCAAGTGTATGTATAGAATTTTCGTAGTTGCCGTGTTGTCCCAGCAACTTGGGATATCTCCACCATCCTTAGCCACGTGTGTTTGTGGCTTGCAATCTTCATTTGTGTTTGTTGCCATTCTACCAAGTCAATATTGCTGCTTGGAAAATCTCCACCACCATTCTTAGCATGATATTTATTTGACTTTTAATTTTCCTGGTAGCCACATATTCATTTTCAAAAGCAGACGGACAAACAGAAACACGCCACTTTTGACTAATGTGGTGAATGTATAGAATTTAGAGGAAATGGTAATCTGTTGATCTTTTTAGTGCTGGACAACATTGATTGGACACCAGCGAAATGAAAATGAACGAAATCATGCTAATCTTGAAATTAGCTAAATTATCACTAAGATACAATATCACCACGTTAGCTAGTGATACTACTACTCTATAATTGTCACATGTCCTATGAACAGTTTTTTAACAGAGTGATTGCTCCCTAGATATGTTCTTTTTATCATTTGTTGTAGTGTCTACAACCGTTTATGTGTGAAGGTTAGGATGTGGAGACTTTTATATACATCACATCATACGGAGTACTCATCATTAATATTACATTAATTGGACCAACTAATCTTATTGCGAAATGGGATTAATTAGTTGTGAGGAGAAATTATAGAGTGATACAATATCACCACGTTAGCTAGTGATACTACCACTCTCTAATTTTCAAGTGTCCTATGACTAATTTCTCTTCATATGGCATTCATGTAAACCTTATAAGCTATTAGACTTGAACACTAACCTTGTTCTACCATTGGAATGAACGCTTGAGGGAGAGAGTTCTTCTCTAAGATAACCGACTGCCTTAGCTCAATATTCTAGATGGGGTGAATATCTTGATGAGTTGTGTGTATCGGCTCTTAGAGAGAGCTCTTCTATTTATACGCATCACTCAAGGAGGCTTGCCCAACAAGAAACTCCATGAGGTATCCTTATTGCAATAGAACAATGAATCCCAATTCTAACAGAACTAGAAACCCCTTTAGCCTTGTAATCTAATTAAAACACTGATACAAAGTCTGCTGGATGAGGTCTTTTTAAGTCCTTGATTAATCTGGAGGTCTTGCAATCCGATAATGATTAGAAGACCACTTTATGCGAGTTTAAGATAGTAAACTATCTTACATTCTCCCACTTGGTCAAATAATCATTGTGACTCAAGATTAATCACTTAATGGCCAATTTAGGACTTTAAAACTTCTCATTTTCTTATCAAGCCACTGTCATTGATATAAACTCATATGGAACTGTCAAAGCACATTGCATAGATAACATTCAAGTCTTTTACAACCACACATACAAGCCTATAACAACACATGAGGCTAACAATTGAATTAGGATAAAAGAATTGTTGAGATTTGCTTTAGAATGTGTTTGATGATCAAAACAGTTCTTAGCGCTCACCCGTACAAGACTACCAAGGTCTTAATAAAACTATCATGGCTCCTTCATGGATACGAAAATGCAAAACACAAGTGCTTGAAAATTTTGCATATTCTTCCTTCATCCATATGCCAAAACATTTATAAATTGAAAAACACGATTTTAAGAAAAAACTTGAATAACATTATCAAATAAAACTGTAATAGCAACTTCGATTGAAACTAGTTAAATGAAACAAAACTAACTCTGGCTCCCACTAACTCCCACTGACTTAAACATCAAAATTGATATGCAAACCAATGCTTCTAACATGCCTATGAAAAACATGATTAGGCAAACCTTTGTTTAAGGGGTCTGCAATCATAGAATCTGTCCCAACGTGATCCAAAGTTGTATAACCATCTCGGATCTTCTCTTTTGCCGACAAAAACTTTAACTGCAGATGTCTCATACTTGACGATCCCTTATTTCCCTTTGCAAAATGAACTGCAGCATTGTTGTCATTCAATAGCTGGATTGGTCTTTGTATGGATTCCACAATTCTCAACACTAACATAAAATTCTTAAGCCACATTGCAATTGAAGTAGCTTCATAAACTGCTAAGAATTCAGCCTGCATAGTTGAGGTTGATACATATAAAATCTGCATCAGCATATCCTTCCAGTTTTAATTCTTCAACTCTTCAATAAACTAGTTTGTACTCTTTAGTTCTCTGCAAATACCTCAAAACCTTCTTGCCTGCTTCCCAATGTGCTTGGCCTGGATTAGATTGAAACCTTCCAAGAACACTTATGCAGAAAGCAAGGTCTGGTCTTGTACAAACTTGTGCATACATCAAGCTTCTTACAAGTGAAGCATAGGGCTTGTCCTGCATTTCCAACTTCTCTTGCTCAGTTTTAGGAGATTTTTCACAACTCAGTTTATCACCTTTTGAGAATGGAACATCACAACCTGTGCAGTTCTCCATATTGAATCTTTTGAGTACCCCTTCTATATATCCTTTCTATGATAAACCAAGTAATCCCCTTTCTCTGTCTCTACTTATTTCAATTCCCAACACATAATTTGCTTCACCTAAATCACTCATCTCAAAATAATTTGACAACATTCTCTTAGTGTCATGTAATAATGACAGATTGCTGCTTGCTAAGAGAATATCATCAACATAAAGGAGCATGAAAATATAATGTCTTCCATGAAATTTGAGATAAATGCATTCATCTAAGGGATTATCAATGAAACCTTGAGACTTCACAACTTCATCAAACTTCAAATACCATTGCCTTGAAGCTTGTTTTAATCCATATATTGATTTCTGTAACCTGCAAACCAAATCTGCTTCCCCTTTTTGAATGAAACCATCTGGTTACTTCATACAGATTTCTTTAATAAGGCTTCCCCTTTTTGAATGAAACACCTTCATCTCAGCCTTGCTTGGCAGCCTCTTTGTTTTGAACCCCTGCAAAGAATTAGCCACATGAACTGATGTGATCACCATGAATCTGAAGAAATCTCAATTGCATTAGACTCAAAACAAACATGTACTTGATCAGTCTTACCTTTAGCCTTTTGTGTAACATCCCACATCAACCAATGGAGAGGGGGTGATGTGCCTTATATGTACATGTCCACCTCCATCTAGCACGAGACCTTTTGGGAGCTCACTAGCTTCGGATTCATGGGAACTCCGAAGTTAAGTGAGTTGGGGCTATATCAATCCCAAGATAGGTGACCTACTGGGAAGTTGATCGTGAGTTCCCAGAAATAAAACCGTGAGGGTAGAGAAGGGGGCCCAAAGCAGACAATATCGTGCTACGGCGGAGCGATCCTGGATGTGACATTTTGCTTATCCAACCAATGCTTGTACCTGTCACAATTGCTCTTCAAATGTCGAAACTTCTTGCAGAAATAACACTTGATCCCTTTGGGTTTTAGTCCCTTAGTTTCCTTTTCTTCCTTGTTTTTCTTTCCAGCAAAGTTGCCTTTTCCAAAATCCCTTTTGAAGCTCTGAATCATATTAATCTTTTCTTCAGCCTTATCTTTCTTCATATTTTGTTCTTCCTGCACACAGATGCTTATGAGATCAGTTACTGTCCACTTCTCCTTTTGAGCTACATATGAGATCATTTACTGTTTCACTAAATTTTGTGTTACTAAAATGTTTTTCCGAATATGCATATGATTGTGTGAAGGGGTTAAAAGGTATTTGAGTTAGTATTAGGACAAGAGTTTAGAGTTAGAATTGGATGGTTTTAAAATAGAAACAAAGAGATTTGATTAGAATGGAGAGAATGATTACGGGGCTTGGTTATATAGGACTGTAGGCTATGTTGCCTTCTAGTGGTTTAGCTCTTGGCTTCACAATTTGTGCTTGATTTGGTTACGTGGTGGGAGAGATCGTGTATGTATAGAATGTTGCCTGGTTCCCGTGTGGTCCCGGCAACTTGGGATATCTCCACCATTCTTAGCCACGTGTGTTTGTGGCTTGCACTACAATCTTCATTTGTGTTTATCGCTATTCTACCATGTTAATATCTGGAATATTCTGAGCTGAAGTATTTAAGAACATGAACCAAATAATAATATTACTTTTAGGCTTTAGGATATTGGTGAGACGTGAGAAAGATGTTATGTAGAAACTGATTTTCCCTTATATTATTCATAAGATCATTATACAATATATATAAAGTCTGTAGAGAATAATCTACAGTTAAAACAAGCCATTATCATAAACATAAATATGGAGTTATGGCCTAATAACAACGTAACAGACAACTAACCATTTCCTATCATTAGTAGGATTAAGTATTGTAACTGAAATACTATTGTAACTCCCTAATACTCCCCCGCAAATCGAGCACACACAGCATAGCAAGATTTGAATGAAGAAACTACATAGTAATGAAGATGACGGCAGTAGTTGGTTGTAGTAGTCCAGTAAGGGGAACCAAAAAGAAGAACTCCAATCTCCAGAGTTGCAACAACGGCATGAGAGAAACAAAGTAAACATAACGCCCATTGAAAGACAGGAAGTGAAGGAGCGCACAGGCTCATGGAAGAAAGGAATAAAATGACGAGCTGACATACAAGTCAAAGGGACCTAGGAAACAACTTTAGGCACCTACGAAACATAACTCTACCTAGGAATCACCCTTTAGGTAGGATAAAGAGCATGCGATAAGTGAGAAAAGAAGTAGCCATGTAGAAAAATAAAAGTTCCCCCCCAAAAAAAAAAGTTACACCCATAGGAAGAGAGAAGTGGAAACAAAAGAAAATTTATCACATGTTAAGTAGAAAGGGATGTGTGCAAAGAAAGCAGAAGGAATATTTGAAGGGAATAATAGGGTTAAGAGAGGGTGGCACAGCAATATGGGATAGGAGGTGAAACCAACTTGGGACACAAAGAAAAGAAAAGGAGAGCATGGGCAAGTTTGAATTTCAAAGCAACATAGAAACAATAAAATAAGGTATGGGGAAGAAAACCATGTGGGAACAGAGAAGTGATAAAGAAAGGATCATCACAAGAGCATAGGGGCCCATAGAGATTAAAATAAAAAGAGATTATTGACCCAAAAAACAATAATAAGAAATAAAGAAAGAAACCAAGTGAGACATAAATGAAAAGAGAGTATGGGCTAAACACATAAAGAGAAAATCCTTTCAAAATAAAGATGGAAAAAGGAGAGAAAAAGAGGAGAAAATTGAACACTCATCAAAAGGAGAAAGTAGTCAAGAGAGGGAGAGAGAACACAAGATGCGAAGGAGCGCATGGGCTCATAGAAGGAAGGAAACTCAAGATGCTAGAAACAACCCATAACGGGGAGAGAGAAAACACAATTGAAAAGAAGAGAAGAAAACACCCCAATAATATAAAAGAATTATAAAGATACGAAGACAATACCAGTAACAGAGAAGAAGAAAGGCAGCGCAAAAGAACAGCGAGAGACAGAGACCAGTAGTAAAATCAAAGAAAGAGATTGGGTTTAAGAGGGGAGGAGAACACCGGTTGAGCAGAGATAGAGTGTGAGAGGCCGATACCAAAGCAACAACATAGAGATACCAAGTCGGCAACACAGTGATAAGGCTTGAGTGGTCGATACCAAGTCGGCAACACAGAGGAAGAAACAAGGGCTGTGCAAAGGGAATAGCGGCAGTGTAGCACAGCAAAGAAGGCTCGGCGAGCGTTGACGAGGCTCGCGAAGGAAAGAGAGACGGCTAGGTGAACGATATGGAAACCACGATAGAGAAACCATTAGAAAAACATGGAAGAGAGAAACCACAATCGTATACTAGGATAAAATCCGGCAAGCATTGACAAGGCTTGCAGATGGAAGAGAGGCGGCGCGATGGAGACAAAGAAGTGGAGAGAGATTTCAAGAGAAAGAGGAAACAAGATAGAGAGGTGTGTTCTCTGAGGGAGAACAGAGATCTGACCATCATGTTAAGAGACGGACATGGATGAGGAGTGGGACTAGGTATCTGAGGAGTGGAAGAGGTACTAAGCAGTGGAGGAGAGGGGAAAAAAAAAACAATATTCATCTTTGAGAAGAGGAGAGGAAAAATGATTATACAGAAATGAACACTCTTACGGGTGAGGAGCGCCAACAACTCTCAATGTTGGCAACTAGAGGATCACTAATCGGCGTTAGCCATTAGCTCTGATATCATGTAGAAACTGATTTTCCCTTATATTATTCATAAGATCATTATACAATATATATAAAGTCTGTAGAGAATAATCTACAGTTAAAACAAGCCATTATCATAAACATAAATATGGAGTTATGGCCTAATAACAACGTAACAGACAACTAACCATTTCCTATCATTAGTAGGATTAAGTATTGTAACTGAAATACTATTGTAACTCCCTAATACTATACATAGCAAGGAGTTTGTAGTTCAAGTGATTAAGAGCATTTGCCAATGCATCTTAGATCGTAGGTTTGATTCTCCCCTCTCTTAATATTGCTTTGGATTTTATTTTATTTTTTAAAGAATAATAAAAGATTCTTATGCTTGCTCTGTTACGGTTCTTATATACACCATACTAAGTATTGAGTCTCTTTCTCATATTTCTTGTATCTTCTTGTTGTGTTGTTCTTATGAGAGTTAATGGGTGTGATCAATTTCTTCATATTTTCTTTATCTAATAACGATCCTATGACTTGCTGGTGTAGGACAAATACTATTTTCTAACCTTCCATGGAAAAGAGACAAATATTTTCCTACATATATACATGTATTGAAGTTAATTTGTTTAATAAGTACCTTACCCAATATGCGGTTGCTCATGTGTTGGATTTGAATGTTTGACTCCAATATGGACTTGGTTTCACGTGTGGCCTACTATGTGGTGATCCCATGTGAGGGGCCGTGTTGATGAATATAAATCCCACATTAGAAACTTAACAAAATAAATTACAACTTATCTGCTAATTGCATCCAGGCCTTTTGAAAACACCGATGAAAATTGAGTGCAAGTTGGAAAATTAAATATAAAGAAAAAAATCATATAAAAGTAAAGTAAAAAAAGAAATTAATGCAAAGTAAGAGTAGAGTAGGAAGGAGAGAGAACAAAATTTATTAAAAAATATTTTAAAAAACAAAAGGGAGTGTAAGTGGACAAAAGAAAAGTAGGAAAATCAACTCGAAAAAAAAAATTTCTAGATACCATATTTATAGTAACATACAAAAGATTGTGTAAAATAGAACCATTAATATTATGCAGATATATAAAAAAAAAAAATTTTAAATGAAATAAAAAAGAAAGGAAACATATGCAAGCCAAAAAAAAGAAATCATTAAGAGCAAGTCCAACGCAGGGGCTTGCCCAGGGCAAAAGCCTGCCCTAGGCCTCAAACCCATCTCTTGCGTGCACATTCTAGCCCGGGCAAGCCCACAGGCAAAATTGGACTGGGCTGTTGCCCGAAGGCTGCTAACCTCAGCGTGACACCACGCTGACGTCAGCACTGACCCACCAACCCACAGAAACCAACGGCTACAAGCCTAGTGGCTTCTCCTGGAGCCTCCAATCCAAAAATCTTATCTAATCCAATGGTTGTCCAATTTTTGGCTGAAATAAATTGAAAAAAAATTAAAAAAAATTAGTAAAAAAATATCAAAATATTATGGAAATTTTTACTATAAATACCTACGAATATTATTCACTTTCCACACCAAATCTTCATACAAATTCATCTCCTTCCAATATTTTTCACTTTCCACACCAAAATTTCTACTACAAAATTCCATTTGTGCAAAAATAGAAATGGCCTCTTCCATCGAAGTCGGAGGGTCGTGGACAAACGTTCGAAGAGGTCAAAATCTTGGCGACGAGGTAAAAGAAATTAATTGCCATTTTATTCAATTTAATGTCATTTTTTTTGTTATATTTCTTGCATTTTCAATTTCATGTTTTTTAATAGATTATTCAAGGCAAAACAAAAAAGAGGAGGCTCCTCAAGTGAACAATGCCCGTAGTTGGTTCCAGTGGTGCGTTCCGTGTAGGAAATAACAGCACTATTACGTCATCCGAAGGAAAATACTCCCCCACGTCGATTGTGTCGGACTATGAGGACTTGGAGTATTTCAATTGTATGATGAGTGAGATGTGAATTTTATAATAAATATGGACACGTGGCAATCAAAAATCTTATCCGAAAATTTAAATTGAAAATTTTATCTGAAAATGTTATCTGAAATTTTAGGTGAGAATTTTATAATAAATAGTGACACGTGACAACTGAAAATCTTATCCGAAAAGCTTATCAAAATTAATGGTTTAAGTATAAGAAATAGAAAATAAATTAAAGTGAATAGTAATTGCCCTTGCCCTTGCCTTTTGGGGTGGAACCAAAAAATGTAAGGCTGCCACTATTCATGTGAATACTGACAAACCTTGCCTTGCCTTTGCCTTGCCCTTGCACTTTGGGGTGGAGGTGCTCTAAGAACATGTCCAGTGCAGGGGCCATGCCTGGCAACAAGCCCCCAAGAGCCCAAATCCCCCTCCAGCTCAACAAAACCAACCCGGGCAAGCACTGGGACCCACCAGCCTGGGCAAGCCCATGGGCAAATCCTGCCTGGGCTCAAGCCTGAAGGCGCTGACGTCAGCGAGCGAAAAATCCAAAAAAATTAAATAAAAAAAACCAAAAAATTATGGATGTTTTCCCTATAAATACAAAACAATTTTATTCACTTTCCACACCAAATCCTCATGCAAACTCTTCTCCTTCTAATATTTGTAAATTGTAATCATTTTTTTTCTTGCATTTGTAAACTTTTTATATTTTCTTCCATATTAATTTTTTTCTTGCATAATCATTTTATTTCTTACATTTCTAAATTGTTTATATTTTGTTGCATAATCTGTTTTTTTTCCCTTGCCCTAGCCTTTTGGGGTGGAACTAAAAAAGGCAAGGCTGACATTATTCACATGAATAGTGGCAGCCCTTTCCTTGCCTTAGCCTTTTGGGGTGGACTTGCTCTAAGACGGGTACAATGTATGGGTGGGTAAGGTTTGTGTGTGAAAAACGTAGCAAAAGTGTGTTTGTTGGGTAGCAGAAAGAGAAAAAAATAATATAAAAACCATACGATAATTATAGCGATGTCGTGTCATGATTACAAGGGTATTAGAGACAATTGTAGAAATAAATAACCATAAGCTTTATTGAAAAAGGGACTGGATTATCAGTAAGTAGCCTCTCTGCAAGAGCTTTTGCGCCTGCGAGAGGCTTTTATTAAAAAAATTAAAATTTATTTTAGAATTAAAAAATATAATGGGTAGTTGTGTTCCACAAAAATAGGTAATTATCTAATTTTTCTTTTAATTTTAATTTTTTAAAATATAAAAGTGTGAATTTACCATATTATCCTCATTTAATTAATAATTTCAATTCTTAATGTTTGCATTAACCATGGGCATTTTATGGTATTTTGAATGTTTCACCATTCTCTGCCTTTTGCTTTATATATATAGATTTCTTGCCATCAAGAAAGAAAAAAAAAAAACAATATTGCATCATGTGCATGCCCATCATGCACGTATAGAAATACCACTGTCATCGTGTTTTTTATGTTTTATGTTTTTAATGCACACAAAAATTTAAGGTCGCATTAAAATATTTTAGTGTTTATTGTTAAAATGTGGGCCTTGTATTGTTAGTTTAGTTGAATTAAATTACTATATTTCAGCCAAAAAAACATGTGCAGAAAAATTAATTTTTAAACAATAAATAAAAACACATTAGATGGGAGAGGGACGAGGATGGTGGTATGAAATTTCGGAGAATCCCCATCCCCTTCCCCATCGAGGGACTATATCCCAAACCCGACCCGAATCCCCAATTATATATTTAAAAAATATAAAAACTATCCATATTACACTTCACTTTCACCTTAAACTATCATTCAACTTAATTAAATTAAATTGAACTATAAAATTTCACTCAACTACTCAAATTCATTTCAATTCAATTTGACAAAAATAATAAAATAATATAATTTTGTTTGAAAAAATGGGGTAAAAATTAATGGAAAATGAAAAAAACTTGCGCAAGAAAAGGATATGTGGCTGTACATTATAGGGGTGGGCATTTGAACCGGAAAATCGGAAGATCGGACCGGACCGAATAGAAAAAACCGGAAAAGAAACCGGTTGACTAAAAAAGTCAACAAATTAACACCAAACCGGACTGGACCGGTTTGAACCGGTTTCGGTTCTGATTTTACGTACTACAGAACCGGCCCGGACCGGACCGAACCGGATTATATTAATTAATTAATATTTTATTTTAAAATATCTTATATTTTTTTCCCACTTAAACACTCTATTTTTTTCCCTTTCTTTTCTCTTCCCAAAGCGCCTCTCTCTTCCCAAAACTTTCTTTTTCTTCGTTACCAGCATCAGAGATCAGACTTTTTTTTTTGGTAATAGCAAGTGAGCAACCACTCCGAGTCGTAGACCTGAACGGATTTGACTCTCCCCAGGGGGTGTTTTTCACAAGGTGGGATTCGAACGCTGGACCTCACTGAGGCCAGCTAACATTCGCCCACTTGCAGGCCTAGCCAGGATATCCACTAGACCAAACCCCTTGGGTATCAGAGATCAGACTTTGATTCCACTTCCCCTTTTCTTTTCTTTCCTCTATTCTTTCTTCCCTCTCTTACTTTTCCTCTTCTTTTTGTCTTCTTTTTCTTTTTGTCATTCTCTGATCTCTCTCCCCTTCCCCTTTTCTTCATTCGTCTGATCTCTCTCTCCCCCTTCCCCTTTTCTTCATTCCTCCTTCTCTCTTTTTCTTCCCGTTTCTTTTTCTTTTCCTCCTCTCCCTTTTCTTTTTTTATTTCTTCTCTTCTTCTCTGCGACTTCTCTCTCTCTCTCTCCCCCTCTTTTCCTTTTATTTCCTTTCTTCCGTTCCCTTTCTTCTCTTCTTTTTTCTTCTTCTTCTCTGCGACTTCACTCTCTCTCTACCCTTTTTTTTTTCTTCTCTGCAACTTCACTCTCTCACTCTCTCTCTGTGTGATCTGATGAAGAGGATGAAAGGAGTTCTTGTTATGGAGCCTTCTTCATATGCTGGTAACGAAGATCCTAGGACTAGATTCAAGCATCAAAGTCTCATGCAAGGAGAAATCTGGTGTTGTATTATTTTTTTCTATTTTTTTTTTGTGTGGTTTCATTAGATCTGGTGTTGTATTTTTTTTTTTTTGTGAGTTTCATTAGATCTGGTGTGTTTATGATTTCTGGTATTAGATTGTTTAGGGTTATTCTTATGTTGGCCATCTGAGAATATGAAAGGAAACGAATATTTTTTAGCAGAAAAGTAAGAATTGTTTAACGAAATTTATGTTTTTTTTTCTTATTGTCTACTGCGTATGCGACTTGCTAGAGAACCGGTTCAAACCGGAAAACCGGACCGGAAATTACCAGTTCGGCTTGATCCGGTTTCTCTTCTGTTTTTATCAAAAACCAAACCGGACCGGACCGGATGAACAGTACCGGTTTCAGTTCCGGTGTGAGCTGCGAACCGAACCGAACCGGACCGCGCCCACCCCTAGTACATTATACATACAGCTACTAAATCACAGCGCCCATGTTACTTTAATAGAGTAATCTAACTTAATTTAATATTATTTAATTATTTATTTATACATTAAAACTTTTTAATTGTTATATTATATTATGTTATATATATTTATTAATTTAAAATAAATATATCATTTATTGGGCAGGCCCACTTTGAATCGAGGATGAGGAACTGGTGATCACAACATGATGAAAGCAGGCCCACTTTTTCAGCAATAATAAAAACATAGCAAGAGTTCTTAGCAATCACTTGTGATCCTCTCTCTCTTCGTTTATGGTGTTTTCTTTCCCTTTGTTTTTCCTTGCCCTGTTTTTGAGGTTTCTATGAAATTCAATTGACCAAAAAAACTTGTGATCATCTCTCTCTTCTAGTACATCTGAGCTGAGCCCCAACCCACCACCACACAACGGAATCTTATCTTCTCATGTATTTTGATTTTTAAATTTTGTGTTACATCCGGTTGATTGCTCCCCGCAATCATTTCTAGATGTGTTGTTTTGATTAAGCTAGCATATACCAAAATAAGGCCATTATGGCGTCAGTTTCAGTTTCAACAGACCTCTTAATTGACAAATTTGTAGCAATTCTCGAGAGTGAAGCAGCCTCCATAGCGGGTGTTGGTGATCAAGTTGATGAGATTAAGCGGGAGCTGGAATTCATGAAAGCCTTCTTAGCGGATGCTGATGGGGGCAACAAAGCACACACACAAGTAGAGGAAGTGTGGATCAGAAGCGTTCGAGACTTGGCCAATGATGTTGAAAACATCATTGATGAATTCATGTATCACGTGTATGAGCAGCAAATTGGCGGTCAATTTGCCAAGTGGATCCACAAAACCATTCACTTTCCAAAGCACCTTTGGTATAAGCGTAAAATAGCCAACAAGTTACAGAAAATCGCGATGGCAATTAGAGCTATTCCAGAGAGAAATCAGAGATATGGTGGTGGTGCAGCTGTAGAAGGAAAAAGTACTTCTGAGGATATTCGCAGATGGGTGCAGAATCAAGCGGAGTCTTCTCTTTATCATAAGGAGGATGAACTCGTCGGGATTGAAGGTGATAAGAACTTGTTAATGGGATGGCTGATGAACGAAGAGCAACGCCAAACTATTGTGTCTGTGGTCGGGATGGGAGGATCAGGGAAGACTACTCTAGTTGCAAGGACTTTTAAAGATGAAATTGTAAAGCGACATTTCGAATGCTATGCGTGGATTACTGTTTCCCAGTCTTATGTGATTGAAGACTTACTTAGAAGATTGATCAAAGGATTCCACAAAGCAAAGAAGGAAGAGGTCCCTGCAGACATGAATGCCATGAGTTATAACGAATTGCTAGAGATTTTGGTGAACTACTTGGAGACTAAAAGGTACCTAGTTGTATTGGATGATGTGTGGGATGTCCACCTTTGGGACAAAATAAGGTTTTCATTTCCAGATAAACAACTTGGAAGTCGAGTCATGCTTACAACTCGAAGAGAAGACATAGCATCCTCTTCTTTTGGAGTTGAAAGCCATGTTCACAAGATTCAACCGCTGGAAAGGGGTGATGCGTGGGAGCTCTTCAGCATGAAAGCATTCTCAAGTTACCCTAACAAATCTTGTTCAACAGAAATTCTGCCATTAGCTCGGGAACTTGTGGAGAAGTGTGAAGGCCTACCTCTTGCAATCGTAGCCTTGAGTGGTCTTATGTCTTCTAAGAAGTCACTTACAGAGTGGAGCACAATCTACAACAGCTTAAATTGGCATTTAACAAACAATCCTTTGCTAGAACCTATGAAGAGCATCTTGTTGTTTAGTTTTAATGATTTGCCATACCGACTGAAACAATGCTTTCTATATTGTTCCCTTTTCCCTGAAGATCATGTGATCCTAAATACTAGGCTCATCGCATTGTGGATCGCTGAAGGATTTGTTGCACATGTTGAAGGGCTCACGCCAGAAGAAGTTGCAAATAGCTATCTTATGGAACTCATTTTTCGTAACATGATACAGCGAAGGTTTCGAGGACCCCTCCCAGCATGTAAGATGCATGATCTTTTGCGGGAGATTGCTCTGTCTATAGCAAAAGAAGAAAAGTTTTGCGATGTACATGATGAGAGTGAAACAATGGAAGAAACTGGGGCACTCCGTTTGTCAATTCAAACAACTAATGGAGAAATTGGATCATGCACAGGTATATCACGGCTTCATTCGTTTTTCGTCTTTGCCACTGGTGTATCCTCATTCTCTTTCCCAAATAAATTACCTTTTGACATTAAATTGTTGAAGGTTCTAGATTTGGAGGATGTCCCAATTGATAATCTGCCAGACAATCTAACGTCCTTATTTAATTTAAAATATTTAAATTTGAGTGGAACTCCAATTACGGAGCTTCCGAAATCCATTGGAAAGCTCCGCAACCTTCAGACCTTGATCATAATGGTGACAAAAATAGAGGCACTTCCAAGAGGGATTTCCAAGTTGCTAAACTTACGCCATTTACTTATGGGCAGGTTCATTTCCGGAAGGTTAATTTGTACTGGGGTAAGAATACCATCAAGTATTAGTAAGATGAAGAAATTGCAAACTTTGTCATCTATTGAATCAGAAGGAAACATTATTAGACTTATTGGAAATATGACCCAGCTTAAGTTCCTTGGCATTACAAATGTGAAAGAAAGAGACGAGGAGGACCTATGTGCCTCAATTCAAGAGATGAAGGTCCTTTCCTACTTGAGTTTAGTTGTAGCAGATGGAGAGGAATTTCTTCGAGTTGAGGTATTGTCTTCACCACCTCCCTACCTTGATACACTTGTCTTGCTCGGCAAACTGGAAAAGGTACCACATTGGTTTTGTTCACTCCACGCTCTCACATATTTGTATCTGTATGGGTCTAGACTTGAAGAAGATTTTCTACCTCATATTGAAGCATTACCCTCTTTACATTTTCTTAACCTTGATGATGCCTCTGTTAGGGAAGAGTTATGTTTTAGCAGTGGCTTTGTGAAGCTTCGGTATTTGCGGTTTCGGAATTTCGCATTATTAAATAAGATAACTATAGAAAAAGGGGCGATGCCAAATCTCGAGTTCTTAGACATTCGTAGTTGCATGACGTTAAAAACATTGCCACAGGGTATTGAGCACCTTACTAAACTACAAGGATATAGATTTGATAATGTTTCAAAGAAGTTTAGAGAGTCCATAAAAGAAGGAGGTGTGGATCATGCAAGGATGCTACTCGTCGACAAGAGATGTAAGAAATATACGTAAGTCTCTTCTATCCTTTCATTGCCTTTCCTAAACTTAATGATTTGGAATATTTCCGAACTTAATGATTTGGATGTAAAGCCATATAAATTGTTTGTTAATTACAATATCGCTTTTGTCTTTTTATATATTTTGCAGAAACGAGTCCTTACCGATTGAAGATTTTACCCACGAATTCTCTTTTTGCTCTATTTGAAAATCAAATAATACCCAAGTTGATGTTCATAAAATTGCATCTGTCGCTTCAGCAATGGGCAGATGTATGTCGATGATTAGCTTTGAAGATTTGGATCATGGATTCTTTTATCTTCTATGTTAATTGTGTTTGTAAGAATACCATCAAGTATTAGTAAGATGAAGAAATTGCAAACTTTGGCATATATTGAATCAGAAGGAAAGATTATTAGATTTATTGGAAACTTTGGCATTACAAATGTGAAAGAAATAGACGAGGACCTATGTGCCACAATTCAAGAGATGAAGGTCCTTTTGCCTCTTGAGTTTATTTGTAGCCACTACTACGAAAATTGATAACGAAACACGGTCAGGATACAAAATGGGGTCTACTGTTCAAAAGCTAATTTTAACCGGCTACATAAGTCTCCTCTTTCGTGGTTCGACAAAATGAGAAAGGGGTATAGGTTTTCAACGTTTCTGATTAAAGAGAAGAAATAATACATATTATACCTATAGTAGATTAAAGTTCTCTTGCCAAAAAAATGCTTATGTTTCCATACTGTGAATCTGTACCACAGATTCTGACAAAATTCAATTTGATCAAGGGTCCAGATTCACAATTTGCCAGACAATCTGACAAACATTCCCTTTTCCCATATATATATCTATATATATTATTTTAACCGTTGTATATGTATCCTAGTTTTTGGAGATATTCGTATTGTCTCTAGTATCCCAAATTTGTATCCGTTCAACATTGGTGATCACATGCTAAGAAAATAGATTTGAAATGAAAACCGTATATTGTTCAAAAGTTCAAGTGGCACTTTCATCATTTCCCCTATTGGTTGAAGTGGCACTTTCATCATTTCCACGAAAAGAAAGACCTTGTCTCAATAAAAACTTAGTGCACTTGATTGATGCAATTAAGCATCTTCGATATGCCACACGAGCTTGTTCGGAGTGTTTGCTCACAGCCGTTTCAATATGTGTATTTTGATTCATCAAATTTGTAGCAGCTTCTCTAGCTTTATTATGAACACTACCAACCGGTCCAACATGCACCTTCATTCTTTCTCTCCCTTTCTTCCAATTCTTAAACCCTGCTCCAGTGAAGGCTTCACTACCCACTTGTTCAAAATTGGATTTAAAGAGATAGCAATAAAGACAAAATGCAGCATCTTTAGATACACTATACTCCAACCAATCAAATTCATCAAACCATTGGGGAATGAAGCGTCGATTAATTCCTGAGATATTACTTTGTGGGAAAGAATGACCTCTAGGTTGACAAGGTCCTTTTTGTAGATATGCTCTTCGAACCTCATCTCTAATATTAGTATCATACTCAATCATACGAATTCTTAGTCCCGGGTCTGCTTGAAGATTAGCCAAAACCTCATCTAACTCATTTTGTCTTGAACTTGAAGTTCTTGAACTACCCACACTATCCGAACTACCCAATGATGATTTTCTCTTAAAAAATCTTTCCATAATTCTACATAAATTAATCAAAATAATAACTAAAATCAATTAAAGACAACAACAAATTTATACCAATTAACCACAAAAAATTCAAAAATATCATATCCAATAAATCAAAACAATATAATACAATCATAAATTCAATTTCAATTCAAGTAATTTAGGTTTAGAGTTAGAATTTACCTTGAATTGTGAGGTGGTGGAAGCGGAAGCAAGCCTTTGGAAGCGGCGGCAATGGAGGAGTTGGGGCTTAAAGGCTTGGTGGGGGAGAGGGTTAAAAGTTTGTGGGAGGTGGAGATTGGGGATTTAGGTTTGAGGTTTAGGAAATGTGGGGTTTTGGAGCTCTGAGGGCATGTCTGGTCGAAGAGGGGCTGTTATACAATCTGTTTTAATTTTTTTTTTCAAAGACCTGGACCAAAACGACGTCGTTTTGGCCAGGTTTTTTAAAAAAAAATTCGTTGCTGCTGGGCTTCTCCAAAACGACGCCGTTTTGGTGTCAGCGGTTTTTAAAAAAAAATTAGAAGCTGGGCCAAAACGACGTCGTTTTGGTCAGCTTCTTTTAAAAAAAAAAAACAGATTCCTGTTCAGCTTCTTCTTCCTCCGGTTCTGCAGCTTCCTCTTTCCCCCATTCATGGGGTCACATACCATTTCAAAGGGACCTTCTACCTTGCGTTCATGGAGTCCATAGGGTCGTTTGACCCCATTGACCCCACTGTGGGTCCGTCCCTGAATGTGAACCATCCTTAAAATTATAGACAACCTGAAAGGCTAGAAACCAAAACTTTTCAATATCAGAAAAATGAGATAAGTCATCCAAACATACGCTGAAAGTGATTTAATCACATGCAGCATCATACGCTGAAAGTGATTTAATCACATGCAGCAAGTCTGTCACACGCTCACTGCTGTCATCTTCAGCAATTAAACCTTCACTTCCAGCCAAGTCAACTTGAGAAAGCTTGCTGCAAATACTGAACTACTTTTTCTAGTTATCAACTTTTTCCTGCACAAGTTCTACAAAGGACTCCGGTGATCCCATGCGAATCTTTGGTAGAACATCTCCTGATTCTGGGAGTAAATCCCTTATCTACAAGAGCATGGAAGGGATCCGCATCAAACCATCATGAGGATTCCTTACTCAAAAGCCATCAGACAAACATAAACCAGAAATTATGACAATTTACCTGTTCATTGTAGAGCTCAAAAACTGTAACGGAGAATTTAAATCTTGACGTAGAAGTTGAATCAGAGTTGGCCAAATCGAATAGTTCCTCAAAAGAATGAGCATAAAAACCACGATCATGGCTAGATCCTTCCTGAAAAAAGGTTACAGATGCACAACTTGAAAATGCTTTCATAAATAAATAAAATGAAACAACTACCACTAAATCTTACTGTACCAAAAGCAGTAAAAGGCACACCACTCATTGTGGCAATTTAATGCTCTAGTACAGTGAATTCCATTGTTTATTGACATATGGCTATATTTGAATGGGAGTACTATACGCTGACATGGTACTACCGTTTCATTCTATAATTTCTCCTATACATGGCATGATATGGAGTACTTCATCATTAATATTACATTAATTGGCGAAATTGTTTAATCATTGACTTGTCTTATTACAAAATGTGATTGACTAGTCAAGAGGAGAAAATAGAGTGATACAGATTTGGTAACTTTACCACTCAAAAACTGCCACGTGCCCTGTCACTCTATTTCCCGTCATACGGCATTCATTCACATTGGTCATGCTTAACAACATTTTCTAAGCAATAATTGATAATGTCTATCTTCACTCAAGCCAATCATTTATCAGTAAATCTTTCACTAAGTTTTGTGTTATTGAAATGCTTTTTCGCATATGCATATGATTGTGTTAGATTGTGTGAAGGGGTTAAAAAGTGTTTGGGTTAGTATTTAGGCCAAGAGTTTAGAGTTAGAAGAACTGAGAGGGTTTTAAAATAGAAACAAAGTGATTTTACTAGAATGGAGAGAAAGAGTACCGGGCTTGGTTATATAGGACTGTAGGCTATGTTGCCTAGTGGTTTAGCTCTTGGCTTCAAAATTTGTGCTTGATTTGATTACGTGGTGGGAGAGATCAAGTGTATGTATAGAATTTTCGTAGTTGCCGTGTTGTCCCAGCAACTTGGGATATCTCCACCATCCTTAGCCACGTGTGTTTGTGGCTTGCAATCTTCATTTGTGTTTGTTGCCATTCTACCAAGTCAATATTGCTGCTTGGAAAATCTCCACCACCATTCTTAGCATGATATTTATTTGACTTTTAATTTTCCTGGTAGCCACATATTCATTTTCAAAAGCAGACGGACAAACAGAAACACGCCACTTTTGACTAATGTGGTGAATGTATAGAATTTAGAGGAAATGGTAATCTGTTGATCTTTTTAGTGCTGGACAACATTGATTGGACACCAGCGAAATGAAAATGAACGAAATCATGCTAATCTTGAAATTAGCTAAATTATCACTAAGATACAATATCACCACGTTAGCTAGTGATACTACTACTCTATAATTGTCACATGTCCTATGAACAGTTTTTTAACAGAGTGATTGCTCCCTAGATATGTTCTTTTTATCATTTGTTGTAGTGTCTACAACCGTTTATGTGTGAAGGTTAGGATGTGGAGACTTTTATATACATCACATCATACGGAGTACTCATCATTAATATTACATTAATTGAACCAACTAATCTTATTGCGAAATGGGATTAATTAGTTGTGAGGAGAAATTATAGAGTGATACAATATCACCACGTTAGCTAGTGATACTACCACTCTCTAATTTTCAAGTGTCCTATGACTAATTTCTCTTCATATGGCATTCATGTAAACCTTATAAGCTATTAGACTTGAACACTAACCTTGTTCTACCATTGGAATGAACGCTTGAGGGAGAGAGTTCTTCTCTAAGATAACCGACTGCCTTAGCTCAATATTCTAGATGGGGTGAATATCTTGATGAGTTGTGTGTATCGGCTCTTAGAGAGAGCTCTTCTATTTATACGCATCACTCAAGGAGGCTTGCCCAACAAGAAACTCCATGAGGTATCCTTATTGCAATAGAACAATGAATCCCAATTCTAACAGAACTAGAAACCCCTTTAGCCTTGTAATCTAATTAAAACACTGATACAAAGTCTGCTGGATGAGGTCTTTTTAAGTCCTTGATTAATCTGGAGGTCTTGCAATCCGATAATGATTAGAAGACCACTTTATGCGAGTTTAAGATAGTAAACTATCTTACATTCTCCCACTTGGTCAAATAATCATTGTGACTCAAGATTAATCACTTAATGGCCAATTTAGGACTTTAAAACTTCTCATTTTCTTATCAAGCCACTGTCATTGATATAAACTCATATGGAACTGTCAAAGCACATTGCATAGATAACATTCAAGTCTTTTACAACCACACATACAAGCCTATAACAACACATGAGGCTACCAATTGAATTAGGATAAAAGAATTGTTGAGATTTGCTTTAGAATGTGTTTGATGATCAAAACAGTTCTTAGCGCTCACCCGTACAAGACTACCAAGGTCTTAATAAAACTATCATGGCTCCTTCATGGATACGAAAATGCAAAACACAAGTGCTTGAAAATTTTGCATATTCTTCCTTCATCCATATGCCAAAACATTTATAAATTGAAAAACACGATTTTAAGAAAAAACTTGAATAACATTATCAAATAAAACTGTAATAGCAACTTCGATTGAAACTAGTTAAATGAAACAAAACTAACTCTGGCTCCCACTAACTCCCACTGACTTAAACATCAAAATTGATATGCAAACCAATGCTTCTAACATGCCTATGAAAAACATGATTAGGCAAACCTTTGTTTAAGGGGTCTGCAATCATAGAATCTGTCCCAACGTGATCCAAAGTTGTATAACCATCTCGGATCTTCTCTTTTGCCGACAAAAACTTTAACTGCAGATGTCTCATACTTGACGATCCCTTATTTCCCTTTGCAAAATGAACTGCAGCATTGTTGTCATTCAATAGCTGGATTGGTCTTTGTATGGATTCCACAATTCTCAACACTAACATAAAATTCTTAAGCCACATTGCAATTGAAGTAGCTTCATAAACTGCTAAGAATTCAGCCTGCATAGTTGAGGTTGATACATATAAAATCTGCATCAGCATATCCTTCCAGTTTTAATTCTTCAACTCTTCAATAAACTAGTTTGTACTCTTTAGTTCTCTGCAAATACCTCAAAACCTTCTTGCCTGCTTCCCAATGTGCTTGGCCTGGATTAGATTGAAACCTTCCAAGAACACTTATGCAGAAAGCAAGGTCTGGTCTTGTACAAACTTGTGCATACATCAAGCTTCTTACAAGTGAAGCATAGGGCTTGTCCTGCATTTCCAACTTCTCTTGCTCAGTTTTAGGAGATTTTTCACAACTCAGTTTATCACCTTTTGAGAATGGAACATCACAACCTGTGCAGTTCTCCATATTGAATCTTTTGAGTACCCCTTCTATATATCCTTTCTATGATAAACCAAGTAATCCCCTTTCTCTGTCTCTACTTATTTCAATTCCCAATACATAATTTGCTTCACCTAAATCACTCATCTCAAAATAATTTGACAACATTCTCTTAGTGTCATGTAATAATGACAGATTGCTGCTTGCTAAGAGAATATCATCAACATAAAGGAGCATGAAAATATAATGTCTTCCATGAAATTTGAGATAAATGCATTCATCTAAGGGATTATCAATGAAACCTTGAGACTTCACAACTTCATCAAACTTCAAATACCATTGCCTTGAAGCTTGTTTTAATCCATATATTGATTTCTGTAACCTGCAAACCAAATCTGCTTCCCCTTTTTGAATGAAACCATCTGGTTGCTTCATACAGATTTCTTTAATAAGGCTTCCCCTTTTTGAATGAAACACCTTCATCTCAGCCTTGCTTGGCAGCCTCTTTGTTTTGAACCCCTGCAAAGAATTAGCCACATGAACTGATGTGATCGCCATGAATCTGAAGAAATCTCAATTGCATTAGACTCAAAACAAACATGTACTTGATCAGTCTTACCTTTAGCCTTTTGTGTAACATCCCACATCAACCAATGGAGAGGGGGTGATGTGCCTTATATGTACATGCCCACCTCCATCTAGCACGAGACCTTTTGGGAGCTCACTAGCTTCGGATTCATGGGAACTCCGAAGTTAAGTGAGTTGGGGCTATATCAATCCCAAGATAGGTGACCTACTGGGAAGTTGATCGTGAGTTCCCAGAAACAAAACCGTGAGGGTAGAGAAGGGGGCCCAAAGCAGACAATATCGTGCTACGGCGGATGTTGCTTCGATTCAGCTGCACCAAAATGGTTTCAACTGCATCCTCAACTTGTGATACTCGCAAGTGCACGAGCCGTTTGGTAGTATAGCATATGTAAGTGCGAGGTCGATCCCACGAGGATTGGTGATTGAATGATCCAATTTGTTTCCCCTACATAAAATAGAAATGAAAAAAGAAAATAAATAAAACAAGAAAGAATGAAATAACTCAAGCAAATAAGTTCCCAAGTTCAATTAGATTAACAGATTGATTCTAGCTAAAGTATGATTAAGCCATGGTGTTTGGTCATAACCTTGTGTTCCTAATTCCCTAATTTGATCATTTGTTGTCTAACCTAAAACTAAGCATTAGGAACCCATTAAGCATAGAAGAACAATTTAAACAACCAAGCATGTATCTAATCCCTGTTGTCGAATGTCCATACATACTCTTCCTATTCATAGTTCAATTCGAATTAAAGCATGGTGTCTACTCTTAATTCAAACCAAGATAGCTAACATGCAAGCCTAAATGGTGATCAATCATTCAAACTAGCATATTAACTTATAAGCATAATGAATAAGAACAAAAATCATAATTGAAACTTGGAAACTAATTAAACTTGAATACTTAAGAAAGAATGTATATTACAAATAAAAGTAAAGTAGAACTTGAAAAACTTAAGGAGAATTTCAGCACAAATATTTCATTACAACAATTGAAAACTTGAAAGGAAACTAAGAGAATTTGAGGGAGAGAAGGGAAGGGAGCTCTAGAGAAGTGTTTGAGAGCTCCCCCCCCCCCCCCCCCCCCCCCCCCCCCCCCTTGGGGTGTGTTTTGAAGCTTGAAGGCTTCTCTATTTATAGGGCTAAGAGGGAGGAACAACATGATGAAATCCAACACCACCATTCCTCTTTTAATACAACCCATAACTCACACTTCATCTTGTCTATGTTAGTGTGGTTGGAATCAATCTCATCCCATACTTCTTTTGCTGCACCTCAAGCTTTCTTCACATGGGATCAAAGGTGATCAATTGTGGCTGCCTTTTGCTGCCAACCCATGTGGTCTTCTTTTGGTTGTTGAACAAAAACGAGTCTTCTGAACCAGACTTGGTGTAGGAAGGCCAGAGGTTTCACAACTTATCCAATGGGGCTCAAATTTGGATATATTATAGTAGACACCCATTGGAACAACTTCTATGAAGAAAGTATTCCCATCGGAGTAGTAGAAGTGTGTGTTTTGGGCCTTGCAATTTGGCTGCCGAACAGAGACTGGAATTGACTTCATTTCATTTATGCTTTACATGCATGCACATGCTTTCTCTTTAATAGCTCCATTATGTACCAACTTGCTCATTTAGAATTTCATTGCTGGAATGCCTCCCCACTTCACTCATTATGTTGGATCCAAAGTCAGTTGCAGCATGGGTGAGGCACATGGCTTAAAGGAGGAGACAAGGCTCAAAGCTGGCAGCTGCAAATCCTCCTGAGCATGGTTCAGTGTTGGACGGGCTAAGGACTCCACATATGTTCAATTGGACTGAATTTTGGATATGTTATACTAGACACCCAATTGAACAACTTCTATGAAGAATGTCTCCTCATCCGAGTTGTGCAGATTGCGGAAATGAGACCTGCAAGGTGACTTACGAAACTGGACTGACAAGAAGTGTGGCCCAACTTTGGTTTTGTCTTTAAGCTCTTGCTCTTATCCCAATCAGCCCTTAACATGCATGGATTGCATCAAATGTGATCTCGCTATCTTAACCTACAAAACACACAAACAGAGGTAAGTGACTCAAAATAAAGAGAAACTAAGCAAAATCACTAAGTAAAGAAGGCAAGCAAGTGTATGAAATTATGGACTTATCAAAACAGAAAATGGATTAAAAGCACAAGTTTAACTCAATAACATAACCAAATCATAAGCTAGAAGGGTACAAAATGATATACAATTATGAACCGATCAAATACCCCCAAACCTAGATTTTGCTAGTCCTCGAGCAAAACAACACAAAACAAAGTTAAAAACAAAAAGTTAACTAAACCACTTTCGTAGGTAACTCGATTGCATTGAGCGTATGCGACAAGCCTTTAAACCTCTAGGCATCCCTAGTAGGAGGAGTTGTGTCTCCTGAGGGTTTAACAGATACGATACCCACAAACGTTTTACTAACTCTACAAAACAAAGTAGTTAGAAAACTTATTAGATTTGTTAGTCCTTAAGCAAAAACAAAAACAAAAACCAAAACAAAAATAATTACAAAAACAAAAACAAAAATAAAAGAAATAAAAATAAAACTCAAAACAATCTTTCCGAACATTTTCTGAAGAGAAATGACTCATGCACATGACTCAAAAGTTAAAACTCAATTTTAGACATTATTTACAAGGCGGCAAAGTTCAAAGCACAACATGCTCAAAGTGTATAGTGTGATAGCCAAATGCAACAAATTCTCCAATCTTAGTTTCCACACAATTTCAAAAATCATACCAAACACAAATGCAACTTCAAATCTCACCAAAGTTGTCCTCTCACAAATGAATCACTCAGAAGAGGGCTACAATGCAACACTCAGTTATAACCATGAGATTAGAGTTAAACCATAAAGGAGTTAACTCAAAATAGGAAGATGAAGAACTTGCATTAATATGATCTCAAGAAGGATGCCAAACACTTAAAAGTAAGAAAATGCATGCAATTCAACCATATGACATTTAAGATCAATTTAGGTCTTTATTATAGGTTGTAATGGGGCCAAGGGTGCAAGGTGAGTGAGAAATGAAAGGTATGGATAATACAAAGTCCAAGGAACTCAAAATGTAAGAGCATAAAATAAAATTGTTTACAAGACTTCGAATCATCACGATTAGATTTTTTTCTTTTACATGATCAAAACTCCTTATACCTTCATTTACATTGATTCACACTCCTTTCCAAACACCAATTTATTTTGAAGGCCCAAAAATGAATTTTCAATCAACCACCACTTAATCACAACTTTTTTTTTTTCTTCTTTTCTTTCACCAATTGTGTGAATTTCTCTTCTTTTTTTTTTTTCTTTTTTTTTTCTTTATGTAATATCCCTTCCCAAACTTAGCATGAAAAACACATCCGAATTAGAGCTCATGAGTTCCTTAGAAAGGTAAATATTTGTTTTTCGGGCTAAGGCGAGGAAATATAATTGGTAAATGAAAGAAAAAAGGTTTACTTGTAGGCTCAAAATGGTTAACAATGGAAAATCATGCTTAAGCATGCATAAGGTTAGCTTGAAAGGCACAAACGATCCAAAGAGGGCCTTAATATCATTTCTTAAATGTCATGAAATCAAATTGCATAAGAAAGAATGACTTTTAAGTGTTCCACCAAATCAATGAATAATGAGATCAAACAACAACTTTGATGACAAGAAAATAAGAGTATGTGTATAACACTCATGAAATGAAGCACAAAGCTCAAAAGCTCACATTATATGGTTATATAAGTCTAATTTATGTTTGATACAATTCTTTGGGTCATGCAAATCCTTTAATTGGAGAATTATGAAACAAATGGCAAGTGCAAAGAAGGTTTCGAACATGTCATGCTAGAACGATGCCAAAATTTATTTTTTTAAAAATTTTATTTTTTTCAAAATTAAATAATAATAATAAAATGAAATCCAATTTTAAGTCATGCAAACATTTATCACAATCTCATCATAAGTGTTCGGAAAGTGACTCAAAACAAAACAAGACTCAAAATAAAACAAGCAAGAAATTAATTTAAATTTGTTGTTGTTTTTTTTTTTTTAAGAAAAACCAAATTTACTTGCGAAACTCCAATACCCCCAAACCTAGAAATGAACATTGTCCTCAATGTTTAAAAATTAGGAACAAGCAATGTCATAACAAGAAATGAAAGGTACTAAAGTAAGTAAATATAAAATCACAAAACACACAAGAATTAAAATACAAAAATAAAATAATTGCAAAATAAAAATTACAAAACAAACAAACAAATAAAAAAGAAACGAAACAGTAAAACACTCGAAACAGAAAGCCCTAAACAAACAGTCTTACGCAAACCAAAACCCAAACGATTAAAAGCTCAACCCAAAAGAAAGTTAGCCCACTTTGAAACCTAAACAACGGTGAAAACCCGAAGCCCACAAAGAAATCCGAAGCCCACACATTTTTTTTTATTTTTTATTTTTTATTTTTAAGAAGAAACGTGAATTGGGAGCGCAAAGGCGGGATTTCTGAAAAGAGAAAATGTGGTCCCTAATGCCTCGGTTCCTGGGAAGTCACGGGCAAAAGAGGTGAGGGATGTGTCGGCGCGCAGAGGTCGCTTTCACATCCCCCAAGCTAGAATTATTGGCCTCTTGGGTGAAGCGGGATGACTTTTTCACTTTGAAGGTGGTGAAAGGTGAAAATGCAATTAAGGGGGGTTGGGAAACGGGTGCGGCGACAAATAGAGATAAGCCGTAAGGGCCGCACAGAACTCAGAACTGCAACGGCTAGGGTTTAGCAGACTAAGTCTATAAAAGGTAAAAAGAAAGGGTGAAAAACACAAACTCAGAAACACACAAAAGAGAAAAGAAAGAAAGAAGAAAAGAGAGTGAGAAATCAAATGGCCTCTAACTACCCATTTTCGTTGGATCTCAACCTAGCTCCACCGACTCAGACACGAGGCCAAGCAGCGGCACCAGTATGGATGCCTTACTTTGCTTCCGCACGGGGGCCTGTGACAGTAACTGACTCAATACTCCTGGACAACGATGTTGCCATTGGAGTGGCTAGAAATTTAGTGACTCCTAAAGATATACGTGTTCTGGGGACAAGGGATGACAACCGGGTCGTGAGCGATGCCCTGGCACTGAGCGTGCAGAGTACGGCAACAGTCGCAAGTTTGGGTCATCGCCTACTTGCGAAGTCCCATGAGGTAGAGGTGCTAAAGGGTCAGTTGGCGGCGGAGCGAAGTATGGTTGAAGAGTGTCAGACTGCTATAAAAAGCTTGAAAAGGGAGAGGTCAAGGATAGTGGAGGTGAATCGACACCAGCTAGAAGTATTGCAGGACGAGAATAAAAACCTATCAAAAATGGTAGAGTTGTACTCTCGCGACATGCGAAAACAGCTGGAGGACCTAGACCGACCGGGTAAACGCAAACAAGCAGATCGCGAGAGTAGTTACGCTCAAGCTAAGATTGCGATCTTTGGGAGCTCAAGTGATGAGCCCCAAGAAGCTGTGCGTGAAGCCCCGGAAGAGGACAGCCAGAGGGCCAAACTCAAAGCTCCAATGGTCGAGACACCGAGCACTGTGAAGAAATGATTTCTACTGCTAATTGTTGTTTTTATTTTATTTTGTTGTTTTTGTATTTGGTTATTTTATTTCGGAAATAAAAGTAAAGTTGCAGAAGGAAAAAGAAAACGGAAAAGAAAGCACAGTTCCCTAACTAAAATAAAATAAAGATGATAGCCGAAAGGGAAAAGCAAAAACACAAAGCTCTAGAAAATGAAAGTAACGGGCAAAAACATTAAACACCAGAAAACACGGAGGAAAAAAAAAGAAAAGTAAAGTAAATGTGCTCCACCTTGAAGCGATTAGGTCGAGCATGCCCGGGAAATCTGAAATGGCGTTGGCACCCTCATCAGCATATGTCTATTTAAAGCACGCCTTTGCAAGCGGATGATATCCTGCATTTCTTCCTGCAAACTCAAGGAAAAACATCAAAAAATCCAGAAACAAAACAATGGCATCCTCATGCGCTCACCTTGATGATCTCAACCTTGAATTGTCCCTTGCACCTCCGAATGCCCAAATAAGGGCTCCTCCAACTCCTGTCTTCCCAAACTCCACATATCATCACGGCACGGCCTCAAACTTTGCTGAGGCAATGCCGAACAGAGCAGTGCTGTTGGGTGGCATGATTGGCAGTATACTCACACCGGCAGATCATCTGCATGTGGCACGTAGGTGTGACAAGATGGCAGTGGATGAGTCCCACTCTTTAACTGTGCTCCATGCGGTCTTGGCTACCAATTTGGGCATGCGATTACTGGCGAGGATGCGGGAGTGCACAGCGCTGAGCGAGGAGGTGGCTACCTTGAAAACTCTGGTGGCGGACTTGCAAAAGCGGCTCTACAGTGCCAACCAGCATGTAGAAATGCTGCAAAAGAGAAATGAAGACCATGTAGAGCTGCTGCAGATTCTACAAGTAAGAGAAAATAGAGGCATGCCATGATGATGAGGATGAAGATGATGAAGATGAAGAAGAAGAAGAAGAAGAAGAAGAAGTTGTTGTTATTGTTGCTTTTTTTTTTTTTTTTTTTAATGCAATGTTTGAAGTGAAATAAAGTTTGTTTTTAACACTCAGAGAAAAAAAAACTAACTAACCATACCACGTAAATAAATAAATAAACTAACTTAACAAAACAAAAACAAAGACTATATAGAAAAGAAAACAAAGAAAATAAAAATAACAAAATAAATAAATAACTTAATTTAAAAACACACGAATATACAAGCAACTCACGGATGACCAGTTAAGGGCCTCAGAAAACACAGCCAGGGGATCCGGGAAGGTTGGAGGGGTCACAATGGTCCCGCTTAAAACCCAAAGTTCTTAGACACCGAAGGTGTCGCCTAAAGAACTCCTAGACACTGTATTGACGGAAGTGCTTACTGGAGTTACCAAAAGTTAGCTCATATGATTTTTTTTAATTTAAAAATTTATAAAAAGAAACAGAAACTTAAAATTACTAAAATAAAAACAAAACAAGTAAAGAGAAAGGATTGAAATGCTCCCTCTTGAAGCGATTAGGTCGAGCATGGATGCACTTGGAGGTCGCGACTTCTCCCACTACTCCACACTTCCTATCTTTATGATTGAAGTTGCCTTCTCTTTCCCTTTATTATTGAGCTATTCTAAATTGCTAAAACAAACACAGAAAACTTGAAATAGAATTAAAAGGATGAGGAAATAAAAACTAAAATGAAAAGGAAAATCAACACACATCCAATTCCATGCTTCAAAGCAACAAGCACTAATGGGTTGTGTAAGCTGGGACTTAAACCCAGTTCTCTTGCTTGTTGGGCAATTGTCCTTTTCTGTTGGACTACAAACACAACTTGTCCGTTAACGTCATTAACTTTAAAACAAGAAATTGTCCAGTTAAGAAAAAAAAATAAAATAAAGTAGGAAAGCCAAATAGAATCAAACAATGTTACCGATCCCCGGCAACGGCGCCAAAAACTTGTTGCTTCGATTCAGCTGCACCAAAATGGTTTCAACTGCATCCTCAACTTGTGATACTCGCAAGTGCACGAGCCGTTTGGTAGTATAGCATATGTAAGTGCGAGGTCGATCCCACGAGGATTGGTGATTGAATGATCCAATTTGTTTCCCCTACATAAAATAGAAATGAAAAAAGAAAATAAATAAAACAAGAAAGAATGAAATAACTCAAGCAAATAAGTTCCCAAGTTCAATTAGATTAACGGATTGATTCTAGCTAAAGTATGATTAAGCCATGGTGTTTGGTCATAACCTTGTGTTCCTAATTCCCTAATTTGATCATTTGTTGTCTAACCTAAAACTAAGCATTAGGAACCCATTAAGCATAGAAGAACAATTTAAACAACCAAGCATGTATCTAATCCCTGTTGTCGAATGTCCATACATACTCTTCCTATTCATAGTTCAATTCGAATTAAAGCATGGTGTCTACTCTTAATTCAAACCAAGATAGCTAACATGCAAGCCTAAATGGTGATCAATCATTCAAACTAGCATATTAACTTATAAGCATAATGAATAAGAACAAAAATCATAATTGAAACTTGGAAACTAATTAAACTTGAATACTTAAGAAAGAATGTACATTACAAATAAAAGTAAAGTAGAACTTGAAAAACTTAAGGAGAATTTCAGCACAAATATTTCATTACAACAATTGAAAACTTGAAAGGAAACTAAGAGAATTTGAGGGAGAGAAGGGAAGGGAGCTCTAGAGAAGTGTTTGAGAGCTCCCCCCCCCCCCCCCCCCCCCCCCCCCTTGGGGTGTGTTTTGAAGCTTGAAGGCTTCTCTATTTATAGGGCTAAGAGGGAGGAACAATATGATGAAATCCAACACCACCATTCCTCTTTTAATACAACCCATAACTCACACTTCATCTTGTCTATGTTAGTGTGGTTGGAATCAATCTCATCCCATACTTCTTTTGTTGCACCTCAAGCTTTCTTCACATGGGATCGAAGGTGATCAATTGTGGCTGCCTTTTGCTGCCAACCCATGTGGTCTTCTTTTGGTTGTTGAACAAAAACGAGTCTTCTGAACCAGACTTGGTGTAGGAAGGCCAGAGGTTTCACAACTTATCCAATGGGGCTCAAATTTGGATATATTATAGTAGACACCCATTGGAACAACTTCTATGAAGAAAGTATTCCCATCGGAGTAGTAGAAGTGTGCGTTTTGGGCCTTGCAATTTGGCTGCCGAACAGAGACTGGAATTGACTTCATTTCATTTATGCTTTACATGCATGCACATGCTTTCTCTTTAATAGCTCCATTATGTACCAACTTGCTCCTTTAGAATTTCATTGCTGGAATGCCTCCCCACTTCACTCATTATGTTGGATCCAAAGTCAGTTGCAGCATGGGTGAGGCACATGGCTTAAAGGAGGAGACAAGGCTCAAAGCTGGCAGCTGCAAATCCTCCTGAGCATGGTTCAGTGTTGGACGGGCTAAGGACTCCACATATGTTAAATTGGACTGAATTTTGGATATGTTATACTAGACACCCAATTGAACAACTTCTATGAAGAATATCTCCTCATCCGAGTTGTGCAGATTGCTGAAATGAGACCTGCAAGGTGACTTACGAAACTGGACTGACAAGAAGTGTGGCCCAACTTTGGTTTTGTCTTTAAGCTCTTGCTCTTATCCCAATCAGCCCTTAACATGCATGGATTGCATCAAATGTGATCTCGCTATCTTAACCTACAAAACACACAAACAGAGGTAAGTGACTCAAAATAAAGAGAAACTAAGCAAAATCACTAAGTAAAGAAGGCAAGCAAGTGTATGAAATTATGGACTTATCAAAACAGAAAATGGATTAAAAGCACAAGTTTAACTCAATAACATAACCAAATCATAAGCTAGAAGGGTACAAAATGATATACAATTATGAACCGTTCAGCGGAGCGATCCTGGATGTGACATTTTGCTTATCCAACCAATGCTTGTACCTGTCACAATTGCTCTTCAAATGTCCAAACTTCTTGCAGAAATAACACTTGATCCCTTTGGGTTTTAGTCCCTTAGTTTCCTTTTCTTCCTTGTTTTTCTTTCCAGCAAAGTTGCCTTTTCCAAAATCCCTTTTGAAGCTCTGAATCATATTAATCTTTTCTTCAGCCTTATCTTTCTTCATATTTTGTTCTTCCTGCACACAGATGCTTATGAGATCAGTTACTGTCCACTTCTCCTTTTGAGCTACATATGAGATCATTTACTGTTTCACTAAATTTTGTGTTACTAAAATGTTTTTCCGAATATGCATATGATTGTGTGAAGGGGTTAAAAGGTATTTGAGTTAGTATTAGGACAAGAGTTTAGAGTTAGAATTGGATGGTTTTAAAATAGAAACAAAGAGATTTGATTAGAATGGAGAGAATGATTACGGGGCTTGGTTATATAGGACTGTAGGCTATGTTGCCTTCTAGTGGTTTAGCTCTTGGCTTCACAATTTGTGCTTGATTTGGTTACGTGGTGGGAGAGATCGTGTATGTATAGAATGTTGCCTGGTTCCCGTGTGGTCCCGGCAACTTGGGATATCTCCACCATTCTTAGCCACGTGTGTTTGTGGCTTGCACTACAATCTTCATTTGTGTTTATCGCTATTCTACCATGTTAATATCTGGAATATTCTGAGCTGAAGTATTTAAGAACATGAACCAAATAATAATATTACTTTTAGGCTTTAGGATATTGGTGAGACTTGAGAAAGATGTTATGTAGAAACTGATTTTCCCTTATATTATTCATAAGATCATTATACAATATATATAAAGTCTGTAGAGAATAATCTACAGTTAAAACAAGCCATTATCATAAACATAAATATGGAGTTATGGCCTAATAACAACGTAACAGACAACTAACCATTTCCTATCATTAGTAGGATTAAGTATTGTAACTGAAATACTATTGTAACTCCCTAATACTCCCCCGCAAATCGAGCACACACAGCATAGCAAGATTTGAATGAAGAAACTACATAGTAATGAAGATGACGGCAGTAGTTGGTTGTAGTAGTCCAGTAAGGGGAACCAAAAAGAAGAACTCCAATCTCCAGAGTTGCAACAACGGCATGAGAGAAACAAAGTAAACATAACGCCCATTGAAAGGCAGGAAGTGAAGGAGCGCACAGGCTCATGGAAGAAAGGAATAAAATGACGAGCTGACATACAAGTCAAAGGGACCTAGGAAACAACTTTAGGCACCTACGAAACATAACTCTACCTAGGAATCACCCTTTAGGTAGGATAAAGAGCATGCGATAAGTGAGAAAAGAAGTAGCCATGTAGAAAAATAAAAGTTCCCCCCCAAAAAAAAAAGTTACACCCATAGGAAGAGAGAAGTGGAAACAAAAGAAAATTTATCACATGTTAAGTAGAAAGGGATGTGTGCAAAGAAAGCAGAAGGAATATTTGAAGGGAATAATAGGGTTAAGAGAGGGTGGCACAGCAATATGGGATAGGAGGTGAAACCAACTTGGGACACAAAGAAAAGAAAAGGAGAGCATGGGCAAGTTTGAATTTCAAAGCAACATAGAAACAATAAAATAAGGTATGGGGAAGAAAACCACGTGGGAACAGAGAAGTGATAAAGAAAGGATCATCACAAGAGCATAGGGCCCCATAGAGATTAAAATAAAAAGAGATTATTGACCCAAAAAACAATAATAAGAAATAAAGAAAGAAACCAAGTGAGACAGAAATGAAAAGAGAGTATGGGCTAAACACATAAAGAGAAAATCCTTTCAAAATAAAGATGGAAAAAGGAGAGAAAAAGAGGAGAAAATTGAACACTCATCAAAAGGAGAAAGTAGTCAAGAGAGGGAGAGAGAACACAAGATGCGAAGGAGCGCATGGGCTCATAGAAGGAAGGAAACTCAAGATGCTAGAAACAACCCATAACGGGGAGAGAGAAAACACAATTGAAAAGAAGAGAAGAAAACACCCCAATAATATAAAAGAATTATAAAGATACGAAGACAATACCAGTAACAGAGAAGAAGAAAGGCAGCGCAAAAGAACAGCGAGAGACAGAGACCAGTAGTAAAATCAAAGAAAGAGATTGGGTTTAAGAGGGGAGGAGAACACCGGTTGAGCAGAGATAGAGTGTGAGAGGCCGATACCAAAGCAACAACATAGAGATACCAAGTTGGCAACACAGTGATAAGGCTTGAGTGGTTGATACCAAGTCGGCAACACAGAGGAAGAAACAAGGGCTGTGCAAAGGGAATAGCGGCAGTGTAGCACAGCAAAGAAGGCTCGGCGAGCGTTGACGAGGCTCGCGAAGGAAAGAGAGACGGCTAGGTGAACGATATGGAAACCACGATAGAGAAACCATTAGAAAAACATGGAAGAGAGAAACCACAATCGTATACTAGGATAAAATCCGGCAAGCGTTGACAAGGCTTGCAGATGGAAGAGAGGCGGCGCGATGGAGACAAAGAAGTGGAGAGAGATTTCAAGAGAAAAAGGAAACAATGATAGAGAGGTGTGTTCTCTGAGGGAGAACAGAGATCTGACCATCATGTTAAGAGACGGACATGGATGAGGAGTGGGACTAGGTATCTAAGGAGTGGAAGAGGTACTAAGCAGTGGAGGAGAGGGAAAAAAAAAACAATATTCATCTTTGAGAAGAGGAGAGGAAAAATGATTATTCAGAAATGAACACTCTTACGGGTGAGGAGCGCCAACGACTCTCAATGTTGGCAACTAGAGGATCGCTAATTGGCGTGAGAAATAACTAACACACAAATTAAACCCTATGAATTATGCAATCGTAGTATGAGTAAGTAGGGATCGTTCTATTCCGGGGATTAGGAGGGAAGCTAATCAACACAAATTAAACTTATTAAACTGAAAACTAAGTTAAGGAAAACAATGATTGGGGGAAATTTGGACGGTTTAGACTAAAGTAATAATGACAGCAGTAAACAACTAAGTTGTGAATGAAGTATGGATTAAGGGATAGCTAGAGGATCCTTCTCCACACATGGAACATATGCATACAAATCGATCTCCAGTTACTCTTTCTATAAAGTATGAATGACAATGCCCCAAATTAATTGTGAATGCACTAATTCACTCTCAGATTTTCCTAAGTTCATTGAATTGGACTCAGCGACACAATCAAATTATTCTCATCAAGTTCCCTATATGAACAGCATGATAAAGATACGTATCAAAGATCATTAAATTCTGTGAAAATCATAAGCATTGACAAAGCATTCGTAACTATGAAAAGCATGATACTCCTGCCAAGAACTTACTTAACTCAATCATGACTAGTGACTTTTACCACTTGTGAATATAAGTTCATAACGATTAGGTGAAATTCCCTTATATTCTAGCATCAAATCCCTGCATACAAACTAAGTATGCATCCTTAATAAGCATACAAGAATAAGTTCTCAATAAAACAGAAAAGTAAATCACATTCATACTTTATAAAACCATAACTGGAAGTAATCAATTCATATTAAACATATGTCCATGGCTTCGAATTCACCCCTAACTAAGAAGAAATTTAGTTACACATGTTCATAATAACTGAAAAGCAATCTAGAATAAACATTTAACTAAAATAGGGAAGAAGAACTCTGAAAACCCCAATGGATGCAGCAGGTTGCGTCTCCAAGTTCTTCTCTCTTTTTCCTCTCTTGCTACGGCCCCTCAAAACTACTCTCTCCTGCGGCAACCCCTCCTTTAAATATGTGGTAGATCTAGGGTAAAAGGGCCCAGCAGAAACCCTAGAAATTAGGGTTTGTTTGGCAGATTTCTTCTGGAACAAGGATAGGGCCCAGGCGCCACCTTTTTAGGAGAAAGGTGCGGCCCCAATGCTTTCTTCTAAGAAGCTGATTCTTGAATTAATTTCCCCATCTTTTTAGCACATTCCTAGCCTCTTTGAACTTCAAACACGTCCATCCATCTTGCCCCATGCATATGCTATCCATTCCAAGTCCAAAACTGCTCTAAAATGCCCCAAAATGCCCTTTCTTACCAATCTTGCCATCTGGACCTACAATAGTACGAAAATAAGCTAAATCATTCTAACAAATGGGAATTAACTAAGTAAATGCAAAGAAATAAGATAGCAAAGTCGCATAAATATGCTCCTATCAAATTCCCCCACACTTAGCTTTTGCTAGTCCCTAGCAAAACAAAGAAAACAAAATAAAACCTAAACCTTCCAACAATTGCCTCAGGGATTTCCAATGATACTTGACATGTTAAAAATCGCTACTCACACAGATTTTAGCCATCCTTACTCTCGAGCTCGTACTTAATCACAGTAACCACTCACTAGCTCGCATTTGATCAATTAAAACAACTTTTTTTTTTTTATAAATTTATTTTTTATTAATGTAGTAACATGCCTTAGAGAATTCCCTCAATTCCTCACCAGATATACTCTCTATTTTCACGTAGATTTTCTGACTACACTCCCTATACTAAGTATATGTGAGAAGATTGATGTAAACATGTAGACTAGCACTCACATATATTATAACAAAGAAGTCACTTTATGAAGTTATTAAATCAACATGTATATGATCTCATGAATGGAATGCTACTACTTAGAAGCGAAAACCAGGGATTCCATATGCTCGTGCCAATTTCAAACTCCACATATTGAAACACATAACAACCAAGATAAAAGTCTAAGGGTTATAACAGGGCTAAGGTATTGGCTAACAAAGAAGGGTTAAGGGTACAAAAAGGTTCTTAAAGAAATAGGAAGCAAAGTAATGAAATCCACATTTAGAATTCACTTTTGATTGCAGCATCAAACTTTAAACACAAAGGGAAGATCCGTACAATTTTAGGGTCAGATCCACATTTTTGGACCCTTCTTCAACAACCAATACTTGTGAACTCATTCTTACTTCTTTTCATCTTGATTTTCTTCTTCTTCTTCTTTTTCTCTTTTTATTTATTTTTTTATTTTTTATTTTTTTTAATTTTCTTATGAAACCACACAAAAACTCCTCTTTTCATCAACTCAAAAGAACAATTCCTTCCCCCCCAGTTGTTTTTCTGCAAATCGTAGACAAAAGGAATTCCCAACAAGTCATGCTTCACTATTCTTTAAGAACAAGGGTATGGATATTCCTGTACTAGGCTAGGTAAGGATAATGCTGGCTTCACACAGAAAAAAGGCTAAATAAGGCTCAAAGGGGTTATACCTACAATATAAATGCAAGGGATAAGGCTTTTTTGGGCTCTGGTGGTAACTACACACCTTCATCTTGTTATTTGTTATGCACTTCATTTTACGTTTTGAATGAAACGGGCATGAGTTCTAGTATTTGGAACTTAAATGATGAAAACGCATTCTAAGTAGCAACCAAGCAAAGAACTAATGAGATCATGCAACGACTTTAGAAAACAAGAATATCCAGATTAATAACTCTCCAAACAAAGGCTAGGCTTAAGTCTCACAGGGTTGTAGCGTTAGTTTGAGTTTCTTCCTTCAAGCATGTTACAAAAACTGATGTTTTCTTTTTGTGCTTACATGTGAGTTCGTAAATGATGACTACAACTAAGTATTAACCAAAGAGCATATCAAACTACCACCCATGTTTGCAACTTTCCATAACAGTCATGCAATTAAAAACCAAATCCTCATCATTGTGTTGGAAGGTACCCTAAGACACAAACAAGCAACAAAAACGACTCTTTTTGGTTATAAATGACACAAAAACACTTTAAAACAGTGAATAACAACATTAGTAGTGATAGGGGTTCAAAAATAATTCATGAAAAGCACTTTGTTTACCCCCCCACACTTAAACCAAACATTGTCCTCAATGTTTCAAAAATAAACGTAAATAAGAAAGCAATAAAAGATAGCTAGCAAACAAGACAATCTTGGCAAAGTAAAAACAATAAAGAGAAGGGTAAAAGAGAGCAAATCTGGTTGTAGGAGCCGAATATTCCAAAGTCCTTTTATTCGAACACATGGGTTGCCTCCCAAGAAGCGCTTGCTTTAACGTCTTCCAGCCGGACGATACCTCCTTTTAAGCTCCAGTAGGTCCTACGGCACAGAGGGGTACATCCTCCACAACATGCTCTTCAAAACACTCATAATAAGGCTTCAAACGGTGTCCATTGACTTTGAATTCATGCCCTGTCTTTAAACTTTGAATTTGGACTGCACCATAAGGGAAGACATTAGTAACAACAAAAGGACCAATCCATTTAGAACGCAACTTACCTGGAAACAATCGAAGGCGGGAGTTGAAAAGTAAAACTTTCTGCCCTATAGAGAACGTCTTGCTACGAATCATCTTGTCATGGAATGCCTTCGTTTTCTCCTTATAGATATGAGCGTTCTCATAAGCCTCGTTCCGAATCTCTTCAAGCTCATTCAATTGAAGCTTCCTATGAAGACCAGCTGCATCTATGTCCATGTTGAATGCTTTGACTGCCCAATGCGCTTTGTGCTCCAACTCAACCGGAAGATGGCACGGTTTCCCATAGATGAGCCGAAATGGAGACATCCCAATTGGTGTTTTATAGGCTGTACGGTACGCCCACAATGCATCATTCAAGCGCAAGCTCCAATCTTTCCTAGTGGGTCCAACTGTCTTCTCCAAAATCTGCTTGATTTCTCGATTAGACACCTCGGCTTGCCCACTTGTTTGAGGGTGATAGGGTGTCGAGACCCTATGTGTGACATTATACTTTTTAAGCAGCGCCTCTATGGTTCGATTGCGAAAATGGGAACCCCCGTCACTGATAAGTACCCTCGGCATTCCAAATCTGGAAAATATGTTAGTTTTGACAAAATCTGCAACCACTTTGGAATCATTAGTACGGGTGGCTTTCGCTTCCACCCATTTCGATACATAATCAACCGCAAGTAAAATATAATTGAAACCATGAGATGAAGGAAAAGGACCCATGAAATCGATGCCCCAAGCATCAAAGATTTCGACAAAGTGGATTGGGGTCTGCGGCATTTGATCTTTTGGACCTATATTCCCTGTTCTTTGACAACGATCACAGGTTATGCAAAAAATTCTAGCATCCTTAAATATAGTAGGCCAATAAAATCCACATTCTAGAACTTTAAGGGCTGTCCTTTGAGTGCCAAAGTGACCCCCACATGCATATGTGTGGCAGAAAGTTAAAATTGAATTAAACTCTGAATCATGTACACATCTACGAAGAATCTGATCAGGGCAATATTTCCACAAGTACGGGTCATCCCATACATAAAACCGTGCATCCTTTGCAAGTTTATCACGTTGGTGCTTGTTTAGTGTGCTTGGAGCTTGTTTAGACACTAAATAATTCACAATATCAGCATACCATGGCTCACTTACCTCAATGGACAGCAGCTGCTCGTCTGGAAATAATTCTGGGATAGGTAATGGCTCCTCATCATGCACCAAACGGCTCAAGTGGTCAGCCACCACGTTCTCACTTCCTTTTTTGTCTTGGATTTCGACGTCGAACTCTTGGAGAAGGAGCATCCATCGAATAAGCCTTGGCTTGGCTTCTTTCTTCATGAGCAAGTATTTCAACGCTGCATGGTCAGAATAAATTATGACTTTAGTTCCAAGTAAATAAGAGCGAAACTTATCTAAAGCAAACACAACAGCAAGGAGTTCTTTTTCAGTGGTGGAATAGTTCAATTGAGCGTCATTCAAGGTCCGTGAGGCATAGTAGATGACATGCGGCTGCTTGTCCTTCCTTTGTCCCAAAACAGCCCCTATTGCATAATCTGAGGCATCGCACATCAGTTCAAAAGGAAGACTCCAATCTGGTGGAACTATGATGGGGGCTGAAGTTAGCAGTTTTTTTAGGTGATTGAATGCCTTCTCACATTCATCATTGAACACAAATGGCACATCCTTCTGTAGGAGTCGACACAGGGGTGTTGCAATCTTTGAGAAATATTTGATAAAACGTCTATAGAATCCTGCATGTCCAAGGAAAGAACGAACCTCTCTCACCGAAGTGGGGGAGGGTAAGTAGCGTACAAGATCTATTTTTGATTTATCAACTTCAATTCCCTTTTCTGAAAGTATATGACCCAAAACTATGCCTTGTTTTACCATAAAGTGACATTTTTCCCAATTTAAAACAAGGTTAGTTTCAATGCATCGTCCCAATATCAAAGTGAGATTAGCTAAACAATCATCAAATGAATCACCAAAAACACTAAAATCGTCCATAAAGACTTCAATAATCTTCTCAACATAATCTGAAAAGATACTTACCATGCATCTTTGAAACGTGGCCGGTGCATTACATAAACCGAATGGCATTCGACGATAGGCAAAGGTACCAAATGGACAAGTAAAAGTGGTCTTCTCTTGATCGTCCGGAGCTATGACAATTTGATTATATCCAGAATACCCATCAAGAAAGCAATAAAATGAATGACCAGTTAACCTTTCAAGCATTTGATCGATGAACGGTAGAGGGAAGTGATCCTTCCTTGTGGTGGCATTGAGCTTCCTATAATCGATGCAAACTCTCCAACCTGTTTGGATACGGGTAGGCACAAGTTCGTTCTCTTCATTCTTCACCACAGTGACTCCCGATTTCTTTGGAACAACTTGAACCGGTGAAACCCATCGACTGTCCGAAATTGGGTAAATCACTCCACAATCATAAAGCTTGATAATCTCCTTCTTCACAACTTCCAGCATTGGAGGGTTGAGTCGGCGTTGAGCCTCTCGAGATGGTTTGGCCCCATCCTCCAAAAGTATGCGATGCATGCATGTTGTAGGACTTATCCCCTTGATATCGGCCAAGGTCCATCCAATGGCTGCTTTGTATTCCTTCAACACCCGTACCAGTTTCTCCTCCTCTACTGCCGTGAGTGATGAAGAGACTATGACTGGCAATGTCTCTTTATCTCCCAAAAAGACATACTTCAAATGATTCGGTAATGGTTTAAGCTCCAGAGTGGGTGCCTGAATTACTGAAGGTAACAACTTGTTAGTAGAAAAGGAAATTGGAATTGGGATTGGAGGCTTACCAACAAGTTGTGGCAATGACTCAAGGCAGCCACCATCTCGCCAATTGTTGCATGATTAGGCTCGGCCATGTTGGTTTTGAGTCCAATTCCTTTAGCAATGGTTGTTTCAAGAGCATGCCTATTTAGGAATTCATGATATTCCTGCGCCAAAGAATCAAATACATCAATAGAGAAGCAAGAATGATCATCAATAGGATACCTTATAGCTTCAGAGATATTGAAATCAATTATGTCGCCATCAAATTCCATTGTCAACGTCCCCTTGAACACATCTATCTTGGTGCGGGCTGTCTTCATGAAGGGTCTTCCAAGTAGGATTGGCAATGGTGTAGAATGGGCCGAATCTTCCATCTCAAGCACATAGAAATCTGCTGGGAATATCAAATGATTAACCTGCACCAAAACATCTTCCAAGACTCCTTTCGGATATGCATTAGAACGATCGGCTAATTGAATTATAACACCATCGTTTTTAAGCTCTCCTAGGTTCATAGATGCATAAATTGAGTATGGCATGACATTAATGGAAGCACCCAAATCTAACATGGCCTTTCCAAACTTGGTATTACCAATAACACAAGGGATTGTGAAACTACCTGGGTCTTTGCGTTTAGGTGGCAGCTTACGTTGCAAAACTGCAGAAACATTCTCACTTACCTGTACCACTTCCTTGTTCGAGATCCGCCTCCTTGTTGTACAAAGCTCCTTCAAAAATTTAGCATACTTTGGAACTTGCTTTATTGCATCAAGAAGGGGAATATTGACTTGTACTTTCCTGAAGGTCTCTAAGATATCTTTTTCATTCTCTTCCTTCTTAGATTGCATAAACCTGCGAGGGAAAGGCACATTTGGTGGAATGGGGTTAAAAGGAATTGAATTCGAACCAACCTTACCCGATTTGGGTGCTGTAGGAGCCTTAGAAGGCTGCGACAAGGGTTGCTCTTCCCTTGCCGTGGCCTTGTTCATCTCGTCTCCTTCGGGAAGCAGCTGTTCGTCCTCTTTTTGGCTTTGTTTGGACGTTTTGGGATTGGTTCCAACCTCTTTACCACTTCTCAAGGTGACAGCTTTAGCCGTTTCAAAACCTCCCTTTGGGTTGACGATGGTTGAACTAGGTAGTTTACCTTCTTCTCTGAACTATCCCATGAATTCCGCCATTTGCCCAATTTGCTTCTTCACTTCGCCCATTTCTTTGGCTTGATTTTGCAAACCCTGAGTCAAAGAGGTTAGTACTTGAAGAACTTTATCATTATCCAAAGACGTACCTGAATTTGGTTGGGCAGATTGTGGTGGGAGTGGTGGTGGTGGTGCGAATGGCCTTTGATAGAGTCCTGGAGGTGGCTGTCTATATCCGCCTTGTTGTTGAGTTTGTTGAGGCTCCCTCCACTTCATATTTGGATGATCTCTCCAGCCCGGATTGTAAGTGTTGGAGTATGGATCATACTTTGGCTGATTGTGGCCTTGATACCCAATGGCGTTGGCACTTTCCCATCCCCCATTCTCTATTAATTGAGGGCATTGATCAGAGGGGTGTCCTTGCACAGAGCACACGCCACAAGTACTACTTCCTTGCACTTTGGATCCTTCAACAACCTATGAAATAAGAGTGGTGAGATTAGCCATTTGAGATTGAAGTTCTGAAATAGCACTTACCTCATTAACTTGACTTGGCCGTGTATGATCTCTTTCTCCAACTCCTTCATATTGTTGTGCATTCAAGGCTCGGTTTGTGATTAAGATCTTCGCTGCAACTGGTGTTTTGTCAACCAATGCACCTCCTGCTGAAGCATCAAGCATTTGTCTCTCGAGTGGAAGTAGTCCTTCATAGAAATATTGAATTAAAAGCTCTTCCTTCATTTGATGTTGTGGGCAGGATGCAACTAAAGTCTTGAAACGCTCATAATATGCTGGGAAGGATTCTCCCGGGCCTTGTTGAATTCCACTAATTCTCTTCCTCAAAAGAATGACTCTTGAAGTTGGGAAGAATTTTTCTAAGAATGCGCTCTTCATGCTTTCCCAAGAAGTGACGGTTCTAGGTGCTAACTCAAAGAGCCAATCCTTAGCCTTTTCCAAAAGAGAGAATGGAAAGGCTTTCATCTTTAGAATGTTGCTATCCACGTTGATTGGTGTCATGCTTGAACATACCACTTCGAATTCCTTCAAATGCTTGTTTGGATCTTCCATGGACAGCCCATGGTATTTGGGAATGTGATGTAGCAAACTCGACTTCAATTCAAACTCATCGGTCTTGCCTTCAGCTGCCCTAGAATACATGTTCATAATAACTGAAAAGCAATCTAGAATAAACATTTAACTAAAATAGGGAAGAAGAACTCTGAAAACCCCAATGGATGCAGCAGGTTGCGTCTCCAAGTTCTTCTCTCTTTTTCCTCTCTTGCTACGGCCCCTCAAAACTACTCTCTCCTGCGGCAACCCCTCCTTTAAATATGTGGTAGATCTAGGGTAAAAGGGCCTATCAGAAACCCTAGAAATTAGGGTTTGTTTGGCAGATTTCTTCTGGAACAAGGATAGGGCCCAGGCGCCACCTTTTTAGGAGAAAGGTGCGGCCCCAATGCTTTCTTCTAAGAAGCTGATTCTTGAATTAATTTCCCCATCTTTTTAGCACATTCCTAGCCTCTTTGAACTTCAAACACGTCCATCCATCTTGCCCCATGCATATGATATCCATTCCAAGTCCAAAACTGCTCTAAAATGCCCCAAAATGCCCTTTCTTACCAATCTTGCCATATGGACCTACAATAGTACGAAAATAAGCTAAATCATTCTAACAAATGGGAATTAACTAAGTAAATGCAAAGAAATAAGATAGCAAAGTCGCATAAATATGCTCCTATCACTAATCGGCGTTAGCCATTAGCTCTGATACCATGTAGAAACTGATTTTCCCTTATATTATTCATAAGATCATTATACAATATATATAAAGTCTGTAGAGAATAATCTACAGTTAAAACAAGCCATTATCATAAACATAAATATGGAGTTATGGCCTAATAACAACGTAACAGACAACTAACCATTTCCTATCATTAGTAGGATTAAGTATTGTAACTGAAATACTATTGTAACTCCCTAATACTATACATAGCAAGGAGTTTGTAGTTCAAGTGATTAAGAGCATTTGCCAATGCATCTTAGATCGTAGGTTTGATTCTCCCCTCTCTTAATATTGCTTTGGATTTTATTTTATTTTTTAAAGAATAATAAAAGATTCTTATGCTTGCTCTGTTACGGTTCTTATATACACCATACTAAGTATTGAGTCTCTTTCTCATATTTCTTGTATCTTCTTGTTGTGTTGTTCTTATGAGAGTTAATGGGTTTGATCAATTTCTTCATATTTTCTTTATCTAATAACGATCCTATGACTTGCTGGTGTAGGACAAATACTATTTTCTAACCTTCCATGGCAAAGAGACAAATATTTTCCTACATATATACATGTATTGAAGTTAATTTGTTTAATAAGTACCTTACCCAATATGCGGTTGCTCATGTGTTGGATTTGAATGTTTGACTCCAATATGGACTTGGTTTCACGTGTGGCCTACTATGTGGTGATCCCATGTGAGGGGCCGTGTTGATGAATATAAATCCCACATTAGAAACTTAACAAAATAAATTACAACTTATCTGCTAATTGCATCCAGGCCTTTTGAAAACACCGATGAAAATTGAGTGCAAGTTGGAAAATTAAATATAAAGAAAAAAATCATATAAAAGTAAAGTAAAAAGGAAATTAATGCAAAGTAAGAGTAGAGTAGGAAGGAGAGAGAACAAAATTTATTAAAAAATATTTTAAAAAACAAAAGGGAGTGTAAGTGGACAAAAGAAAAGTAGGAAAATCAACTCGAAAAAAAATATTTCTAGATACCATATTTATAGTAACATACAAAAGATTGTGTAAAATAGAACCATTAATATTATGCAGATATATAAAAAAAAAAAATTTTAAATGAAATAAAAAAGAAAGGAAACATATGCAAGCCAAAAAAAAAAAATCATTAAGAGCAAGTCCAACGCAGGGGCTTGCCCAGGGCAAAAGGCTGCCCTAGGCCTCAAACCCATCTCTTGCGTGCACATTCTAGCCCGGGCAAGCCCACAGGCAAAATTGGACTGGGCTGTTGCCCGAAGGCTACTAACCTCAGCGTGACACCACGCTGACGTCAGCACTGACCCACCAACCCACAGAAACCAACGGCTCCAAGCCTAGTGGCTTCTCCTGGAGCCTCCAATCCAAAAATCTTATCTAATCCAATGGTTGTCCAATTTTTGGCTGAAATAAATTGAAAAAAAATCAAAAAAAATTTGTAAAAAAATATCAAAATATTATGGAAATTTTTACTATAAATACCTACGAATATTATTCACTTTCCACACCAAATCTTCATACAAATTCATCTCCTTCCAATATTTTTCACTTTTCACACCAAAATTTCTACTACAAAATTCCATTTGTGCAAAAATAGAAATGGCCTCTTCCATCGAAGTCGGAGGGTCGTGGACAAACGTTCGAAGAGGTCAAAATCTTGGCGACGAGGTAAAAGAAATTAATTGCCATTTTATTCAATTTAATGTCATTTTTTTTTGTTATATTTCTTGCATTTTCAATTTCATGTTTTTTAATAGATTATTCAAGGCAAAACAAAAAAGAGGAGGCTCCTCAAGTGAACAATGCCCGTAGTTGGTTCCAGTGGTGCGTTCCGTGTAGGAAATAACAGCACTATTACGTCATCTGAAGGAAAATACTCCCCCACGTCGATTGTGTCAGACTATGAGGACTGGGAGTATTTCAATTGTATGATGAGTGAGATGTGAATTTTATAATAAATATGGACACGTGGCAATCAAAAATCTTATCCGAAAATTTAAATTGAAAATTTTATCTGAAAATGTTATCTGAAATTTTAGGTGAGAATTTTATAATAAATAGTGACACGTGACAACTGAAAATCTTATCCGAAAAGCTTATCAAAATTAATGGTTTAAGTATAAGAAATAGAAAATAAATTAAAGTGAATAGTAATTGCCCTTGCCCTTGCCTTTTGGGGTGGAACCAAAAAATGTAAGGCTGCCACTATTCATGTGAATACTGACAAACCTTGCCTTGCCTTTGCCTTGCCCTTGCACTTTGGGGTGGAGGTGCTCTAAGAACATGTCCAGTGCAGGGGCCATGCCTGGCAACAAGCCCCCCAAGAGCCCAAATCCCCCTCCAGCGCAACAAAACCAACCTGGGCAAGCCCATGGGCAAATCCTGCCTGGGCTCAAGCTTGAAGGCGCTGACGTCAGCGAGCGAAAAATCCAAAAAAATTTAAAAAAAATATATTCAAAATTTTTTTTATAAAAAAATACCAAAAAATTATGGATGTTTTCCCTATAAATACATAACAATTTTATTCACTTTCCACACCAAATCCTCATACAAACTCTTCTCCTTCCAATATTTGTAAATTGTAATCATTTTTTTTCTTGCATTTGTAAACTTTTTATATTTTCTTCCATATTTATTTTTTTCTTGCATAATCATTTTATTTCTTACATTTCTAAATTGTTTATATTTTGTTGCATAATCTTTTTTTTTCCCTTGCCCTAGCCTTTTGGGGTGGAACTAAAAAAGGCAAGGCTGCCACTATTCATGTGAATAGTGGCAGCCCTTGCCTTGCCTTAGCCTTTTGGGGTGGACTTGCTCTAAGACGGGTACAATGTATGGGTGGGTAAGGTTTGTGTGTGAAAAACGTAGCAAAAGTGTGTTTGTTGGGTAGCAGAAAGAGAAAAAATAATATAAAAACCATACGATAATTATAGCGATGTAGTGTCATGATTACAAGGGTATTAGAGACAATTGTAGAAATAAATAACCATAAGCTTTATTGAAAAAGGGACTGGATTATCAGTAAGTAGCCTCTCTGCAAGAGCTTTCGCGCCTGCGAGAGGCTTTTATTAAAAAAATTAAAATTTATTTTAGAATTAAAAAATATAATGGGTAGTTGTGTTCCACAAAAATAGGTAATTATCTAATTTTTCTTTTAATTTTAATTTTTTAAAATATAAAAGTGTGAATTTACCATATTATCCTCATTTAATTAATAATTTCAATTCTTAATGTTTGCATTAACCAAGGGCATTTTCTGGTATTTTGAATGTTTCACCATTCTCTGCCTTTTGCTTTATATATATAGATTTCTTGCCATCAAGAAAGAAAAAAAAAAAAACAATATTGCATCATGTGCATGCCCATCATGCACGTATAGAAATACCATTGTCATCGTGTTTTTGATGTTTTATGTTTTTAATGCACACAAAAATTTAAGTTCGCATTAAAATATTTTAGTGTTTATTGTTAAAATGTGGGCCTTGTATTGTTAGTTTAGTTGAATTAAATTACTATATTTCAGCCAAAAAAACATGTGCAGAAAAATTAATTTTTAAACAATAAATAAAAACACATTAGATGGGAGAGGGACGAGGATGGTGGTATGAAATTTCGGAGAATCCCCGTCCCCTTCCCCATCGAGGGACTATATCCCAAACCCGACCCGAATCCCCAATTATATATTTAAAAAATATAAAAACTATCCATATTACACTTCACTTTCACCTTAAACTATCATTCAACTTAATTAAATTAAATTGAACTATAAAATTTCACTCAACTACTCAAATTCATTTCAATTCAATTTGACAAAAATAATAAAATAATATAATTTTGTTTGAAAAAATGGGGTAAAAATTAATGGAAAATGAAAAAAACTTGCGCAAGAAAAGGATATGTGGCTGTACATTATACATACAGCTACTAAATCACAGCGGCCATGTTACTTTAATAGAGTAATCTAACTTAATTTAATATTATTTAATTAGTTATTTATACATTAAAACTTTTTAATTGTTATATTATATTATGTTATATATATTTATTAATTTAAAATAAATATATCATTTATTGGGCAGGCCCACTTTGAATCGAGGATGAGGAACTGGTGATCACAACATGATGAAAGCAGGCCCACTTTTTCAGCAATAATAAAAACATAGCAAGAGTTCTTAGCAATCACTTGTGATCCTCTCTCTCTTCGTTTATGGTGTTTTCTTTCCCTTTGTTTTTCCTTGCCCTGCTTTTGAGGTTTCTATGAAATTCAATTGACCAAAAAAATTTGTGATCATCTCTCTCTTCTAGTACATCTGAGCTGAGCCCCAACCCACCACCACATAATGGAATCTTATCTTCTCATGTATTTTGATTTTTAAATTTTGTGTTACATCCGGTTGATTGCTCCCCAGAATCATTTCTAGATGTGTTGTTTTGATTAAGCTAGCATATACCAAAATAAGGCCATTATGGCGTCAGTTTCAGTTTCAGCAGACCTCTTAATTGACAAATTTGTAGCAATTCTCGAGAGTGAAGCAGCCTCCATAGCGGGTGTTGGTGATCAAGTTGATGAGATTAAGCGGGAGCTGGAATTCATGAAAGCCTTCTTAGCAGATGCTGATGGGGGCAACAAAGCACACACGCAAGTAGAGGAAGTGTGGATCAGAAGCGTTCGAGACTTGACCAATGATGTTGAAAACATCATTGATGAATTCATGTATCACTTGTACGAGCAGCAAATTGCCGGTCAATTTGCCAGATGGATCCACAAAACCATTCACTTTCCAAAGCACCTTTGGTATAAGCGTAAAATAGCCAACAAGTTACAGAAAATCGCGATGGCAATTAGAGCTATTCCAGAGAGAAATCAGAGATATGGTGGTGGTGCAGCTGTAGAAGGAAAAAGTACTTCTTCTGAGGATATTCGTAGACGGGTGCAGAATCAAGCGGAGTCTTCTCTTTATCATAAGGAGGATGAACTCGTCGGGATTGAACGTGATAAGAACTTGTTAATGGGATGGCTGATGAACGAAGAGCAACGCCAAACTGTTGTGTCTGTGGTCGGGATGGGAGGATCGGGGAAGACAACTCTAGTTGCAAGGACTTTCAAAGAAGAAATTGTAAAGAGACATTTCGAATGCTATGCGTGGATTACAGTTTCCCAGTCTTATGTGATTGAAGACTTACTTAGAAGATTGATCAAAGGATTCCACAAAGCAAAGAAGGAAGAGGTCCCTGCAGACATGAATGCCATGAGTTATAACGAATTGCTAGAGATTTTGGTGAACTACTTGGAGACTAAAAGGTACCTAGTTGTATTGGATGATGTGTGGGAAGTCCACCTTTGGGAGAAAATAAGGTTTTCATTTCCAGATAAACAACTTGGAAGTCGAGTCATGCTTACAACTCGAAGAGAAGACATAGCATCCTCTTCTTTTGGAGTTGAAAGCCATGTTCACAAGATTCAACAGCTGGAAAGGGGTGATGTGTTGTTAATATTATGTTAACTCGCAATTGTACGGGGCAATTAGTAGTATAGCAAGACAAGTACGAGGTCGTACCCACGAAGACTGAGAAGTTAAAACTAGTTATGTACTTAGATTACCAAATTCAAGAAAGTAGGAGGTTATGTCTAAAACAGAATTTAAAACAAGAGTGGTTGTGATTGTTGAACAAAAGAAGCAAAATGAAATTGCAAACAAAAACAAGTAAACAAATGTAACAAAGAGTGGTTTTAAGAGTTGGAAAACAGATTTTGAGACTAGGGCATTCGAATCACCATAACAATTCAATTCTGGGTTATAAAGATTCAAGTAACAAGTCTAATTCAGATTCAAAGATTGATTCTAGCTAAAGTATGATTAGGCCATGGTGTTTGGTCCTAACCTTGTGTTCCTAATTCCCTAATTTGATCATTTGTTGTCTAACCTAAAATTAAGCATTAGGAACCCATTAAGCATAGAAGAACATTTTAAACAACCAAGTATGTATCTAATCCCTGTTGTCGAATGTCCATACATACTCTTCCTATTCATAGTTCAATTCGAATTAAAGCATGGTGTATACTCTTAATTCAAACCAAGATAGTTAACAAACAAGTTCTAATGGTGATCAATCATTCAAACAAGCATGTTAACTTATAAGCATAATGAATAAGAACATGAATCATGAATCAAACTTGAAACTCCAAACTTATAAACCCAGAATATTCATGTTAGGTTACATCGAAGCCCTAGTTATGGATTTAGCTACTCATAATGGAAAAGAGACTTGAACAGAAATGAGAAAACATAATGAATACAATAAGAGTAGAAAAACCCTTTTTCTGAAGTTCTTGTGGTGTCCAAGGCTTCTCCAAGTGCTTCTCCACTTCTAATGCTTCTCCAAGAGCTTCCCCACTTCTAGAAAGATGTATGAAGGATATGGAGGTGATTTGGGATGAGTTTGAGTGAGTGGTGATGGCTAAGGAAGATGAAATTCGTAGGGAAATGGAAGAGAGGTTTGCTGGAGTTGTTTTGGTGATTGTTGGAGTGTTTGGGATTTTGAGAGTGTTTGAGGATGGTTGGAGTGAATTGTGGGGGTTGTGAATCTCAGGATTTGTTGTGTCTTGAATGTGGAATGGATGTGGTATTTATAGGGAGAGGGGAGTGACAAATCTGAATTCATTATGGCTAATGCATACAACACTTGCATTATAAAAGATGAATTGGTTGATGCACTTCACTAATGCATACAACACTTGCATTATAAAATCTGAATTGGTTTATGCACTTCACCAATAGATCCCACCAGCAGCCCTAGCTCATCTTCATGTCACCATGACCAAGCTTCCAACCAGAAATGATAGCTCATACCTAGCTCACCATGACCAAGCATCCAACCAGCACATGCTGAGGTCAGCATAACCAGCAACTTCAAGGGCTTACAACTTGGGCTTCTCTTAATCAAATTAGGACTTTAAGCACTCGAAATTGAAGTTCAGAATGTCTTCTTTCCAGCCATATATCATTTGGGCCAATCCAAGGTCGGAGGAGGAAGTTAAGGCCAAAACAAATTGCTAACTCATTTTGCGCGCTGATAAAATCCATCCTGAGCATGGCTCTGTGTTTGCTAGTTAATAGACTCCATATTTATCCAATGGGGCTGAATTTTGGATATGTTATAGTACACACCCATTGGAACAACTTTCATGAAGAATGCTGCCTCATCCGAGCTGTGTAGGTTGCTGAAACAAAGCTTGCAATATGACCTACGGAACTGGACTGGCAGGGGGCTGTAGCCAAAATGAGTTTGTCTTTTAAGCTCTTCTTCCATTCATCCAAATTAGGCCTTAACATGCTTGAATTGCATGAATTATGCTCTCTTGCTCTATTGGCCTACAAAACACACAAAGGGAGGGAAATAACTTAGAATTATAGGAACTAAGCAAAAGAAGTAAGTAAATTGGGCATGTATATGTATGAAATTATGAGCTTAACACACCCCCAAACTTAGATTTTGCTAGTCCTCGAGCAAAACAAAAGAGAAACAAAGATAAAAACAAAACAAGAAGTTAACTAGACCACTTTCGTAGGTAACTCGATTGCATTGAGCGTATGCAACAAGCCTTTAAACCTCTAGGCATCCCTAGTAGGAGGAGTTGTGTCTCCTGAGGGTTTAACAGATACGATACCCACAAACGTTTTTCTAACTCTACAAAACAAAATGGTTAGAAAAACAACTTTGAAATCAACTAATGAAAATGAAAGAAAGTTTTAGTCATACCTCCAACACCATAGAGTTGCCAAGATAGGTCATCAATCAGTGTGTACAAGTGGAAGCTATAGCTCAAAGGCACACAGTTTCAAAGCAAGCACACTCAAACCTTGAATAGAGAACATGCTTCGACTCTAATTCTCACAGATAACACTCAATCACTCAGAACCTATGTTTTAATTCTCTCAAGAAAGCATAAGTGAGTGTATGAAATAGAAGCACAAATTTGGTTAGATCTCATGAAAGGAATTAAATACTAAGAATAGAGATACACACATACTTACCAGCACCCATGAATACATCCTCAAAGATCAGCTAGGTCTTTCACAATGTTGTAATGAAAGGCTAAGGTTTAGGGGAAATGGAAGAATTGGAAGGAAAAACAAATAACTTAAGAACATACCAAGGTTGCATGCTTCATTAATCTGCAAGGCATCATTGATTTAGATTGGCATGGCAGCAAACTTCATGGTATCTCCTGGCATAGACTTTATTTTTCACACTTAGATCAAATCGAAACACTTTCATCTTCGTTGATTTGATCTGCATCTTCATTAACTTCATTGCACAGATTCACATCATCTTTATTTAGGTACATGGCTGCAACTTCCTTGCTTCAAACTTTATCTTGGCACACCTTGGTATATTTCTAAGCTATAGGGTATGGCTACAATAGGTCAAGTATCTCAGATTGAGATACAAAGGTAGGGAAATGATGAGGGTGATAGAAGAAAAGGCTTTAAGTGTTTGGCTTCAAGAGGGTTGATGGAACACACATATAGGTAGGGTGAAAAGAAAGCACATAGAATGGTTATGCACACATAGCCTAGCATCACTTCAATGAGTTCATTCATGAATGAGAGCAAGCACATGATATCTGCAAAAGAGAATCATCCTTAGTATTCAATCAAAATGGAATAATGAGATCAATTAGAGTGAATTGAAGAAAATAAGTATGGATGAGAAATAGAACACTTTAAACCCTCTCAAGAAAGCAATTAGGCTCGATATAGCTCACTAGGGTAGTCTCCACTATTTTCCTTCAAGAATTTGAGCGTGGTACTTTAGCCACCAGAATTCTAAGAGCAAAAGCTTTGTGAAGTGCAAAATTCTAATATGAAAACCTCAAATAGCAGCTCCATAGCATTGATTGTATGACATTCTTTAAAAAAATTAAATAAATTAAAAATTAAAAAAAAAATTAAAAAAAAAAAAAAATAGTGACAAGAGAACGAAAATTGAAAACACAAATGGATAAGAAAATTGAAATTGAAAACCTTCCCCCCAGACCTGAATTGAACATTGTCCTCAATGTGAAAGCATACAAAAGATGATTGAGAACAAACAAATGATAAAGGGAAAAGTTTAGAAGAAGGTTTAGGAAAAATAAAAAATAAAAAAAATGAATATATAAGCAACTCATGGATGACCAGTTAAGGGCCTCAGAAAACACAGCCAGGGGATCCGGGAAGGTTGGAGGGGTCACAATGGTCCCGCTTAAAACCCAAACTTCTTAGACACCGAAGGTGTCGCCTAAAGAACTCCTAGACACTGTATTGACGGAAGTGCTCACTGGAGTTACCATAAGTTAGCTCATATGAAAAATCTTTTTAAATTTTTAAATTTTTAAATTTTTTTTAAATTTTTATAAAAAAAAAAAAAAAAACAGAAATTTAAAATAATAACAAGTAAAGAGAAAGGATTGAAATGCTCCCCCTTGATGCGATTAGGTCGATTGCTACCAAGCACCTTCTTCTTGAACACATGGGTTGCCTCCCAAGAAGCGCCTTAGTTACTGTCTTGGCAAGACATTGTGCAATCAGCTAAGTTGATGGTACGAAGGGAAGTTGATCTACCACATGGCCAGTTTGGATGCCAGCTGAAACTCCCTCATAGAATGGCTTTAAACGTTGTCCATTTACTTTGAAAGTCGAGCCATCTTTAGGGTTTTGAATCTCCACAGCTCCATAGGGAGAAACATTGACCACGGTGAATGGGCCTTGCCATCTAGACTTCAATTTTCCTGGAAAGAGACGCAAACGTGAGTTAAACAAAAGAACTGACATACCTTTGGAGAACTCTTTCCGTTGAATGTTTCTGTCATGGTAACTCTTGGTTCGTTCTTTGTAAAGCTTTGCATTCTCATAAGACTCATGTCTAATTTCTTCCAATTCATTCAGCTGAAACTTTCTTGCATGGCCTGCCTTGTCTAGATCAAAATTTAACTTCTTGATGGCCCAAAAAGCATTGTGTTCAAGCTCCATTGGCAGGTGACAAGCTTTCCCAAACACAAGACGATAAGGGCTCATTCCAATGGGAGTCTTATATGCTGTCCTATAAGCCCATAATGCATCATTGAGCTTGGCTGCCCAATCTTTCCTTGTATTGTTCACCACCTTCTCCAGGATGTGCTTAATTTCTCTATTGCTTATTTCCACTTGACCAGAAGTTTGCGGATGATATGGTGTAGAGACTCGATGGGTGATGTTGTACTTCTTCATGAGTGCTTCGAATGGCTTGTTACAGAAGTGGCTGCCTCCATCACTAATGACAGCCCTTGGAGTACCAAACCTTGTGAAAATATTATCCTTCAAGAACTTCAGCACCACCTTATAATCATTGGTTTTGGTGGCTATGGCTTCCACCCATTTAGACACATAATCAACAGCAACAAGTATGTAAGTATAACCAAAGGAAGATGGGAATGGTCCCATGAAATCAATACCCCACACATCGAAGAGCTCCACAACAAGTATGTTATTCAATGGCATTTCATTCCTGCGACTTATGTTCCCCATCCTTTGGCACCTATCACACTTAACACAAAAATTAAATGCATCTTTAAATAGAGTGGGCCAAAAGAAACCAGATTGCAGAATTTTAAGTGCTGTTTTCTTAGCTCCAAAGTGACCTCCACAGGCCAATTCGTGGCTATGCCTAAGTATGCTTTCTTGCTCTTCTTCTGGAACACATCTTCTGATGAGTTGATCCGGGCAATGCTTGAATAAGAAAGGTTCATCCCATACATAATGTTTCACCATGGAAAAGAACTTCTTCTTATCCTGAGAAGTTAGATCATTTCTAAGAACACCACAAGCAAGATAATTAACAAAATCAGCATACCATGGCTCTTTGACTTGGGCAGCATATAGTTGTTCATCAGGGAAAGTCTCATTCAAGGGTAGCACAGCTCCTCCTTTTTCTTCAACCACAATTCTGCTCAAATGATCAGCTACCACATTCTCACATCCCTTCTTATCTCGAATCTCCAAATCGAATTCTTGCAGCAAGAGAATCCATCTAATCAAGCGTGGTTTGGCATCCTTCTTAGTGAGCAAGTATCTAAGGGCTGCATGGTCAGAATAAACAATTACTTTAGAACCAACAAGGTAAGAACGAAATTTTTCTAAAACAAAAACCACAGCAAGCAACTCCTTCTCTGTTGTGGAGTAGTTGATTTGAGCATCATTCAAGGTCCGGCTAGCATAATGAATCACATGGGGCAGCTTGTTCTTCTTTTGACCTAAAACTGCACCAATAGCAAAGTCAGAGGCATCACACATTATTTCAAATGGTAAAGACCAATCCGGAGCTATGATAATAGGGGCTGAAGTTAGCTCCCTCTTCAAGGTAGAAAAAGCTTCCATGCAAGCTTCATTAAACTCAAAAACAGCATCCTTAGCAAGGAGATTACACAATGGCCTTGTAATGCTTGAGAAATTTTTGATGAACCTTCTATAGAATCCAGCATGACCTAGAAAGCTTCTAATTCCTTTAACAGAGGTAGGGGGTGGAAGATTTGAGATGAGGTCGATCTTGGCTTTATCCACTTCGATTCCCTTGCTTGAAATCACATGGCCTAGTACAATGCCTTGTCTCACCATGAAGTGACACTTCTCCCAATTCAAAATCAGATTTGTTTCCTGGCATCTTTTAAGCACTAGAGACAAGTGGTGAAGACAATTATCAAAAGAGGAACCAAAAACTGAAAAATCATCCATAAATACCTCAATGAATCGTTCCACCATATCTGAAAAGATTGACATCATGCATCTTTGGAAAGTTGCTGGGGCATTGCATAAACCGAATGGCATCCTTCTATAAGCAAACGTACCAAATGGGCATGTGAATGTGGTTTTCTCTTGGTCTTCCGGAGCAATGGGAATTTGATTATAACCTGAAAAACCATCAAGAAAACAATAGTAAGCATGGCCAGATAAACGTTCAAGCATTTGATCAATAAAAGGTAAGGGGAAATGATCTTTTCTAGTGGATGTGTTCAACTTCCTGTAATCAATGCAAACTCTCCAACCAGTGACAGTTCGTGTAGGAACTAGCTCATTCTTCTCATTCTTCACAACGGTGATTCCGGACTTCTTTGGAACAACTTGCACAGGGCTCACCCACTTAGAATCTGAAATTGGGTAGATGATTCCTACATCGAGTAGCTTTAAAACTTCAGCTCTAACCACCTCTTTCATGTTGGGATTTAGCCTCCTTTGGGCATCACGAGATGGTTTGCTGTCTTCTTCCATTAAAATCCGGTGCATGCACATGCTTGGACTAATTCCTTTGATGTCTGCTATGGTCCACCCAATGGCTGTTTTATGCTCTTTTAGAACTTTAATTAAGCTCTCTTCTTCATGTGAGGAGAGACCTGCAGCAATTATAACAGGGAGAGTTTCGTTAGCACCCAAATATGTATATTTAAGATTATTGGGAAGAGGTTTAAGTTCTAGCTTTGGTGGGATGACAATGGATGGCTCCAATTTCGTGGATGATGGTCCAAGAGGCTCGATTGGTGGCCTAAAGGATGGTGGGTATGGCGGAAACACTTCTAAGGCAGCCACCACTTCTTGGAACTCCGGTTCACAAAGATCTTCCTCTTCTTGTGTTAAGACAGCTTCTAGAGCATCATTAGACTTTCTCTGCAAAATTTTGGAAGAAACCTCATGATCCACAACATCAATTGAAAAGCAAGAATCAAGAGAGATAGAAGGTTGAGATAGAGCATTAAGCATTTTAAATTCAACAGTTTCACCCAAAACAGTCATGGAGAGAGTGCTATCTTTCACTTTGATGATTGTGTCCGCAGTGGCCATGAATGGCCTGCCTAGGAGAATGGGATCAACACGATCTCCATTTGGATTGTCTTCCATGTCCATCACTACAAAATCAGCAGGGAGAATTAGTGTATTAACTTGAACTAGAATATCTTCTACAATACCTTTTGGATATTTTATAGAATGATCAGCTAGTTCAAGTCGCATTGAAGTCTTCTTCATCCCTTCTAAGCCAAGCTCTTGATAAACTGAATATGGCAAAACATTGATGCTTGCTCCCAAGTCCAACATGGCTCTTCCAACCTTCTTGCCTCCAATGTTAATGGGAATGTCAAAGCTGCCAGGATCATCTAGTTTTGGTGGAAGCTTCCTTTGCAATACAGCACTTACATTCTGGTCGAGCTTTACTCCTTCATTTGGAGCGAAATTGAGCTTGTGAGTTTTCAAGTCCTTGATGAATTTTCCATATGCAGGAATCTGTTCAATAAGATCAAGCAAAGGCAAATTGATATTAACTTTACTCAAAATATCATAAATCTCTTTAAAAGCCTTATCTTGCTTTGCTTTCTTAAGACGGCCTGGAAATGGAATCTGTGGAACATATGGAGCGGGTGGCACGTATCTATCTTCTTGAAGATGTGGTGGCACAAATTTGTCATCCCTTTTATGCAATTGGAATTGATCGGATTTCTGAGAATCTGATTTGGCCTTAGGAGCAGATTGAGAAGTTTTGAGTTGTTCTCCTTCCGTGGCCATGGTCTCCTCCTCTTCATTTTCTACAATCACAACATCATTTGAAAGATTAGAATCATCTTTATTATCAATGATCTTACCTGATCTGAGCACATGAATGGCCTTGGCTTCTGGGTTCTTTGGATTGATCTCAGTTTGGCTTGGCCATTTCCCAGGCACTCTTTGAGTTATTTCAGCAGCTATTTGGCCTAATTGGACTTCCAATTTGGAGATGGCAGCTTGTGTAGTTTGCTGAAAATTGGATTGGTTGATTGCCATCTGCTTCACTATATCTTCCAATGATGATGATGATTGTTGTGGCCTTTGGAATGAAGGGGGATTTGCTTGATTCTGGGTATTTCTCCATGAAAAGTTTGGATGATTCCTCCAACCTGGATTATAACTTTGAGAGTATGGATCATTTCTTGGACCTTGGTTGTAGGAATTTACCAACTTAGCTTGCTCTTGCACAAATTCTGGATATCCAGCCCCAAGTGGACAAGCTGTGGTAGCATGGTCATGAGATTCACAAATGCTACACACTTCCTTCGGAGGGCTTCTTGAGTTTAATGCAAGAAGAGCATCTAGCTTTTGTTCCAGTTTTGAAATCTGCACACTAGAAGCATCATTAGAACCACTAATAACACGTTTACCTCTTGTATCCGTATGTTGGGTCTCCATTGCTATCTCCTCAAAGAGTTCGTACGTTTCTTCTGGAGTTTTGGTTTTAAAAGAACCACCTGCAAAATTGGTGACTATATTATGACTAGAAGGGGTTAGTCCTTTATAAAACATACGCATTTGAAGCTTCAATGGAATCCCATGATGAGGACATTGGTTGAGCAACCCATTGAATTTCTCCCATGCTTCACAAAACGATTCATCATCTTGCTGTGCAAATAACAAGATCTTGTCCCTAAGCATGTCGGTCTTTTGCGTGGAGAAGTATTTTTCCAGGAACTTCTTTTGAATGGCAGACCATGTAGTGAGTGAACCAGGCTTCAAAGAATTCAACCAATACTTCGCCTTATCCTTTAAAGTGTATGGAAACACTCTCATTCGAAGTTGATCTTCTGTCACACCTGTCAAGGGAAAAGAACTCACAACATTAAAAATATCCTTTATATGAGTCAATGGATCTTCATTAGGTAAACCATAAAAGGAAGGTAGCATATTAAGATGAGAAGATTTAAGCTCATAATTTCGAGCTACAGTGGGCAGCAAAATGCTTGAAGGAGATGCTGGAATTGTTGGGATATCAAGTTCTCCCATGAACTCAATGGCAGCCATCATTTCTTCTTCTTCTTGGTCTGAACTTGCTTCCGAATTTGAAAGTGAAGAACCGGGAAGTTCAGTGTGGAGAGCAAGACTTGTAAATGTAGCAAGAGCTTGCTCTTTTGCAGTTGACAACTCCCTTTCTAGACGATTCTGAATTTCAGAGGTCACTCGTCTGGGTTGCAATGATGGTCCTGCGTTCAAAGATCTAGAACGTTGGAACGAAGACCTCACTTGTTCAAGTAATGGATTTTTAGACATAAACTACCTGAAACAGAAAATTAGATTAATTAGAAACACTAAAAAGAATAGGGTAACCTTGGGCACATAACCAGGGAAGAACTTTCGTTCAGTCCCCGGCAACGGCGCCAAAATTTGTTGTTAATATTATGTTAACTCGCAATTGTACGGGGCAATTAGTAGTATAGCAAGACAAGTACGAGGTCGTACCCACGAAGACTGAGAAGTTAAAACTAGTTATGTACTTAGATTACCAAATTCAAGAAAGTAGGAGGTTATGTCTAAAACAGAATTTAAAACAAGAGTGGTTGTGATTGTTGAACAAAAGAAGCAAAATGAAATTGCAAACAAAAACAAGTAAACAAATGTAACAAAGAGTGGTTTTAAGAGTTGGAAAACATATTTTGAGACTAGGGCATTCGAATCACCATAACAATTCAATTCTGGGTTATAAAGATTCAAGTAACAAGTCTAATTCAGATTCAAAGATTGATTCTAGCTAAAGTATGATTAGGCCATGGTGTTTGGTCCTAACCTTGTGTTCCTAATTCCCTAATTTGATCATTTGTTGTCTAACCTAAAATTAAGCATTAGGAACCCATTAAGCATAGAAGAACATTTTAAACAACCAAGTATGTATCTAATCCCTGTTGTCGAATGTCCATACATACTCTTCCTATTCATAGTTCAATTCGAATTAAAGCATGGTGTATACTCTTAATTCAAACCAAGATAGTTAACAAACAAGTTCTAATGGTGATCAATCATTCAAACAAGCATGTTAACTTATAAGCATAATGAATAAGAACATGAATCATGAATCAAACTTGAAACTCCAAACTTATAAACCCAGAATATTCATGTTAGGTTACATCGAAGCCCTAGTTATGGATTTAGCTACTCATAATGGAAAAGAGACTTGAACAGAAATGAGAAAACATAATGAATACAATAAGAGTAGAAAAACCCTTTTTCTGAAGTTCTTGTGGTGTCCAAGGCTTCTCCAAGTGCTTCTCCACTTCTAATGCTTCTCCAAGAGCTTCCCCACTTCTAGAAAGATGTATGAAGGATATGGAGGTGATTTGGGATGAGTTTGAGTGAGTGGTGATGGCTAAGGAAGATGAAATTCGTAGGGAAATGGAAGAGAGGTTTGCTGGAGTTGTTTTGGTGATTGTTGGAGTGTTTGGGATTTTGAGAGTGTTTGAGGATGGTTGGAGTGAATTGTGGGGGTTGTGAATCTCAGGATTTGTTGTGTCTTGAATGTGGAATGGATGTGGTATTTATAGGGAGAGGGGAGTGACAAATCTGAATTCATTATGGCTAATGCATACAACACTTGCATTATAAAAGATGAATTGGTTGATGCACTTCACTAATGCATACAACACTTGCATTATAAAATCTGAATTGGTTTATGCACTTCACCAATAGATCCCACCAGCAGCCCTAGCTCATCTTCATGTCACCATGACCAAGCTTCCAACCAGAAATGATAGCTCATACCTAGCTCACCATGACCAAGCATCCAACCAGCACATGCTGAGGTCAGCATAACCAGCAACTTCAAGGGCTTACAACTTGGGCTTCTCTTAATCAAATTAGGACTTTAAGCACTCGAAATTGAAGTTCAGAATGTCTTCTTTCCAGCCATATATCATTTGGGCCAATCCAAGGTCGGAGGAGGAAGTTAAGGCCAAAACAAATTGCTAACTCATTTTGCGCGCTGATAAAATCCATCCTGAGCATGGCTCTGTGTTTGCTAGTTAATAGACTCCATATTTATCCAATGGGGCTGAATTTTGGATATGTTATAGTACACACCCATTGGAACAACTTTCATGAAGAATGCTGCCTCATCCGAGCTGTGTAGGTTGCTGAAACAAAGCTTGCAATATGACCTACGGAACTGGACTGGCAGGGGGCTGTAGCCAAAATGAGTTTGTCTTTTAAGCTCTTCTTCCATTCATCCAAATTAGGCCTTAACATGCTTGAATTGCATGAATTATGCTCTCTTGCTCTATTGGCCTACAAAACACACAAAGGGAGGGAAATAACTTAGAATTATAGGAACTAAGCAAAAGAAGTAAGTAAATTGGGCATGTATATGTATGAAATTATGAGCTTAACATGATGCGTGGGAGCTCTTCAGCATGAAAGCATTCTCAAGTTACCCTAATTAATCTTGTTCAACAGAAATTCTGCCATTAGCTCGGGAACTTGTGGAGAAGTGTGAAGGCCTACCTCTTGCAATCGTAGCCTTGAGTGGTCTTATGTCTTCTAAGAAGTCACTTACAGAGTGGAGCACAATCTACAACAGCTTAAATTGGCATTTAACAAACAATCCTTTGCTAGAACCTATGAAGAGCATCTTGTTGTTTAGTTTTAATGATTTGCCATACCGACTTAAACAATGCTTTCTATATTGTTCCCTTTTCCCTGAAGATCATGTGATTGTAAATCATAGGCTCATCACATTGTGGATCGCTGAAGGATTTGTTGAACATGTTGAAGGCCTCACGCCAGAAAAAGTTGCGGATAGCTATCTTATGGAACTCATTTTTCGTAACATGCTACAGCAAAGGTTTCGAGCACCCTTCCTAGCATGTAAGATGCATGATCTTTTGCGGGAGATTGGTCTGTCTATAGCGAAAAAAGAAAAATTTTGCGCTTTACATGATGGGAGTGGAACAGTAGAAGAAATTGGGGCACTCCGTTCGTCAATTCAAATAACTAACGGAGAAATTGGATCATGCACAGGTATATCACGGCTTCGTTCGTTTCTCATCTTTGCAACTGGCGTATCCTCATTCTCTTTCCCAAATAAATTACCTTTTGACCTTAAATTGTTGAAGGTTCTAGATTTGGAGGATGTCCCAATTGATATTCTGCCAGACAATCTAACATCCTTATTTAATTTAAAATATTTAAATTTGAGTGGAACTCCAATTACGGAGCTTCCATAATCCATTGGAAAGCTCCGCAACCTTCAGGACTTGAACATCGTGCTGACAAAAATAGTGGCACTTCCAAGTTGATAAACTTGCGCGTGTTACTTGTGGGCAGGTTCATTTCCGGAAAGGTAATTTGTACTGGGGTAAGAATACCATCAAGTAGTATTAGTAAGATGAAGAAATTGCAAACTTTGGGATATATTGAATCAGAAGGAAACATTAGTAGACTTATTGGAAATATGACCCAGCTTAAGGGCCATGGCATTTCAAATGTGAAAGAAAGAGACGAGGAGGACCTATGTGCCTCAATTCAAGAGATGAAGGTCCTTTCCAAGTTGGGTTTATTTGTAGCTGATGGAGAGGAATTTCTTCAAGTTGACTCATTGTCTTCACCGCCTCCCCACCTTGATAGTCTTGAATTGGCCGGCAAATTGGAAAAGGTACCACATTGGTTTTGTTCACTCCACTCTCTCACATATTTGAATCTGCGTGGGTCCGGACTTGAAGAAGATTTACTACCTCATATTGAAGCGTTGCCCTTTCTACGTTCTCTTTGGCTTGATAATGCCTCTGTTAGGAAAGAGTTATGTTTCAACAGAGGCTTTGTGAAGCTTTGGTATTTGCGGTTTCGAAATCTAGCATTATTAAATAAGATAACTATAGAAAAAGGGGCGATGCCAAATCTCCAGTTCTTAGACATTTGTAGTTGCATGACGTTAGAAACATTGCCACAGGGTATTGAGCACCTTACTAAACTACAAGGATACAGATTTGATAATGTTTCAGACAAGTTTAGAGAGTCCGTTGAAGAAGGAGGTGTGGATCATGCAAAGATGCTACTTGTCGACGAGAGATGTAAGAAATATACGTAAGTATCTTTTATCCTTTCATTGACTTTCCTAAACTTAATGATTTGGAATATTTCCAAACTTAATGATTTGGATGTAAATCCATATAAATTGTTTGTTAATTAAAATATTGCTTTTGTCTTTTTATATATTTTGCAGAAACAAGTCCATACCGATTGAAGATTTTGCGTTCACGTGGTTGAAGGACTGAAGGTGGATCGGAAGCGTTCGAGACTTGGCCAATGACGTTGAAGACATCATTGATGAATTCATGTATCACATATACGTGCAGCATAAAGGCAGTCGATTTGCAAAGTGGCTTTGCAAAACCATTCACTTCCCCAAGAACCTTTGGTATAAGCGTCAAATAGCCAATAAGTTACAGAAAATCGCGATGGCAATCAGAGCTATTACATAGAGAAATAAGAGATATGGTGGTGATGCAGCTGTAGAAGGAAAAAGTACTTCTTCGGAGGATATTCGCAGATGGGTGCATAATCAAGTGGAGTCTTCTCTTTATCATAAGGAGGATGAACTCGTCGGGATTGAAGGTGATAAGAACTTGTTAATGGGATGGCTGACGAACGAAGAGCAACGCCAAACTGTTGTGTCTGTGGTCGGGATGGGAGGATCAGGGAAGACAACTCTAGTTGCAAGGACTTTCAAAGATGAAATTGTGAAGAGACATTTCGAATGCTATGCGTGGATTACTGTTTCCCAGTCTTATGTGATTGAAGACTTACTTAGAAGATTGATCAAAGAATTCCACAAAGCAGAAGGAAGAGGTCCTTGCAGACATGAATGCCATGAGTTATAACGAATTGCTGGAGATTTTGGTGAACTACTTGGAGACTAAAAGGTACCTAGTTGTATTGGATGATGTGTGGGATGTCCACCTTTGGGACAAAATAAGGTTTTCATTTCCAGATAAACAACTTGGAAGTTGAGTCATGCTTACAACTCGAAGAAAAGACATAGCATACTCTTCTTTTGGAGTTGAAAGCCATGTTCACAAGATTCAACAGCTGGAAAGGGGTGATGCGTGGGAGCTCTTCAGCATGAAAGCATTCTCAAGTTACCCTAACAAATCTTGTTCAACAGAAATTCTGTCATTAGCTCGGGAACTTGTGGGGAAGTGTGAAGGCCTACCTCTTGCGATCGTAGCCTTGAGTGGTCTTATGTCTTCTCAGAAGTCACTTACAGAGTGGAGCACAGTCTACAACGGCTTAAATTGGCATTTAACAAACAATCCTTTGCTAGAACCTATGAAGATGCGCATCTTGTTGTTTAGTTTTAATGATTTGTCATACCGATTGAAGCAATGCTTTCTATATTGTTCCCTTTTCCCTGAAGATCATGTGATCGTAAATAATAATCTCATCGCATTGTGGATCACTGAAGAATTTGTTGAACATGTCAAAGTGCTCACGCCAGAAGAAGTTCAAATAGCTATCTTATGAAACTCATTTTTCGAGACATACTACAGCGAAGGTTTCGAGGACACCTCCCAGCATGTAAGATGCATGATCTTTTGCGGGAGATTGATCTGTCTATAGCAAAAGAAGAAAAGTTTTGCGCTGTACATGATGGGAGTGAAACAGTAGAAGAAACTGGGGCACTCTGTTTGTCAATTCAAACAACTAATGGAGAAATTGGAACATGAACAGGTATATCACGGCTTCATTCGTTTCTCGTCTTTGCCACTGGCGTATCCTCATTCTCTTTCCCAAATAAATTACCTTTTGACCTTAAATTGTTGAAGGTTCTAGATTTGGTGGATGTCCCAATAGATAATCTGCCAGACAGAGTAACGTGCTTATTCAATTTAAAATATTTAAATTTGAAGGGAACTCTAATTAAGGAGCTTCCAGAATCCATTGGACAGCTCCGCAACCTGCAGACCTTTAACATCACGGAGACAAAAATAGTGGCACTTCCAAGAGGGATTTCCAAGTTGCTAAAGTTATGCCATTTACCTGTGGGCAGGTTCATTTCCGGAAATTTAATTGGGGTAAGAATACCATCAAGTATTAGTAAGATGAAGAAATTGCAATTTTTGGGGCATATTGAATCAGAAGGAAACATTATTAGACTTATTGGAAGTATGACCCAGCTTACGGACCTTGGCATTGCAAATGTGAAAGAAAGAGACGAGGACCTATGTGCCTCAATTCAAGAGATGCAGGTCCTTTCCCTCTTGATTTTAAATGTAGTAGATGGAGAGGAATTTTTTCGAGTTGACGCATGGTCTTCACCGCCTCCCTACCCTGATAGACTTCACTTGATCGGCAAACTGGAAAAGGTACCACATTGGTTTTGTTCACTCCACTCTCACAATTATGACTCTGACTCAGTGTGGACTTGAAGAAGATTTACTACCTCATATTGAAGCATTGCCCTCTCTACGTTATCTTGGGCTTGATAATGCCTCTGTTAGGAAAGAGTTATGTTTCAACAGAGGCTTTGCGAAGCTTTGGTATTTGCAGTTACGGATTTCGTAATGTTTCAGAGTTGTTTATGGAGTCCATAAAAGAAGGAGGTGTGGATCAAGCAAGGATGCTACTCATCAACGAGAGATGTAAGAAATATACGTAAGTATCTTTTATCCTTTCATTGACTTTCCTAAATTTATTGGAATATTTCCAAACTTAATGATTTGAATGTAAAGCCATATAAATTGTTTGTTAATTACAATATCGCTTTTGTCTTTTTATATATTTTGCAGCATCAAGTCCTTAGCGATTGAAGATTTTACCCACGAGTACAGTTTAAGCTCTTTTTGAAAATCAAATAATACCCAAGTTGATGTTCATAAAATTGCATCTGTCGCTTCAGCAATGGGCATATGTATGTCGATGATTAGCTTTTAAGATTTGGATCATGGATTCTTTTATATTCTGCGTGTTTGTACTTTCTTCTATGTATCCTAGTTTTTGGAGATATTCGTATTGTCTCTAGTATCCCAAATTTGTATCAGTTCAACATTGGTGATCACATGCTAAGAAAATAGATTTGAAATGCCATACTATGGTATCAAGATCATGCAAAATGAAAACCGTATATTGTTCAAAAGTTTAAGACCAATGTGAACCATCCTTAAAATTATAGGCAACCTGAAAGGCTAGAAACAAAAACTTTTCAATATCAGAAAAATGAGATAAGTCATCCAAACATACGCTGAAAGTGATTTCATCACATGCAGCAAGTCTGTCACACGCTCACTGCTGTCATCTTCAGCAATTAAACCTTCACTTCCAGCCAAGTCAACTTGAGAAAGCTTGCTGTATGTGTTTTCTCCAGTGATCAAATTGTTATAATATATATGTATCGTGATGATCCTGACAATAGTGAAACAAGAATCTATTTTAGATAAATTAATACAGGACCAGTTGTAACACATAGACAAGCATACATAAAATAAAAAATGGATGACTGCAAATACTGAACTTCTTTTTCTAGTTTTCCAACTTAATGGTATAGTTATATTTCCTATCCACTATTCCCTTTCTTCAACTCTTTTCACTCCTAAAAACTGGAACATAATTCAAAAATAAAATAAATAAATATTTCACAGTTTAAGAATGGTCTTCTCATTCAGTGATCTGACGGGACTTTTTTTAAGAGAAAGGTCAAGCTTACCGTAGTGCTTTAAACTATATTACTAAAAGTACGACCTTACACTATAACAGCCATATAACGAGCCTACAAAATTTGGAACATACAAATGAGAAACGTTGAACTTTGATGGATCATTTCCTCGGCTCTGAAATGCATCTTTTAATACTTTAGAGAAGTCCAGTGGGTTATCAACTTGTTCCTGCACAAATTCTACAAAGGACTCCGGTGATCCCATGCGAATCTTTGGTAGAGCATCTCCTGATTCTGGGAGTAAATCCCTTATCTACAAGAGCATGGAGGGGATCCGCATCAAACCATCATGAGGATTCCTTGCTCAAAAGCCATCAGACAAACATAAACCAGAAATCATGACAATTTACTATAAAAAAAAATAAGTACCTGTTCATTGTAGAGCTCAAAAACTGTAATGGAGAATTTAAATCTCGACGTAGAAGTTGAATCAGAGTTGGCCAAATCGAATAGTTCCTCGAAAGAACGAGCATATAAACCACAATCATGGCTAGATCCTTCCTGAAAAAAGGTTACAGAAGGCCAAATATCATGAAACTCGTGCACAACTTGAAACTACTTTCATAAATAAATAAAATGAAACAACTACCACTAAATCTCTTACTGTACCAAAAACAGTAAAAGGCACACCACTCATTGTGGCAATTTAATGCTCTAGTACAGTGAATTCCATTGTTTATTTTGTGGTAAACCAGTGGAAAGAATTATCCAGATTACAAAAAGGAATGTAACAAACAATGAAAAGCCCACCACGCTTTAAGGTTCAAATCTAATAGTGAAGAATCGCTTCTCATTTCTTTTCTAAAGTCCCTAATACATCAACGTAGAATTTGTAATCAATTCATTTTACAAATTTGTAATAGAAAATATCAAGTTACAACGCCCTGAACTGGTTATAGGAATAGAAGTCAGCATACAAGTACAAATTTATATGCATCAGAAACACATTCCGGCAAAGACACACACAAACAAATACATAGGGAGGAAAAGAGGAAAAGAGAGCAACCATTGTGTGTGTCTTTCCTGAGTTGGTTTGTCCATATGCAAATATAGAAACATTATATCCATCCAACGCTGATTGCACCAAAGGTTGAACATCATGGACAAGTTCAGCTGACAAACAAAAAAAGTCAAAGATGTTTTAGCCAAAGACAATTTTAAAATAGGAGAATATGTTTAATATTTCACCTAGCACAACCACAACAGGAAGGTGAAAACAATGAAATAAGAAAGTTATGCTCACCTTGTCCAACATGAGGTCCATAAACTCTGTCAAGTTCGAAATCCTTCTTGGGGTTGGACAAGGCATCATCACCAGTATTTACACGGATGTTGTAGTCATCAGGATATTCAACAATTGAGGAACCTTCATCCTCAAATAATGGTCTTGCACGACAATATATCTTTATGTTTCCTGGAATTAAAGGCTAGTTAGAAAATACAACCACGTTGAACTATTGTAAGATCAATTAAATAACTCAACAACCTTGAAAATTACATTTAAAAGTGCTTATGTGTGGCATGCCTTTTTTTATGGGTGTGAGTGACTGCGTGAGAGAGAGAGAGAGAGAGAGAGAGAGAGAGAGTCCCAAAAGGAGAAAACTCACAGAAGATGAGTACCTTTGGCTGTCAATAAGTCATTGAACAACCTTCTCTTCTCATTGATCAGCGGAGAAATTCTAGCCTCAGTTTCAAGGGCAAATTGATCTGGCATTTTTATGGAGACAAACTTTCAAATCCATTAAGAAAACCCAAGAACATTAAAAAAAAACCTTACAAAAAGTAACGCTGGGGTGAAGGGCATTAAGTTTTCTTGGACTAACTAATCTCAAAGTGCAAATACATCACAAAAGAAAAAGAAAAAAGTAGTTTTATTTTGTTGCAATGTAATATCAAACCTTGTACCCTGTCAAAAAATATCACTCATCTTGAATTTAGACAAAAGTCCCATACCACCCACTTCAGAAATCCTTTAAACCGACAAACGCACAATCAAACAGCATAACCAAATCTCTTACCTAGCTTTCGGGTTTTATTGGCAAGAACACCAAGATAACGTGTAACTCTTTCGAGTTTGGCATTATAGTACTCGTGCAACTCACTTGCTTCTTGTCTCAACTCCAAGTAATCTTCTCTAGCAAGCTGTCCAAAAAGAAATGTTGTAGCAGACCTCCTAAACCCAACATAATCTTCACATAAAAACAGTGAAATAACTTCAAAAGGCTCCACAACAGATGCAACCACTTATTCTCTCACATTATGCACAAAGCGTTCACATTCTCCAAGCCAAATTATCATAATTTCAAAATGCATTTCCAACAACTCACACTCTTGAACCACAAACCACTGACTTTAACACTGATTCAGTTCAAAACTCCATTAATCACAGCCTCATACCGTAATTAACAAAACCAAACAACGTATTACCTTAACTTGGTCCTTGAGTTTCCGGAGCTTAGAAGTCACAGAGTGGAGCTCAGACTGAGCCAAAGCCGAGGCAGCAGAGATCGAGTACCTCCGAACTAAAGGCGCACCAGGCTTGTAATATTCATGGTCGAAGCTCGACGCCGTCGACGGCGAAGAAGACAACTTCCTCGGTTCAAAGCCACTGACCTCCCAGTTCCACCTATTGTTGTTCCTCTGCTCCGCCATTGCCGTCTCCCCCACAAACCTAGCCCCCAAATTTGAAAAACCAAAATTCAAAACCACAAAAGAAGCCAAAATTGCTTCTCAGTGGCTCTGGCTTGGGCTCTGTGGACCTAGAGAATAGGGATCATCTAATTTCAGCCATTTTCTTTTTCTGTTTTGCGTTTGGGATATATGAATGGAGTGAAGACACTGGGAATATGTAAGTCTGTACTCTACTACCTTGTGGTTGGGCTGGGAACGACGTCGTTTGGACATTTTGGGGACACTCCTCGGCTTTTTGAGTCACAAAATTTTTGCGCTCGTTATTACTTCACGCCTAGCTCTCAGATGGGGTTGCCTTTGATTGTAGACCTGCACTTCGAATATTTGGTCCTAATGTTAAATTCTTTGGGGTTTTGAGAAAATGCCACCTTTATGTATAATATTATGTACCACTTTGTATGGATGGGCTCCACTTGTATTATAGCGGTACTTCCATTAATATGACCGTGAATTTAAGGAGTAGAACTCTCAATTAGTGTACAAATAACTCATAAAATGACCTATCTATTTTGACTACAAAATTGACGGAATGACCAAATTGTCACACGTAACACAATTGAAGGGCACTCGGGTACAAATTTAGGGACGATTGCAATTAAAAGTCCTTTTTTTAAAATTTAAATGGTATATTTTATTTTATTTTTGCTTGAGGTACAAATATCTTTTTACTGTTAAGTAGTACAATATTTTACTGGAGATAAAAAGTAAACGAATAAAAAAAAAAAAAAACAAAAAAACAAAAACAAGTGGATTTGCATAATGCCCTTGTGTGGTGGTGGCATTGGCTTAGGGTTTTGAATACCTTACTAAACTAGAAGGATACGGATTTGAGAATGTTTCAAACCAACTTATAGAGTCCATACAAGGAGTTATGGATCATCCAAAGGTACAACATTTACGTCCAAAACATAGTCTTCTATCCTTGCATCGAATTAATTTCATAAATTTAATCATTTGAACTGTACTTAACAAGAAAATATCATTCTCAATCTCACCATCTCTGTTAATGCATGTAAAACCATATAAATCCTTCCAACTGAAATTCATGAGACACACAATACATATATATACATATGAATTGAAGTTTTGTTTGATAATTACCTTATTGCTTTTGTCTCTTTTGTATATTTTTCAGAAACAACCAGTCTAAGGATTGAAGTTTCTACCTAGTATGTCCAGGAAGAGCCTGCTCTCGTGTGAAGCATGAAGATTAATCTCGGCTTCTTATCTGCCTTCTTTTAAATCGAATAATATATCCAAGATTCTGTTCATAAATTGCGACTTAAATTTTAAATATTTTTTGGGGTGTAGTTTGCATCTCACTTGAGCAGTTGGCAACTATATGTCGATGATTTGTCTCTAAGATTTGGACTACGTGTACTTTTATGTTCAGTGTGTAGAGCATATAGGCTAAACACAAGTCTATAGTAAGGAAATTTGGTTTTAATATGATTATATGCTGGGAAGAACTGTATTGAATTAATGCATATAAATATCAAAGCTTCCTGCTCTCACAAATCATCTGAGAAATACTTTTGACCCGAAGGTTCCAACAATCTCTGGAAACCAATTAGTAGCACACGAAGGTTCTAACTTGGGATGATTTATATGGCTTTACAGCCAGCCATTACACAGAGATGTGAATGAGAACAATTTCGTGAACACAAGTTTATGAAACTCAATGGAAGCATAAAAGATACTTACGTCGGCTTCTTACATCTCTCTTGGACAAGTAGCATCCTTGGATGATCCACACCTCCTTCTTGTATGGACTCTGTAAATTGCTTTGAAACACTCTGAAATCTGTATCCTTCTAGTTTAGTAAGGTGCTCAATACCCTGTGGCAATGTCTCTAATCTCAAGCACTCAACAATGTCTAAGAACTCGAGATTTGACATCACCCCTTTTTCTATAGTGATCTTATTTAAGAATGAGAAATTAAAACCCCCCAAATATCTAAGATTCACAAAGCCTCTACTGAAACACAACTCTTTCCTAACAGAGGAATTATCAAGGCAAAGCAAACGTAGAGAACGCAATGCTTCAATATGACGTAGTAAATCTTCTTCAAGTCTGGACTCACACAGATTCAAATATGTGAGAGAGTGGAGTGAACAAAACCAATGTGGTAACTTTTCCAGTTTGCCACTCAATTCAAGTCTATCAAGGTAGGGAGGCGGTGAAGGCAATGCGTCAACTCGAAGAAATCTCTCTCCATCTGCTACCAATAAACACAATTGGGAAAGGACCTTCATTTCTTGAATAGAGGCACATAGGTCCTCCTCGTCTCTTTCTTTCACATTGAAATTGCAAGGGCCGTTGTTGCGTCGATTCAGCTGCACCAAAATGGATTAAGCTGCATCCTCAACTTGTGATACTCGCAAGTGCACGAGCCGTTCGGTAGTATAGCGTATGTAAGTGCGAGGTCCATTCCACAAGGATTGGTGATTGAATGATCCAATTCAGTTTTCCTACATAAAACAGAAACAAAAAGAAAGAACATGAAAGAAGGAAGAAAATAAGAAAGTAACTCAAGCAAATAAGTTCCCAAGTTCAATTTAGATTAATGAATTGATTCTAGCTAAAGTATGATTAAGCCATGGTGTGTGGTCCTAACCTTGTGTTCCTAATTCCCTAATTTGATCATTTGTTGTCTAACCTAAAATTAAGCATTAGGAACCCATTAAGCATAGAAGAACATTTTAAACAACCAAGTATGTATCTAATCCCTGTTGTCGAATGTCCATACATACTCTTCCTATTCATAGTTCAATTCGAATTAAAGCATGGTGTATACTCTTAATTCAAACCAAGATAGCTAACATGCAAGCCTAAATGGTGATCAATCATTCAAACTAGCATATTAACTTATAAGCATAATGAATAAGAACAAAAACCATAATTGAAACTTGGAAACTAATTCAACTTGAAAACTTAAGAAAAGAATTTACATAACAAAGAAAAATAAATTACAACTAAGAAGCAAAAGGAAAGCTAGAATTGAGAACTAGAAAGCAAAATTAAGAGAATTTGAGGGAGAGAAGGGAAGGGAGCTCTAGAGAAGTGTTTGAGAGCTCCCCCCCTTGGGGTGTGTTTACAAGCTTAGAGAACTTCCCTATTTATAGGCCTAGGGGAAGTGAAAATCTGAATTATACAATTGAATTTTCTAAACACACTAACTTCACCTAACACACAACACTTAATTCACCAACTTAACCTAACACACAATTGCATTTGAAAACAATTCTTCTTGTCATTAAGCTTAGTGTTGCATCATCCACTTCAACTTCAATTAATTCATTTGGCTGCTGCAAAATTCCACTCAAAAATAGGTATTGAATATGCTTCACCAAACTTTCCCACAATCAACAACACTTCATCATGCATATGTCATGCATGACAATGCATTGCAGCCAGCTTGTGGGCTCGTTTTGGGCTTGTGGCTCCAATCTGAAAAATCTGGAAAAATATGGATCTTGAATCTCTTTGAATTATCTTTCCAAGCATATGCAGCCCAACTCAAGGAAAAATCGGGAAGGCCTTCAAATGTGATATTTGGCCCAGTAACGCAGATGATGCCGAATTTGACCTTAAGTTTCCAAAACATGTATAACTTTCTTTAGAAGACTCGGAATCATGAACCGTAAAATTATACAGAAACTAGACTTCCGTATCTTTCCAATGATATATGGCTCATCATCTGGTTCTTCTTGAGCAAGTACAGTCCAATCCGTGAAGTTGACTGATCCGCAGACACCGTTTTGAGCTAACTTGTCTCCAAAATGCAATTAGTGAGTCCTTAAGTTTATTACACTGAAACAAACACAAAACTTATTAAAAGCACAAGTTTAACTCAAAAACATAACCAAATCATAAATTAGAAGGGTACAAAATGATATGTAAATATGCACCGATCAGCCGTAAGCTGGCTCATATTTCCAATAAGTCTAATAATGTTTCCTTCACATTCAATACATCCCAAAGTTTGCAATTTCTTCATCTTACTAATACTTAATGGTATTCTTTCCGCAATAAATTTTGAACCATCTTTCATACGGTCCATAACTAGATGGCATAAGTTTAGCAACTTGGAAATTCCTCTTGGAAGTGCCTCTATATTTGTCCTCTTGATGTTCAACGTCTGAAGGTTGCGGAGCTGTCCTATGGATTTTGGAAGCTCCTTAATTAGAGTTCCACTCAAATTTAAATATTTTAAATTGAATAATGACGTTAGATTGTCTGGCAGATTATCAAGTGGGACATCCTCCAAATCTAGAACCTTCAACAATTTAAGGTCAAAAGGTAATTTATTTGAGAAAGAGAATGAGGATACGCCAGTGGCAAAGACGAGAAACGAACGAAGCCATGATATACCTGTGCATGATCCAATTTCTCCATTAGTTGTTTGAATTGACAAACGAAGTGCCCTAGTTTCTTCTACTGTTCACTCCCATCATGATCTCCCGCAAAAGATCATGCATCTTACATGCTGGGTGGTAATCTCGAAACATTTCCTGTAGCATATTACGGAAAACGAGTTCCATAATATAGCTCTTTGCAACTTCTTCAGGCGTGACCCCTTTGACATGCTCAACAAATCCTTCAGCAATCCACAATCTAATGAGCCTTGTATTTATGATCACATGATCTTCTAGGAAAAGGCAACAATATAGAAAACATTGCTTCAACTGGTATGGCAAATCATTGAAACTAAGCAACAAGATGCTCTTCATTGGTTCTAACAAAGAATTGTTGGTTAGATGCCAATTTAAGCTATTGTAGACTCTGCTCCACTCTTTAAGTGACTTCTTAGAAGACAAAAGACCACTTAAGGCTACAATTGCAAGAGGTAGGGCCTTCACACTTTTCCAGTGGCGGACCTACAGAGGCGCAAGGAGATGCAGCTGCACCTCCCCTCGTCGGAAAAAGCTTTGGAGTCGCCGGAAGTTGCCCCTTTGGTCTGTCTTGAAGTTGCCCACCAAGTGTTTCATTAAATGACTGAGCAACCTGTTCTTTTCTGTTCTTTGCTGTGCTGCTGAGCACAGCGCGCATCTGTTTTATTTTTTTTCAAAATCTTGGCCAAAAAGTGGTCGTTTTGAGCTAGGGAAAAAAAAAGATGAAGAAGAAGAACAAGGGCTGTGGTTTTCTGTGGGGCCGTGGGTGGGCATGTTTTCCTTGTGGCCCACTGGGCCTATGTAGTTCGTCAACCTGGTCAATTTCATGCCACTCCGCCACCGTATGCCATCGGCAGTCCCCACAAACCACAATTCATTAATTTTTTTCCCTCTCTCTATTCATCTATATTTGTTAATAACTTGAAATTTAAAATTTCAATTGGCTGCCGTATGAATTAATCGAGAGATGTTTGGAGTGGTGGAGTGCATTCATATGAACTCAAGAAGATTATGCAGAATTTGGACCCCATGGAGAATTGACATGGGAAATTGAATATTAATTTTTCCAGTGGACAAATATAGAGGCACTTCCAAGAGGGATTTCCAAGTTGCTAAACCTGCGACATCTAGTTATGAGCCGTTACGAAGGTGGTTCCAAGCTAATTGGGGTAAAAATACCATCAAGTATTAGTAAGCTGAAGAAATTGCAATCTTTGGGGTATATTGAATCAGAAGGAAACATTATTAGACTTATTGGAAATATGACCCAGCTTACATTCCTTCGCATTACAAATGTGAAAGAAAGAGTCGAGGAGGGCCTATGTGCCTTAATTCAAGAGATGATGGTCCTTTCCCGCTTGAGTTTATTTGTAGCAGATGGAGAGGAATTTCTTCGAGTTGAGGCATTGTCTTCACCGCCTCCCTACCTTGATAGACTTAAATTGGTCGGCAAACTGGAAAAGGTACCACATTGGTTTTGTTCACTCCACTCTCTCACATATTTGAGTCTGCGTGGATCCAGACTTGAAGAAGATTTACTACCTCATATTGAAGCATTGCCCTCTCTACGTTCTCTTTGCCTTGATAATGCCTCTGTTAGAAAAGAGTTATGTTTCAACAAAGGCTTTGTGAAGCTTTGGTATTTGCAGTTTCGGAATCTCGCATTATTAAATAAGATAACTATAGAAAAAGGGGCGATGCCAAATCTCGAGTTCTTAGACATTCATAGTTGCATGATGTTAGAAACATTGCCACAGGGTATTGAACACCTTACTCAACTACAACGATACAAATTTCGTAATGTTTCAGAGCAGTTTATGGAGTCCATGAAAGAAGGAGGTGTGGATCATCCGAGGATGCTACTCGTCGACGAGAGATGTAAGAAATATACGTAAGTATCTTTTATCCTTCCATGGACTTTCCTAAACTTAATGATTTGGAATATTGCACTTGTGTTCAAGAAATTGTTCTCGTTCACACCTCTGTTAGTGGATGTAAAGCCATATAAATTGTTTGTTAATTACAATATTGCTTTCGTCTTTTTATATATTTTTGCTGAAAGAAGTCCAGGTATTGAAGATTTTACCCATGAGTTTGGGGGTGGGAAGAACTTGTTCGTCTTGTTTTGACCCCAAGACTGATCTAGATTGGCTTCTTATTAAAACACCCCAAGAGTTGATGTTCATAAAATTGCGGTCTACGTTTTTGTGTGTGTTTTAATTTGCATGTAATAAAATTCGAGTTTGCATCTGTAACTTCAGCACATTGTAATAAAATAAATAATACATGAATGTGAATGTAGCGGTATCTCAAGCTAATTATGCACTATTATGTGAGGAAACTAAAACACATTATAATGCGTGATTGATTTGAAATACCGCCATATTGACATCCATGACGTAAGTAAGTTTTTCATCGCCCTTATCAATCCTATTGAGTAACCTGTTAGAATCTTCTCCCCAAAGCCAGCTCTTTTGCGGCGGTTGACCTCCCCTGCCCCCTCCCCTCTTTTCTCCCCCAATTGTGACAAGGATGCGCTCAAATTTTTGATCTTATCTAAGGAATGAAATGTAGTTTTTATTATTTTTTTAATCAAACAAAACTATATACATTTAAAACATGTTTGACAAAGAAAATAAAAAGACATTCGTTTTAGGCAGTAGCCGCTTCCACGTGGAACCGTACGTGGGGGGCTAATATCGGTTTTAACTGAAACTCCAGGGACGCCTGGCTTTGCTAAGAGAGTCAGACAGAGACCTCTTCCTTCTCTAGCTTAAATGTAGTCTCACTTCTTCATCACAAACTTCTTCTTCCCATTAACCAACCCCAATTTTTCTCACACGGACAAAAACACAAATACAAAACAAACACTCTGTTCCCCTCTGATCTCTCTGCCTCTCAGAGCCGTGGATGAAGAATACAACGTCATAGTGCTCGGAACGGGCCTCAAAGAATGCATTCTCAGCGTCCTCCTCACCTCTCAGTGGACGGTCTCAAGGTAAAGCTTATGGAACTTTTTTCTTTTTCAATCACAATAAAATTGGCTTTAGCTAGATCATTCATTGATAAGAATGTTTAGGCTGCTAGCTGATGTTAATATGGTATTTACCTGAAATAGGTACTGCATATGGATAGGAATGACTACTATGGAGGAGAGTCCACCTCTCTTAATCTCAACCAGATATAATTATATACATGTATATTGTTATTTAGAGAGAGAGGGAGGGAGAGAAAGGCAAAGTGTACAAGCAATCCAAGCCTTGAGTGTTGGTCATTTGAGCTGCCTGTATCTTGCTCTCTGGTCTTTTACTAAATCCAGCTCTTTCCTTCTTCTTTTTTTGTCAAAAAATTCGGCTCCTTCTGTTCTGTCTATAAGGTAAATTTTCTGTTTGTGCAACTTCAGAAACAGAGAAGATGATCTTCTAAGAATTAAGTAAAATTTTCAAAACCAATTTTTCAATTTGATCCCTGCGCTACATAAAATTAATACACGTGCTGCGATGTTTCTTGTACTTTTACTTGTATGTGTATGCATGTCTCTGTACTTCATCGTCATAGTTAGATAGCAGTCAAAATTTGATCAAATTGGTATAATGCTCATCTGATTTTGTTGACTTATGACAGGTCAGCTGCCACTTGTGGACATTGTTTTTACTCTTTGTAGATCGATTGAAATTCTAAGTGAGCAGTTGTTAGGGGAAATCTCAAGAGCCTTGAAGCCTCTGATTCTTCCACAGGGGAAAGGCATAAGGTAATTCATTATTCATGTTCACATTGTCACATTATGGATTTAGTTTTGAAGTGAGAATCTTACTTGGATTTCTTGCAGACCACCTATGTAATTCAGCACAACCTACTACTGTCTAGTTTTCTAGAAGCACAAGCTCTTCAGATGAAATCAAATTTATCATATGAGTTGTCCTTTCGGGTAAGTTTCAATGTGACTTACTAGTATCCCTTGACATAATGTTGTAATTGGATATGTTATATATGTGATCGCTGTAGATTAGTCAGTTGAGCTTTGATTTTGTTTACTTCTCATTTTGTATGTCAAGGCTAAAAAGTTTGAAGATTGGTTCATCAAAAGACCATGAGAAGTTTACCAAAAGTTCAGATCAATGATGGTATTTGATTGATGAAGATAGTCTGTTGACACAGAAAAGGACCTAAAGAAACCCAGCTGCTTCTATGTAAAGCATCCTGGTTCTAATTATTTATTTATGTTTTTGTGATTTGTTTGTAGTGTTTTGTCAACTTTGTGAGATTTTTTGGGGTTAACTACAATTTTTGTGATTTTTTAACCATAAACTGAGCAAGCTGCAAAATTGTGAGTTGGAAGCACAAGGAAAGCTTGTAAAAATTGAAATGATGTTGGAGCTCATGTTGCTGTCAAGCCTTTTGTATGTGCTAGATGTATGTGTGCAGCATGTTGATCATGCTGTCAAGCCTTTTTTATTTATTTTTATAATAATTTTAATATAATTATTTTCAGTATTTTTTTAAGATAGAGCTATATCAACTAATCTAGGGTAGCGGTGGGAGGCGCACACCTCTACCATTGAGGTAATCACTCCCTGGCTGGCTGGTGCTCTAGCTTTTTTCTGTAACTCTAGCTCTGTTTTAGCTTTTAGTGTCGGATGATGAAATATTTAACACTTGTAGTTATTAGGACTACACCTCAAAATTTGAGTTGTTCATCATAACTATTTATGATGTTTTATGATAACAGTTTATTGAATATATGACGTTAATTCATATATGACTACCGAGTTTATTGGTTCTAATTTGGAATTTTGTATGTACAGTGCATAAATAAGATTGTTGTCTTGTGTTAAAATAGTTGATTGTACCAGTGTCAATATTTTTTCGGGATTTTTGTAGAAATGTCACCTTATTTTTTTTAAATTCATGATTTATCATCTGGCTTTAACATTATCCAATTTTCTATCAATTTTTTTAGTCTTTCTATTTTTAAGGGTATTTTAAAAAATGGAAAAATCAATATAAAAACAATTGTATATCTTTTAAACAATTAAAATTGAAAAAAAAAAATCTCACCTTCCCCCATCCCATGTGCGCCACTGACGGCTCCAACCAATCCCGCCCACTTTGAAAAACATTCCCCCTTCCCTCTTCACATCCCCTTCCATCTTCCCCTTCCTCCTCTCTCTACCATGGAACACCTACCTTCCACTCATAAATTCCCTTAGCCCACCTTTTTCTTCTTATTTTTTCTTTTTGGAATTTTCCCATTTGCATATTGAAAATTTGTGGAAGGACAGCTACCAAACCAATAATTCGGTAGTCGATGTAACAAATGGTGACCAAGCAAACTTTAGATCCTTCAACATAAACACAGTGGCGTAAGTTAATGAAACTATGAAGACAAGAAAGGAGTTGGATTTCGGGTCAGAAGCTTAAGTAGTTTTAAATCAGATATTTGAAAATTTCAGACATGCTCAATGAACTCCATAAATTTTTTTTTATACATGCTCAAAGAGAGAGAGAGAAGAGAGGTGAGGGAGGGGGGGTGTGTGTGTCCTGTGGGATGTGTTTTGGGGGCGGGTGGGGTTGGGGTGTAAGATCCCACATCGACCAACGGAGGGGGGGTGATGTGCCTTATATGTGCATGCCCGCATCCATCTAGCACGAGGCCTTTTAGGAGCTCACTGGCTTCGGAGTCATGGGAACTCCGAAGTTAAGCGAGTTAGGGGCCAAAGCAATCCCAGGATGGGTGACCCACTGGGAAGTTGCTCGTGAGCTCCCAAAAACAAAACCGTGAGGGCAGAGAGGGGGGCCCAAAGCGGACAATATCGTGCTACAGCGGAGCCGATCCCAGTATGTGACAATTTGGTATCAGAGCCACTCTGCCGTGTGGTGCGACTGTGCCGACGAGGACGTCGGACCCCTAAGGGGGGGTGGATTGTAAGATCCCACATGGAAGTTGCTCGTGAGCTCCCAAAAACAAAACCGTGAGGGCAAAGATGGGGGTCCAAAGCGGACAATATCGTGCTACGGCGGAGCCGATCCCGGTATGTGACATGGGGTTAGGGAGAAAGGGAGGGAGAGGTCTCTTTTTTCTCTTCTTTTTTCCCTTGAAAATGGAAAGAATCAAATATCCTTACAAATGGATGGAAAATTGGATGGTGTTAAAGTTAAATGACAAATCATGGATTTTGAAAAATTAAGGTGACATTAACTTCTCTTAAAATTTTCTTTAAGATGACAAATTGAAACTAGGGTATAAGTTCATGTGACATTCTATACATAACGAGGTATATGAATGTGATATGACTAACATTTTGTTTTTATATATGAATGACTCGTTTTTATGAATTAAATTATTGGAAGTAGTATGGATGATACTAGGTGTGTTGCAGGACTTTGAACATGCTTTTTTTTAGGGTTCTAAGGGAGTTGAATCTCAGAAACAAAAACTACATAATCAAACTCCTGGTCTAGCAAATCCACTCAAATCTTCTAGTAGATAATGTCCAAATCCTTCAGGTACACCCTCCCAAATTATACACCCCAATTCTAATTTTGAGCCCAAACATGCCAAGTTATTCGCAAGGCAATTTCCTTCTCTACATTTATGAGTAATACTGCAGTCTTTGTACAAAAGCATCTTCTAGCGGTTAGTCACCAAATAAATTTGAACAAATTTACATATACGACAACAACAAAGACACGTCATTAAATGTATAAGACTTTTAACAACATCAAGATACACAATACTTGCAATCGCATTGTCAAAAGACATACACAACGGTCATGGCGCCGTTGTTGAATACATACATTGTTGTAGTGTCCCATAACCTTTTATAAAAAGAGAATGATACTTTAGTGTGAAAACCTAATCTTCAAAGTTCATAATTAAGGGATTGTCAAAGAGTAAGAGAGTGAGTTTTGCATTCCGTTTTCTTCAACCACAATCTTGGCCTCCTTCCAGGTAATTTCTACTGAGTCCTTGGAGCATTGTCAAATGAGTTTTCAAAGGGTGTCAAATGAGTTCGAACTACTTGACGTGAATGACAACGTCAAAGACACGCCATTAAATATATAAGACTTTCAACGACAATCTTTTATATGTTAGGTTAGGAATTTGACCTATACATGGCATGATATGGAGTACTTCATCATTAATATTACATTAATTGGAGAAATTGTTTTATCATTGACTTGTCTTATTACAAAATGTGATTGACTAGTCAAGAGGAGAAAATAGAGTGATACAGATCTGGTAACTTTACCACTCAAAAACTGCCACGTGCCCTGTCACTCTATTTCCCGTCATATGGCATTCATTCACATTGGTCATGCTTAACAACATTTTCTAAGCAATAATTGATAATGTCTCTATCTCTGGTGCATCTGATCCCCAACCTACCACACAATGGAACTTTGTTGTTGTTCAACCTTTTCCTCAAACCATGTCTTTTAATCTTCACTCAAGCCAATCATTTATCAGTAAATCTTTCACTAAATTTTGTGTTATTGAAATGCTTTTTCGAATATGCATATGATTGTGTTAGATTGTGTGAAGGGGTTAAAAAGTATTTGGGTTAGTATTTAGGCCAAGAGTTTAGAGTTAGAAGAACTGAGAGGGTTTTAAAATATAAATAAAGTGATTTTATTAGAATGGAGAGAGAGAGAGTACCGGGCTTGGTTATATAGGACTGTAGGCTATGTTGCCTTCTAGTGGTTTAGCTCTTGGCTTCAAAATTTGTGCTTGATTTGATTACGTGGTGGGAGAGATCAAGTATATGTATAGAATTTTCGTGGTTGCCGTGTTGTCCCAGCAACTTGGGACATCTCCACCAGCAACTTGTGTTTGTCGGCTATTCTACCAAGTCAATATTTTGCTGCTGGGGACATCTCCACCACCATTCTTAGCCACATGTGTCGTAGTGTAGTAGGTAGGGATTAATATCTCGGATATTTATTTGACTTTTAATTTTCCTGGTAGCCACATATTCATTTTCAAAAGCAGACGGACAAACAGAAACACGCCACTTTTGACTAATGTGGTGAATGTATAGAATTTTGAGGAAATGGTAATCTGTTGATCTTTTTAGTGCTGGACAACATTGATTGGACACTAGCGAAATGAAAATGAACGAAATCATGCTAATCTTGAAATTAGCTAAATTACCACTAAGATACAATATCACCACGTTAACTAGTAATACTGCCACTCTATAATTGTCACGTGTCCTATGAACAGTTTTTAACGGAGTGATTGCTCCCTAGATATGTTCTTTTTATCATTTCTTGTAGTGTCCGCAACCGTTTATATGTGAAGGTTAGGATGTGGAGACTTTTATATACATCATCACATCAGACGGAGTACTCATCATTAATATTACATTAATTGGACCAACTTGTCTTATTGCGAAATGGGATTAATTAGTCGTGAGGAGAAATTATAGAGTGATACAATATTACCATATTTGCTAGTGATACTGCCACTCACTAATTGTCAAGTGTCCTATGACTAATTTCTCTTCATATGGCATTCATGTAAACCTTATAAGCTATTAGACTTGAACACTAACCTTGTTCTGCAATTGGAATGAACGCTTGAGGGAGAGAGTTCTTCTCTAAGATAACCGACTGCCTTAGCTCAATATTCTAGATGGGGTGAATATCTTGATGAGTTGTGTGTATCGGCTCTTAGAGAGAGCTCTTCTATTTATACGCATCACTCAAGGAGTCTTGCCCATCAAGAAACTCCTTGAGGTATCCTTATTCCAATAGAACAATGAATCCCAATTCTAATAGAACTAGAAACCCCTTTAGCCTTGTAATCCAATTAAAACACTGATACAAAGTCTGCTGGATGAGGTCGTTTTTTAAGTCCTTGATTAATCTAGAGGTCTTGCAATCTGATAATGATTAGAAGACCACTTTATGCGAGTTTAAGATAGTAAACTATCTTACATTCTCCCACTTGGTCAAATAATCATTGTGACTCAAAGATTAATCACTTAATGGCCAATTTAGGACTTTAAAACTTCTCAGTTTCTTATCAAGCAGCTGTCATTGATATAAACTCATATGGAACTGTCAAGGCACATTGAATAAATAACATTCAAGTCTCTTTTACAACCACACATACAAGCCTATAACAACACATGAGGCTGCCAACTGAATTAGGATCAAAGAATTGTTGAGATCTGCTTTAGAATGTGTTTGATGAGTACAGTTCTTAGCTCACCCTTACAAGACTACCAAGGTCTTAATAAAACTATCATGGCTCCTTCATGGATACGAAAATGCAAAACACAAGTGCTAGCAAATTTTGCAGATTCTTCCTTCATCCATATGCCAAAACATTTATAAATTGAAAAACACGATTTTAAGAAAAAACTTGAATAACATTATCAAATAAAACTATAATAACAACTTCGATTGAAACTAGTTAAATGAAACAAAACTAACTCTAGCTCCCATTGACTCCCATTGACTTAAACATCAAAATTGATCTGCAAACCCATGCTTCTACCATGCCTATGAAAAACATGATTAGGCAAACCTTTATTCAAGGGGTCTGCAATCATAGAATCTATCCCAACATGATCCAAAGTTGTATAACCCTCGTCTTCTCTTTTACCGACAAACTGCAGATGTCTCATACCTGACGATCTCTTATGTCCCTTTGCAAAATAAACTGTAGCACTGTTGTCATTCAACAGCTGGATTGGTCTCTGTATGGATTCCACAATTCTCAACATTGACATAAAATTCTTAAGCCACATTGCTATTGAAGTAGCTTCATACACTACTAAGAATTCAGCCTGCATAGTTGAGGTTGATACATATTGTTGTTTGACACTTTTCCATGCCACTGCTCCTCCTGAAAACAAGAATACAACACCTGATGTACACTTCTGAGTATCCAAACAACTAGCAAAATCTGCATCAGCATATCCTTTCAGTTTTAGTATATTCTTATCATTTCGATCAATGTTCTAATTCGTCTCTCGGCCACTGTTGTGTAGATACAGCTTCACCAAAATGGATTCAGTTGCATCCTCAACTTGTGATACTCGCAAGTGCACGAACCGTTCGGTAGTATAGCGTATGTAAGTGCGAGGTCGATCCCACGAGGATTGGTGATTGAATGATTCAATTCATTTTCCCTACACAAAACAGAAATGAAAAAGAAGGGAAATAAATAAAACAAGGAAGAAAGAAAATAACTAACTCAAGCAGATAAGTTCCCAAGTTCAATTAGATTAACGGATTGATTCTAGCTAATGTATGATTAAGCCATGGTGTGTGGTCATAACCTTGTGTTCCTAATTCCCTAATTTGATCATTTGTTGTCTAACCTAAAATTAAGCATTAGGAACCCATTAAGCATAGAAGAACAATTTAAACAACCAAGCATGTATCTAATCCCTGTTGTCGAATGTCCATACATACTCTTCCTATTCATAGTTCAATTCGAATCAAAGTATGGTGTCTACTCTTAATTCAAACCAAGATAGCTAACATGCAAGCCTAAATGGTGATCAATCATTCAAACTAGCATATTAACTTATAAGCATAATGAATAAGAACAAAAATCATAATTGAAACTTGGAAACTAATCAAACTTGAAACTAAAGAAAAGAATTTACATAACAATGAAAATTAAAGTAGAACTTGGAAAGACTTAAAGGAAAATTTCAGCACAAAGATCTCATTATAACAATTGAAAACTAGAAAGAGAAACTAAGAGAATTTGAGGGAGAGAAGGGAAGGGAGCTCTAGAGAAGTGTTTGAGAGCTCCCCCCCTTGGGGTGTGTTTACAAGCTTAGAGAACCTCCCTATTTATAGGCCTAAAGAAGTGAAAAATCTGAATTCAATATGGCTAATGCATACAACACTTGTTTTATAAAATCTGAAATGGTTGATGCACTTGTATTAGAAAATCTAAATTGGGTGATGCACTTGTATTAGAAAATCTTGAATTGGTTGATGCACTTCACCAATAGATCCCACCAGCAGCCCTAGCTCATCTTCATGTCACCATGACCAAGCTTCCAACCAGAAATGATAGCTCATACCTAGCTCACCATGACCAAGCATCCAACCAGCACATGCTGAGGTCAGCATGACCAGCAACTTCAAGGGCTTACGAATTGGGCTTCCCTTAAGCAAATTAAGACTTTAAGCACTCAAACTTGAAGTTCAGAATGTCTTCTTTCCAGCCAAATATCATTTGGGCCAATCCAAGGTCGGAGGAGGAAGTTAAGGCCAAAACAAATTGCTAACTCATTTTGCGCGCTGATAAAATCCATCATGAGCATGGCTCCGTGTTTGCTAGGTAACAGACTCCACAATTATCCAATGGGGCTAAATTTCGGATATGTTATAGTATACACCCATTGGAACAACTTTCATGAAGAATGTGGCCTCATTCGAGCTATGTAGGTTGCTGAAACAAAGCTTGCAATATGACCTACGAAACTGGGCTGGCAGGGGACTGTAGCCAAAATTGAGTTTGTCTTTAAGCTCTTCATCCATTCATCCAAATTAGGCCCTAACATGCATGGATTGCATCATTTACTATCCAAAGCCCTCATTATTACCTAAAGCTCAATGAACTGAAAGATAAACACAAAAAGGATTAAAAGCACAAGTTTAACTCAAAAACATAACCAAATCATAAGCTAGAAGGGTACAAAATGATATGTAAATATGCACCGATCAGCCACTCCATTTTGTTGTGGTGTACTTGGATTAGTATATTGAGCCACAATTCCTTCTTCTTGTAAAAACTTGGCAAAAGGTCCATGATTTCTTCCTTTCTCATCAAATCTGCCATAAAACTCACCTCCTCTGTCTAACCTTACCACTTTTATTTTCGAATCCAGCTGGTTTTCTACTTCTGCTTTGTAAACTTTAAACATGTCTAATGCATTTGATTTTTTAGATATTAAGTATACATAACCATATCTTGAGAAGTCATTTGTGAAGGTTATGAAATACTTAAAACCATCATGTGTTTGAGTGGGAAAAGGACCACATATGTCAGTATGTATAATTTCCAACAGTTTCTCGCTTCTTGTAGCACCTTTCTTCCTCAAATTAGTCAACTTTCCTTTAACACATTCAATGAAAACGTTGTTTTTGTCACGGTGGTTAAGTGGTGGCAACAAATTTTCTTTGTTCAACAGGTTCATTCTTTCATTCGAGACATGTCCTAGTCTCTTGTGGCAAATTCTATATGATTCTTCTTTATATGCTTTTCTTTTAGTGCTTATCACATTGATGCTTAGATTAGTATTGCTTGGATTTGGTTTCTTGCAATTCAAACGAAACATGCCATCATCTAGAAAACCATTACCAATCATAACTTTATTTCTGAAAATGGAGAATCCAGACTCATCAAACTCAAACTACAAGTTTGATTTTACAGGCTTACTAACTGAAATAAGATTCCTTTTCATAGAAGGAATATAAACAACATCTACTAACTCCAAAATAAAACCAGACTCCAATTCGATCTTAGCTAATCCAATGTACTCCCCCTTGACTCTTTCTCCATTTCCCACAAACACCTTCATCTCAGCCTTGCTTGGCAGCCTCTTTGTTTTGAACCCCTGCAAAGAATTAGCCACATGAATTGATGCACCACTATCTAACCACCATGAATCTGAAGAAATCTCAATTGCATTAGACTCAAAACAAACATGAACTTGATCAGTCTTACCTTTAGCCTTTTGTTTATCCAACCAACGCTTGCACTTGTCACAATTTCTCTTCAAATGTCCAAACTTCTTGCATAAATAACACTTGATCCCTTCTGGTTTTAGTCCCTTAGTTTCCTTTTCTTCCTTGTTTTTCTTTCCAGCAAAGTTGCCTTTTCCAAAATCCCTTTTGAAGCTCTGAATCATATTAATCTTTTCTTCAGCCTTATCTTTCTTCATATTTTGTTCTTCCTGCACACAAATGCTTATGAGATCAGTTACTGTCCACTTCTCCTTTTGAGCTACATATGAGATCATTTACTGTTTCACTAAATTTTGTGTTACTAAAATGTTTTTTCCGAATATGCATATGATTGTGTGAAGGGGTTAAAAGGTATTTGAGTTAGTATTTAGGACAAGAGTTTAGAGTTAGAATTGGAGGGTTTTAAAATAGAAACAAAGAGATTTGATTAGACTGGAGAGAATTATTACGGGGCTTGGTTATATAGGTCTGTGTGGGCTATGTTGCCTTCTAGTGGTTTAGCTCTTGGCTTCACAATTTGTGCTTGTTTTGATTACGTGGTGGGAGAGATCAAGTGTATGTATAGAATGTTGCCTGGCTCCCGTGTTGTCCCGGCAACTTGGGATATCTCCACCATTCTTAGCCACGTGTGTTTGTGGCTTGCACTACAATCTTCATTTGTGTTTGTCGCTATTCTACCATGTTAATATCTGGAATATTCTGAGCTGAAGTATTTGAGAACATGAACCAAATAATAATATTACTTTTAGGCTTTAGGATATTGGTGAGACGTGAGAAATATGTTATTTCTATACATGGCAAGGAGTTTGTAGCTCAAGTGATTAAGAGCATTTACCAATGCATCTTAGATCGTAGGTTCGATTCCCCCCTCTCTTAATATTGCTTTGTATTTAAAAAAAAAAAAAGAATAGTAAAAGATTCTTAGGCTTGCTCTGTTACGGTTCTTACATACACCATACTAAGTATTTAGTCTCCTTCTCATATTTCTTGTATATTCTTGTGGTGTTGTTATGAAAGTTAATGGGTGTGATCAATTTCTTCATATTTTGTTCATGTAATAACAACCCTATGACTTGCTTGTGTAGGACAAAGACTATTTTCTAACCTTCCATGGCAAAGAGACAAATATTTTCCTATATATATACATGTATTGAAGTTAATTTGTTTAATAAGTACCTTACCCAATATGTGGTTGCTCACGTGTTGGATTTGAATGTTTGACTCTAAATATGGACTTGGTTTCATGTGTGGCCTACTATGTGGTGATCCCACGTGAGGGGCCGTGTTGATGAATATAAATCCCACATTAGAAACTTAACAAAATAAATTACAACTTATAATAAGTGATTCCATTGCTAATTGTATCCAGGCCTTTTGAAAACACCGTTGAAAATGGAATGCAAGTTGGAAAATTAAATATAAAGAAAAAAATCATATGAAAGTAAAGTAAAAAGAAATTAATGCAAAGTAAGAGTAGAATATGTGTTCGGTTCATTTTTACACATGATTTTTCATGTTATTCACCTATTATTTTGAGTTAGTTCTTGACATTTTATAGCTTTTTACTTCCTTTTTGTGTTTTCTTAGATTTTACCTTGGTTAGAATGAAAATGAGCTAAAAGTGCATTATTGGTTATAAATTCTGTTTTTGTTCATTTTCGTAGGTCAACTTCTTGGCCTGGGATCAACATGCTCTGGTGCTCGGATGAGGTGAAGATCTTCATGAAACTTGTTCCAATGGATGTTAACTACAACATATCCAAATTTGAGCTTCATTGGACAAGTATTGCCTATCCAACCAATCCAGCATGTTACCACAGCTCTGAAAATCCGAAGTGCTCCAGCTTTTACCTCCATATTGTTATCTTGATTCTTCTTGTTACCATAACACTTGGTAACAAGAAATTACCTTGGTTAAGAGATATTTTCAGAGGCAAAGAGCATATTTTCAATGACAAAGCTTCATCATGGCAAGGGGACAAAGTTTGAAGCTTTAACAAAAGGTGGAGTTTTATATATTAAAAGTGAGCTGGAAATCAAGGGCTAAAGGAAGATGAATGTGCAATCTGCAAAGCTGATGACAATTCCTTCATTCTACAATATAGAACGTGGGGGATTTGATTCATCTATCATTCTACACATTGAGAGCAGATTTTGGAGAGCTAGGAGCTAGGAGAAAGCCAAGGTGCAGCCAAGCAAAGTGGAGAAGAAAGCTTCCACCATTGATGACCTTGAAGCTTTCATCATTTTCTCAAAATCTGTAAACTCTTTCTAATTTTATTTTGAGTTTGTATTTGGAATAAGTATGAGCAACTAAACTCCATAGCTAGGGCTTAGGTTGAAGCCCTAAACATGATTATCTTATTGTTTTGATACTTGAGTGTATGAATTTCTAGATATTGTTGATGAATTCCAATGCACCAAATTAATCTATCCTTGATGTGTGTTTTTCCTTGGTTGGCCATCTTTGAAAGCATGCTTCTTGAGATTGTTGGGATTATGTGTATCTTCATGTTTTCCTAAGCAATAAATGGATGGAGTAAGAACCATCCATGTGAATTGGTTTCTTGAATACCTAATGTAAACACCATGCTATTAGGGTTCTTGTGATGTTCATATTCTCTTTGAACTTAATGAGTTTTTCTTGTAATTGAATCAAAGTACTAAGCACACCTAGATTCGATTATAGGGAAAGGCACAAGTATTGTAGCACTCGTACTGCACTTTACGTACATTAGAGAGAATCAATGCGTCTTGAGCCACTCGTACTGGTCTTGATTGCGAACATCTTCAACAACATGTTTAGAGTTCATCACTTGAGTATCCATGAACATTGGTAGAATTGTTTAGGGTGGATTCCGAAACCCTAGTGTTTGTTACATCTTGATTCCACTCTTTGATAATTCATCTCTGCCTTTCTTATTCAATTTTAAAGTCCATTTACTTTCATGCAATAGAAATAGGTCACTTCAAACAAATCAAACCCCCCCCCCCCCCCAATGTGTGTGTGAGTTGCGTGTTTGAAACGTTACGTGTCTTTGTTACTGAATTTTATTTCTTTCTGTAATTGTTTTGGACTTTTGGTCCGCGTTGTGTTCTTGCATTTTCTGTGCTGAATCCAACCGTATAAAGAATGTGAATTTTGGATAAACGGTTGGAAAGTTATAGGCAAAACACTGGACAGAGGTCGAAACTGAAAAACAGAGAAAACGACTCTGTGCAAAAACGACCGGTCGCTTTTACCTGACGACCGGTCGCTTTTCACGTCAAAATTTGAGTTTCGACTCTGCCCAAAAACGACCGGTCGCTTTTGCCTCACGACCGGTCGCTTTAGTACTGTTCATAGGTGATAAAAGGGTGATAGAAAGTGTTGTTTGTGTTTTTCTTTAGTTTTTTTGTGTTGTTTCATTTCTTTTACACTTCTTTACTCATTTCTAGTTTCCCTCTTTCATTTGTCCATTTGTGGTGTGTTAATTAAGTGTTCTCTTTGTACTCGAATTAGAACTTATAGGAAACCGACAAGTTCTTCGTGGGATCGACCCCGTACTTACATAATCTATACTTCGATAGATTCGTGCACTTGCGGGTATTTTTAATTGGTTGTTTGCACATTAATTTGTGTCCTTTTAGGAATGCAACAATATGAAGGAGAAAGAACAAAATTTATTAAAAAATATTAAAAATAAATAAAAGGGAGTGTAAGTGAACAAAAGAAAAGTAGGAAAATCAACTCGAAATTTTTTTTTTTCTAGAAACCATATTTGGAGTAACATTCAAAAGATTGTGTAAAATAGAACCATTAATATTACGCAGATATATATATAACATACAAAATCCAAAAAAAATGAAATAAAAAAAGAAAGGAAACATATGCATGCCAAAAAAAAGAAATCATTAAGAGCAAGTCCAACGCAGGGGCCTGGTCCGGGCAAAAGGCTGCCCTGCCCTATAAATACCTATCAATATTATTCACTTTCCACACCAAATCTTCATACAAATTCATCTCCTTCCAATATTTTTCACTTTCCACACCAAATTCTCTACTACAAAATTCCATTTGTGCAAAAATAGAAATGGCCTCTTCCATCGAAGTCGGAGTGTCGTGGACAAACGTTCGAAGAGGTCAAAATCTTGGCGACGAGGTAAAAAAAATTAATTGCCATTTTATTCAATTTAATGTCTTCTTCTTTTTTTATAATATTTCTTGCATTTCCAATTTCATTTTTTTAATAGATTATTCAAGGCAAAACAAAAAAGAGGAAAACCATTACACATGGCTCCTCAAGTGAACAATGCCCGCAGTCTGTTCCAGTGGTGCGTTCCGTGTCAGAAATAATGGCACTATTACGTCCTCTGAAGGAAAATACTCCCCCACGTCGTGATCCGGTGGAACCACCTCTGCCAATGATTGAGTCATCCTTGTACTCGATTGTGTCGGACTATGAGGACCGGGAGTATTTCAATTGTATGATGAGTGAGATGTGAATTTTATAATAAATATGGACACGTGGCAACCAAAAATCTTATCCGAAAATTTAATTCGAAAATTTTATCCGAAAATGTTATCTGAAATTTTAGGTGAGAATTTTATAATAAATAGTGACACGTGGCAACTGAAAATCTTATCCGAAAAGCTTATCAAAATTAATGGTTTAAGTATAAAAAAAATAGAAAATAAATTAAAGTGGATAGTAATTGACCTTGCTCTTGCCTTTTGGGGTGGAACCAAAAAAGGCAAGGTTGCCACTATTCACATAAATAGTGACAAACCTTGCCTTGCCTTTGCCTTGCCCTTCACCTTTGGGGTGGAGGTGCTCTAAAAGGGGTACAATGTATGCGTGGGTAAGGTTTGTGTGTGAGAGAGGTAGCAAAAGTGTGTGTGTTGGGTAGCAGAAAGAGAAAAAATAATATAAAAACCATACGATAATTATAGCGATGTCGTGTCATGATTACAAGGGTATTAGAGACAATTGTAGAAATAAATAACCATAAGCTTTATTGAAAAAAGGACCGGATGATCAGTAATTTCTTGCCGCATATAACGTGAGGTAAAATTTCAAAATTTCTATTCTTAATCAAGTGGGCTCTCATTTTGGAGTTATTGCTCTATATTCCGGCATTTTATTTGTTTACAACAAAAAGATGCAAAAAAGATCCTTTCAAAATTCAAATATGAAAACCTAGGGGCAAAATCATCCAAGTAAGCAAAAATTTCTCTATCCAAAAGAAATTTCGGGACAGGTCGTTATATTTTACACGTAGTTAAGGTCGTTCGGTGAGGTTTGAGTTTAGGGTATGAAACTTCGGGGAATTCTCGTCCCCGTCCCTGTCCCCATCCCCATCGAGGGATTATATCCCAAACCCGGCCCAAATCCCAAATTATATATTTAAAAAATATAAAAACTATCCATATTACACTTCATTTTCACCTTAAACTATCATTCAACTTAATTAAATTCAATTGAATTATAAAATTTCACTCAACTACTCAAATTCATTTTAATTCAATTTGACAAAAATAATAAAATCATATAATTTTCTTTGAAAAAATGGGGTAAAAATTAATGAAACTAATACAACATATTGTTTTCATCAACAATTCATCATCAAGATGAATGTCCTCCTCACTCAATGGAAAACGAAAAAAACTTGCGCAAGAAAAGGATACGTGGCTGTACATACAGCTACTAAATTACAGCGGCCATGCGAACAGACTAATCTAACTTAACTTAATATTATTTAATTAGTTATTTATACATTAAAACTTTTTAATTATTATATTATATTATGTTATATATATTTATTAATTTAAAATAAATACATAATTTATTGGGCTGGGTTCGAGGATGAGGAACTTGTGATCACAGCATGATGAAAGCAGGCTCCCTTTTTCAGCAATAATAGACCCATAGCAAGATGGAATCTACTTCTTTTAGTTTCCAGAGCAATAATAAAAACATAGCAAGATTTCTAAGCAATCACTTGTGATCATCTCTAGTAGGTGTGCTGGTGTCTGACGGCCTACCTTGCCCCCCAACTGTTTGATTTTTCTGTGGGAAACAGGTTTGCTGTGTCTGAGTTCCTAGTGTGTTCTCTGTGGCCCTGTTTCCACCTTGGCTTCTTTTATGGTGTTTTCTTTCCCTTTGTTTTTCCTTGCCTCTGTTTTTGAGGTTTCTATGAAATTCAATTGACCAAAAAAACTTGTGATCATCTCTCTCTTCTAGTACATCTGAGCTGAGCCCCAACCCACCACCACACAATGGAATCTTATCTTCTCATGTATTTTGATTTTTAAATTTTGTGTTACATCCGGTTGATTGCTCCCCAGAATCATTTCTAGATGTGTTGTTTTGATTAAGCTAGCATATACCAAAATAAGGCCATTATGGCGTCAGTTTCAGTTTCAACAGACCTCTTAATTGACAAATTTGTAGCAATTCTCGAGAGTGAAGCAGCCTCCATAGCGGGTGTTGGTGATCAAGTTGATGAGATTAAGCGGGAGCTGGAATTCATGAAAGCCTTCTTAGCGGATGCTGACGGGGCCAACAAAGCACGCACACAAGTAGAGGAAGTGTGGATCAGAAGCGTTCGAGACTTGACCAATGATGTTGAAAACATCATTGATGAATTCATGTATCACGTGTACGAGCAGCAAATTGGCGGTCGATTTGCCAGGTGGATCCATAAAACCATTCACTTTCCAAAGCACCTTTGGTATAAGCGTAAAATAGCCAACAAGTTACAGAAAATCGTGATGGCAATTAGAGCTATTACAGAGAGAAATCAGAGATATGGTGGTGGTGCAGCTGTAGAAGGAAAAAGTACTTCTTCTGACGATATTCGCAAATGGGTGCAGAATCAAGCGGAGTCTTCTCTTTATCATAAGGAGGATGAACTCGTCGGGATTGAAGGTGATAAGAACTTGTTAATGGGATGGCTAATGAACGAAGAGCAACGCCAAACTGTTGTGTCGGTGGTCGGGATGGGAGGATCGGGGAAGACAACTCTAGTTGCAAGGACTTTCAAAGATGAAATTGTAAAGAGACATTTCGAATGCTATGCGTGGATTACTGTTTCCCAGTCTTATGTGATTGAAGACTTACTTAGAAGATTGATCAAAGAATTCCACAAAGCAAAGAAGGAAGAGGCCCCTGCAGACATGAATGCCATGAGTTATAACGAATTGCTGGAGGTTTTGGTTAACTACTTGGAGACTAAAAGGTACCTAGTTGTATTGGATGATGTGTGGGATGTCCACCTTTGGGAGAAAATAAGGTTTTCATTTCCAGACAAACAACTTGGAAGTCGAGTCATGCTTACAACTCGAAGAGAAGACATAGCATCCTCTTCTTTTGGAGTTGAAAGCCATGTTCACAAGATTCAACCGCTGGAAAGGGGTGATGCATGGGAGCTCTTCAGCATGAAAGCATTCTCAAGTTACCCTAACAAATCTTGTTCAACAGAAATTCTGCCATTAGCTCGGGAACTTGTGGAGAAGTGTGAAGGCCTACCTCTTGCGATCGTAGCCTTGAGTGGTCTTATGTCTTCTAAGAAGTCACTTACAGAGTGGAGCACAATCTACAACAGCTTAAATTGGCATTTAACAAACAATCCTTTGCTAGAACCTATGAAGAGCATCTTGTTGTTTAGTTTTAATGATTTGCCATACCGACTGAAACAATGCTTTCTATATTGTTCCCTTTTCCCTGAAGATCATGTGATCGTAATTACTAGGCTCGTCGCATTGTGGATCGCTGAAGGATTTGTTGAACATGTCGAAGGGCTCATGCCAGAAGAAGTTGCATATAGCTATTTTATGGAACTCATTTTTCGTAACATGCTACAGCAAAGGTTTCGAGGACCCCTCCCAGCATGTAAGATGCATGATCTTTTGCGGGAGATTGCTCTGTCTATAGCAAAAGAAGAAAAGTTTTGCGCTGTACATGATGGGAGTGAAACAATAGAAGAAACTGGGGCACTCCGTTTGTCAATTCAAACAACTAATGGAGAAATTGGATCATGCACAGGTATATCATGGCTTCGTTCGTTTCTCATCTTTGCCACTGACGTATCCTCATTCTCTTTCCCAAATAAATTACCTTTTGACCTTAAATTGTTGAAGGTTCTAGATTTGGAGGATGTCCCAATTGATATTCTGCCAGACAATCTAACGTCCTTATTTAATTTAAAATATTTAAATTTGAGTGGAACTCCAATTACGGAGCTTCCAGAATCCATTGGACAGCTCGGCAACCTTCTGACCTTGGACATCAAGGGGACAAAAATAGAGGCACTTCCAAGAGGGATTTCCAAGTTGCTAAACTTACGCAATTTACTTATGGGTAGGTTCATTTCCGGAAAGGTAATTTGTACTGGGGTAAGAATACCATCAAGTATTAGTAAGATGAAGAAATTGCAGTATTTGGTAAGTATTAAATCCGAAGGAAATATCATTAGACTTATTGGAAATATGACCCAGCTTACGGCCCTTGGCATTACAAATGTGAAAGAAAGAGACGAGGAGGACCTATGTGCCTCAATTGAAGAGATGAAGGTCCTTTCCTACTTGAGTTTATTTGTAGCAGATGGAGAGGAATTTCTTCGAGTTGACGTATTGTCTTCACCACCTCCCTACCTTGCTACACTTGGCTTGGTCGGCAAACTGGAAAAGGTACCACATTGGTTTTGTTCACTCCACGCTCTCAAATATTTGTATCTGTATGGGTCTAGACTTGAAGAAGAGTTACTACCTCATATTGAAGCATTAACCTCTTTACATTTTCTTTCCCTTCATGATGCCTCTGTTAGGGAAGAGTTATGTTTCAGCAGAGGCTTTGTGAAGCTTCGGTATTTGCGGTTGCAGAATTTCGCATTATTAAATAAGATAACTATAGAAAAAGGGGCAAAGCCAAATCTCGAGTTCTTAGACATTCAAAGTTGCATGATGTTAGAAACATTGCCACAGGGTATTGAGCACCTTACTAAACTACAAGGATACAGATTTGATAATGTTTCAGACAAGTTTAGAGAGTCCATAAAAGAAGGAGGTGTGGATCATGCAAGGATGCTACTCGTCGACGAGAGATGTAAGAAATATACGTAAGTATCTTTTATCCTTTCCTTGACTTTCCTAAACTTAATGATTTGGAATATTTCCAAACTTAATGATTTGGATGTAAAGTCATATAAATTGTTTGTTAATTACAATATCGCTTTTGTCTTTTTATATATTTTGCAGAAACAAGTCCTTACCGATTGAAGATTTTATCCCTGAGTACTCGCTTCAGCAATGGGCAGATGCATGTCAATGATTAGCTTTTAAGATTTGGATCATGGATTCTTTTATATTCGATCGGAGTGTTTGTACTTTCTTCTATGCTAATTGTGTTTGTAAGAATACCATCAAGTATTAGTAAGATGAAGAAATTGCAAACTTCGGCATATATTGAATCAGAAGGAAACATTATTAGATTTATTGGAAATATGACCTCTTGAGTTTATTTGTAGCCACTACCACAAAAATTGATAAGGAAAAGACACGGTCAGGAGGATACAAAATGGGGTATACTGTTCAAAAGCTAATTTTAACCGGCCACATAAGTCTCTTCTCTTTTGTGGTTCGACAAAATGAGAAAGGCGGATAGGTTTTCGACGTTTCTAATTAAAGAGAAGAAATAACACATATTATACCTATAGTATATTAATGTTCTCTTGCCAAAAAAATGCTTATGTTTCCATACTGTGAATCTGTACCATAGATTCTGACAAAATTCAATTTAATCAAGGGTCCAGATTCACAATTTGCCAGACAATCTGACAAACATTTCCTTTCCCCATATATATCTATATATATTATTTTAACCGTTGTATATGTATCCTAGTTTTTGGAGATATTCGTATCGTCTCTAGTATACCAAATTTGTAACCGTTGTGATCACATGCTAAGAAAATAGATTTGAAATGCCATACTATGGTATCAAGATCATGCAAAATGAAAACCGTATTGTTCAAAAGTTTAAGACCAATGTGAACCATCCTTAAAATTATAGGCAACCTGAAAGGCTAGAAACCAAAACTTTTCAATATCAGAAAAATGAGATAAGTCATCCAAACATTCGCTGAAAGTGATTTCATCACATGCAGCAAGTCTGTCACACGCTCACTGCTGTCATCTTCAGCAATTAAACCTTCACTTCCAGCCAAGTCAACTACAGAAAGCTTGCTGTATGTGTTTTCTCCAGTGATCAAGTTGTTATAATATATACATATCGTGATGATCCTGACAAGAATCTATTTTAGATAAATTAATACAGGATCAGTTGTAACACATAGACAAGCATACATAAAAAAAAATGGATGACTGCAAATACTGAACTTCTTTTTCTAGTTTTCCAACTTAATGGTATAGTTATATTTCCTATCCACTATTCCCTTTCTTCAACTCTTTTCACTCCTAAAAATTGGATCATAATTCATAAATAAAATAAATAAATATTTCACAGTTTAAGCATGGTCTTCTTATTCAGTGATCTGACGGAACTTTTTTTAAGAGAAAGGTCAAGCTTAGCATAGTACTTTAAACTATGTTACTAAAAGTACGACCTTACACTATAACAGCCATATAACGAGCCTACAAAATAAATACATCATTTATTGCGTTCGAGGATGAGGAACTTGTGATCACAAAATGATGAAAGCAGGCCCACTTTTCCGAGTTTCCAAAGCAATAATAAAAACATAGCAAGATTTCTAAGCAATAACTTCTGATCATCTCTCTCTTCTAGTACATCTAAGCTGAGCCCCAACCCACCATCACACAATGGAATCTTATCTTCTCATGTATTTTGATTTTTAAATTTTGTGTTACATCCGGTTGATTGCTCCCCAGAATCATTTCTAGATGTGTTGTTTTGATTAAGCTAGCATATATCAAAATAAGGCCATTATGGCGTCAGTTTCAGTTTCAGCAGACCACTTCATTGACAAATTTGTAGCAATTCTCGAGAGTGAAGCAGCCTCCATAGCGGGTGTTGGTGATCAAGTTGATGAGATTAAGCGGGAGCTGGAATTCATGAAAGCCTTCTTAGCGGATGCTGACGGGGGCAACAAAGCACACACACAAGTAGAGGAAGTGTGGATCAAAAGCGTTCGAGACTTAGCCAATGATGTTGAAAACGTCATTGATGAATTCATGTATCACGTGTACGAGCAGCAAATTGGCGGTCGATTTGCCAGGTGGATCCACAAAACCATTCACTTTCCAAAGCACCTTTGGTACAAGCGTAAAATAGCCAACAAGTTACAGAAAATCGTGACGGCAATTAGAGCCCTTCCAGAGAGAAGTCAGAGATATGGTGGTGGTGCAGCTGTAGAAGGAAAAAGTACTTCTTCTGAGGATATTCACAGATGGGTGCAGAATCAAGCGGAGTCTTCTCTTTATCATAAGGAGGATGAACTCGTCGGGATTGAAGGTGATAAGAACTTGTTAAAGGGATGGCTGATGAACGAAGAGCAACGCCAAACTGTTGTGTCGGTGGTCGGGATGGGAGGATCCGGGAAGACAACTCTAGTTGCAAGGACTTTCAAAGATGAAATTGTAAAGAGACATTTCGAATGCTATGCGTGGATTACTGTTTCCCAGTCTTATGTGATTGAAGACTTACTTAGAAGATTGATCAAAGAATTCCACAAAGCAAAGAAGGAAGAGGTCCCTGCAGACATGAATGCCATGAGTTATAACGAATTGCTGGAGATTTTGGTGAACTACTTGGAGACTAAAAGGTACCTAGTTATATTGGATGACGTGTGGGATGTCCACCTTTGGGAGAAAATAAGGTTTTCATTTCTAGATAAACAACTTGGAAGTCAAGTCATGCTTACAACTCGAAGAGAAGACATAGCATCCTCTTCTTTTGGAGTTGAAAGCTATGTTCACAAGATTCAACCGCTGGAAAAGGGTGATGCGTGGGAGCTCTTCAGCATGAAAGCATTCTCAAGTTACCCTAACAAATCTTGTTCAACAGAAATTCTGCCATTAGCTCGGGAACTTGTGGAGAAGTGTGAAGGCCTACCTCTTGTGATCGTAGCCTTGAGTGGTCTTATGTCTTCTAAGAAGTCACTTACAGAGTGGAGCACAATCTACAACAGCTTAAATTGGCATTTAACAAACAATCCTTTGCTAGAACCTATGAAGATGCGCATCTTGTTGTTTAGTTTTAAGGATTTGCCATACCGATTAAAGCAATGCTTTCTATATTGTTCCCTTTTCCCTGAAGATCATCTGATCGTAAATTTTAGGCTTATCACATTGTGGATCGCTGAAGGATTTGTTGAACATGTCGAAGGGCTCACTCCAGAAAAAGTTGCAAATAGCTATCTTATGGAACTCATTTTTCGTAACATTTCGAGGACCCTGGTCAGCATGTAAGATGCATGATCTTTTGCGGGAGATTGCCCTGTCTATAGCCAAAAAAAAAAAGTTCTGCACTGTACATGATGGGAGTGAAACAGTAGAAGAAACTGGGGCACTCCGTTTGTCAATTCAAACAACTAATGGAGAAATTGGATCATGCACGGGTATATCACGGCTTCGTTCGTTTCTCGTCTTTGCCACTGGCGTATCCTCATTCTCTTTCTCAAATAAATTACCTTTTGACCTTAAATTGTTGAAGGTTCTAGATTTGGAGGATGTCCCACTTGATTATCTACCAGACAATCTAACGTCCTTATTTAATTTAAAATATTTAAATTTGAGTGGAACTCCAATTACGGAGCTCCCGGAATCCATTGGAAAGCTCCGCAACCTTCAGACCTTGAACATAATGTCGACAAAAATAGTGGCACTTCCAAGAGGGATTTCCAAGTTGATAAACTTACGCTATTTACTTGCGGGCAGGTCCATTTCCGGAAAGATAATTGGTCTAAGAATACCATCAAGTATTAGTTAGATGAAGAAATTGCAGTTTTTGGGATGTATTGAATCAGAAGGAAACATTCTTAGACTTATTGGAAATATGACCCAGCTGACGACCCTTGCCATTACAAATGTGGAAGACGACCCTTGCCATTACAAATGTGGAAGAAAGAGATGAGAAGGACCTATGTGCCTCAATTCGAGAGATTAAGGTCCTTTCCTACTTGTATCTATCGGTAGTAGATGGAGAGGAATTTCTTCGAGTTGACTCATTGTCGTCACCGCCTCCCTACCTTGATTTTCTTAAATTGGTCGGCAAACTGGAAAAGGTACCACATTGGTTTTGTTCACTCCACTCTCTCACATATTTGAATCTGCGTGGGTCCAGACTTGAAGAAGATTTACTACCTCATATTGAAGCATTGCCCTCTCTACGTTCTCTTTGGCTTGATAATGCCTCTGTTAGGAAAGAGTTATGTTTCAACAGAGGCTTTGTGAAGCTTTGGTATTTGCAGTTTCGGAATCTCGCATTATTAAATAAGATAACTATAAAAAAAAGGGCGATGCCAAATCTCGAGTTGTTAGACATTCGTAGTTGCATGACGTTGGAAACATTGCCACAGGGTATTGAGCACCTTACTAAACTACAAGGATACAGATTTGATAATGTTTCAGACAAGTTTAGAGAGTCCATAAAAGAAGGAGGTGTGGATCATGCAAGCATGCTACTCGTTGACGAGAGATGTAAGAAATATACATAAGTATCTTTTATCCTTTCATTGATTTAATGATTTGGAATATTTTCAAACTTAATGATTTGGATGTAAAGCCATATAAATTGTTTGTTAATTAAAATATTGCTTTTGTCTTTTTATATATTTTGCGGAAACAAGTCCATACCGATTGAAGATTTTGAGTTTAAGTGGGTAAATGTACAAGTCTTTTAACAAACATCAAGGTACACAACATTTATTGCCTTATGTTGAATTTTGTTGTAGTGTCGGCAACCGTTTATATGTGAAGGTTAGTAATACAGAATCTTAATTGCTTTCAATCAACTCTGCACATGAGTAATCTTAGCACCTATACTAAAAAGGAGGAAAAAAGTGGCAAGCATATGTTGGTGACGGGACAGGAGCCATAAGCTGAATTATAGCAGTTCTTCTTTACACTTCTACGATAGCAATTATATTAAAAAGGAGGGAATGGCTCCTCCCCTTCCCTAACTTTACACCGCCGACCACCTCCCCCTCTTCTCCGGCGGTGGCTTCCTGCCCCCACCCCATCTTTCTCCCCCAATTGTGACAAGGATGCACGCAAATTTTTTATCTTATATAAGAAATGAAATCTAGTTTTGTTTTTTCCTTTTTATCAAACAAAACTATATATTTAAAACATGTTTAACGAAGAAAATAAAAAGACATTCATTGTAAGTAGCCGCTTCCACGTGGAACCGTAGGTGGGGGTCTAATAACGGTTTTAACCGAAACTGCAGGAACGCCTGGCTTTGCTAAGAGAGTCAGACAGAGACCTCTTCCATCTCTAGCTTAAAAGTAGCCTCACTTCTTCATCACAATCTTCTTCTTCCCATTAACCAACCTCCCATTTCTCACTCAGACAAAAACACAAACACAAAACAAATACTCTGTTTTCCCTCTGATCTCTCTGTCTCTCAGAGCCAACCATGGATGAAGAATACGACGTCATAGTGCTCGGAACGGGCCTCAAAGAATGCATTCTCAGCGGCCTTCTCTCAGTTGATGGTCTCAAGGTTCTTGATTCCATTTGAAACCTTATGAAACTTCTTTCTTGCAAATCAAAACAAAACGACTAATTAACTCTGGCATTAATCACCTACCTATTTATGTACTTGTATTTTTGGTTATGCAGATACACATTGTTAATTAGTTTATATGTATAATTCCCCAGTGGTCAAATTTCAAATATATGTTTATAATGTACTCTAGCTGTTTGAATTTTGTCAAATTGTACATTTGAGATGCATTCAGATAAGGGTCTTGTAGCTCAAGTGGTTAAGAGCAATTACTCATACACCCGAGGTCTTGTGTTCGAATCCTCCTCCCCCTATATCACTTTATAAATAACAAAAATGGAAAGGAAAAAAAAAAGATGCATTTACATAAACTAAACACAAATGGCTCACTATTTGGCATCACTTTGGTTGATCAGTATTTACCATGGATGACGGATCTCACTCTGATCAGGTTTCATTTGTTGCAATTTGCAACAGATATCACCTAGATTAATCATTGTTGTTGTTGTTGTTGTTATAGTTAGATCATTAATTGATAAGAATGTTTTGGGCCACTAGCTCCTTCCTAATATGTCATTTACTGGAAATAGGTACTGCATATGGATAGGAATGACTATTATGGAGGAGAGTCCACCTCTCTTAATCTCAACCAGGTTAGTGTTTTTCTTTTTTTCTTTTTTCTTCAAAACTGTTTTCGGGTGGATTACATGCTTTTATCTTGCTAATAGTTATTTAACGGCAATGTTATTGCTAACAATCTAACCTACTGCTATAGTTTGACATGTTGCTAAACAGTATGACATACTTTTGTTATAAGATATTCCTACACATGCTTTCTCTTTAAGTACCAGCTTCGGTTTGTTTTCTTTTTTTCTTTTCTTGTAGCTTTGGAAGCGATTCAGGGGGGAGGATAAGCCTCCAGAAACTTTGGGCTCAAGTAGAGACTACAATGTTGATATGATTCCCAAGGTATGAAGAATGATGCATAAATTTCTTACTACTGTTCTTTGACTTCTCTTTTCGCTTTCCTTTCATTGGCCCCCAATCGTCATATTTAAGGTTGATGTACCATTTTCTGTGTTTTCTTAAGATTGTAATATGTTCATGGGCTCTCATGTTAATTGTTTTGCCTGTAAATGATGTGATCTAGCTAGGTTCAGTCACTCATGGGTTAGCAAAGTCAAAAACAAGCTCTAGGAAACCCTATTTGGAGTAACAATCTCGTATTTATCATATTTAATATTTTTTCAAGAATAAATCCTGTTCCTGAATTGCACTTTGTTTATTTTAATCCCTTTCCAAAGGTGTAAAGATACAACCTTGATCAGGAATGTCATTAGTCTGGAATTTGTTTATTAACTGAAGTCTGCTTGAATATTGTTAGTACCAAAAAAACAAAAGTCTGCTTGGATGTTGAATATTGATGACAGTCTTTGTGCATAATTTGACAGTTCATGATGGCCAATGGTGCTTTGGTTCGTGTCCTGATTCACACCGATGTTACTAAATATCTGAATTTCAAGGCTGTAGATGGTAGTTTTGTGTATAACAAAGGGAAGGTGCGATTCCTAATAAGTTTTAATTTCACTGAGTGCATCCATCATCTATATGAATATATCGTATATTGAACTGTTGATTTTGTTTCACCCTGAATCAGTTAATAGACTTCTGCTTTATGTTTCCAGATCCACAAAGTACCAGCTAATGATGTGGAAGCACTTAAATCTCCACTCATGGGATTGTTTGAGAAGCGTCGTGCTCGAAAGTTTTTCATTTATGTGCAAGACTATGATGAGAATGATCCAAAATCTCATGAAGGCCTGGACCTCAACAAAGTTACAGCACGAGAGCTTATTTCGTACTTCCTCCGCATCTTCTCCTTACCCTTTTTATTTGTTGACTTTTACCTCTTAAACATTAATTGAGCTATACATTCAATTTCTGCATGATGACATTAGGGTTTTTGTTTCTGACATAGGAAGTACGGGCTAGATGACAACACGGTCGATTTCATTGGGCATGCGCTAGCGCTACACCGAGATGATTCTTACTTGGGCGAGCCTGCTATGGATTTTGTGAAGAGGATGAAGGTAATGACTTGCTCCATTCCATCTCTCTTCTTATGATACTTAAAAATGGAGCAAGAAAAATTATGTAAAGATAGAATTTTAAAGAAGTTGTTTGAGATGCAAAGACAACAGGTGATAGAATCATAGAAATAAGATTGGTAATAGGTGAAGAAACTATCAACATTCTGGTGTAAGGTGCTTTGCTATTTTCGCTTCCAACTGTATGCAATAGTGAACTTTACAGTGTTTTATAACGCACTCTACTTTCCTTTTGAAAAGTTATATGCAGAGTCTTTAGCACGCTTTCAAGGAGGATCTCCTTATATTTATCCCTTATATGGTCTGGGAGAGCTGCCCCAGGTATGTTTAGAACCATTATTTGTAGTATCTCATGGATATGCAACTTTGTTCCTCTGACTATATGTGCTATGAAATCGGCAGGCATTTGCTCGGTTGAGTGCTGTTTATGGTGGCACCTACATGCTCAGCAAGCCAGAATGCAAGGTGTGTGTGTTTGGGTGTTTTATTTATGCAAATCCAAAATTATCCAAATGCTCTGTCATAAACCTTTTAAATCCCATCTTTTATATCTAGTAATGGTATAATAGGGTTTTTGTTCTCTGAACATAACATGACTGGCTCATATAGGCTGAGAGATAGAACCAATTGACCCTTCTGGAAGTCTATGGATAGAGTTATTTTATCCATGGAGACAATGTACTGCTGTGATTGATTTCTCAAATTTCAAGTATATGTGGTAACCAACAAATTGAATCTGGTATCTACAATGCGGATGTTGCCAAATGGCAGGTAGAGTTCGAAAACGGAAAGGCCTTTGGTGTGACTTCCGAAGGAGAAACTGCAAAATGCAAAAAAGTTGTATGTGATCCTTCATATTTGCCTGACAAGGTAAAACTAATAAATCTTTGAATATCAGCAGTGTCATTCGACACGATAATTTGCAGTTTGACAACTGATTTGAGTTGCAATCTCCGTCACTTGCAACAGGTGAAGAAGATAGGGAAAGTTGCCCGTGCTATATGTATTATGAGTCATCCAATCCCAAGCACCCATGATTCTCACTCAGTCCAGGTTATTCTACCCCAGAAGCAACTTGGACGTAAATCAGATATGTAAGTTGTTACCCCTCATGCCAAGAGCATAACTACTACATATATAATCCAACATGTAATGACAAATATATAATCTAGATATTCAATGATTACCAAAGAAAGTTCTGTGCCTCTGTTCTAGGTACCTGTTTTGCTGCTCCTATTCCCACAATGTAGCTCCGAAAGGGAAATACATTGCTTTTGTGTTGACAGAAGCAGAGACCGATAATCCTCAGGTGGAGTTGAAAGCTGGCACAGATCTCCTTGGGCCCATAGACGAAATCTTCTTTGACACTTACGACAGATACGAACCTACCAACCAGAATGATGGGGACAACTGTTTCATCTCTGCGGTGAGAATAAATGAAATCTTACATCTTCGTTTCGATTATTCGTAGTCTCATAAATTTATACTTCAATTTGCACTCATGACAACTGTTAGAGCTCAAAACTGGAGAAGAGAAATTATAGGATATTTAGTGCTAGAATAACCAACATTTTTTGTTCAGCTGCAATTAAAGCTCAGACTTGCTATCTGGTATGAAGACTGGCAACAGGTTCTTCTAGATGGAGATCCAAGTCATTTATTTATTTATTGATGTTAATGAATTCATACGCTGTTTCCAATGATTTCCCACATTTTCAATTGCTCTAAGCAAAGGAGGGCCATAAGTTGATGTTCAGATAATGATTTGTAAAGCCTATTCCAAATACTTTTCCATGTGACTTTCTAGCCTGTGTTTCTTCTCATTGAGACTTTGAAGTCTTTGTTCATTTCTTGGAGTTGGAATGCTTTGCAGAGTTATGATGCGACGACACACTTCGAGACTACTGTCCAAGATGTGATTGCCATGTACAGCAAGATAACTGGAAAGGTAAGTTTTCAAGTTCACTCCAGTTAGCCAACTTATACAATTGAACATGCTTAGATCCTTCATTAATTTTGACCAAAATCGAAAGAAATAGTTTTTGTTTCCAGTTTTTCCTTTATTGCATAACCCTTTGGAAAGCCCTAACAAGTAGGTGAATATATTTCAGACTCTTGACTTGAGTGTGGACCTGAGTGCTGCCAGCGCTGCTGAAGAATGACATTGTGGAAGAGGAACAGTTGCTGAAACATTCTGTACTTTCTTTTCCTCTATTTTTAAAGTTGAAGATTATTCAAGTGTTCTGATGTTGTATTTCTTGAACATTTTAGCTACTCTTTTGCTGAAAAATTTGTTCCACTGCAATGCAAACGGTGTAGATTTTGAACCTTCAAAGGATATAGAATTCTTGTTTTTCTGACTCGAATAAGTGGATTTTACGGCATGGCTATGGGAATTTTGAGTTATGGATGAATCTGATGATAACAATTAATCACTATCCTTTTGTAATTTTTTTATTTTATGGATGAATCTGATGATTTGGATTATTATTTGTTGATAGCAAGCATCTTCCATACGTTTTTGCCCCCCTCTTCTTTATGAGTATGCATTGGGGTCATCCTCAAAACACTTTCCTTTTTGTTTTTGTGCCACAATTTTTAAGTAAATTTTCTGTACATCCCAATACTCACTTGCAATTGCAAATGTTGACTGGTCTTGGGGCATGTTCTTGGATAGGAAAAGAAGTTAAGGATCCAAATGCTTGATTGAGCACCTTCTGCAAAATTTTCTCTAATTTGTTCTGTTTGTATACCTGTACAAGTTATTTTGACAATCTTTTCTTTGCTTTTTTTTGGCTCTATAATTCTATCTTGGACTGTTCTCTGTTGGCAATACAGCTTAGAGTGCAAACTATGTTTATTATAACCAGATTCTTAGGTAGCATCAATAAAATCCATTCAACTGGTTTCAGGATTGTGATTAATACTAATCCACTCTCAAAATCTGGTATTAATCGTGTTGTTTTTTTAACCAAAACCACATATCATATGAACTACAAACTTAATCCTAAAAGGATTCATATACCATATCAATAAATAGAAAAAAGAAAATCAGCATCCCATACGTCGTGTTAAAATCAAATAATTTTTGTTTGGCACTAACCCGGTTGATCAATTATTCTTGTTAGCATGTTAGAAAATTTGTCAAAAACAGAAATCACCTTTTCAAGAATAAAATTCCATCTTACACACAACGATATGATTGATATTATCATGACCATGAGAAACACATTAAACCTTTGTCGCCATCTATGCCGCTTTGGTTTTTGAAAGAGCTTTCTTCCTCTGACTAAGCATATACCGGTACATGTGAGGGCTGCCTGCAACAGATAAATCAATTGGAAAATGAATAATGAGAGGCAAAATAGGTATGTGTGGTAAAATATGCCAATGAAAGAATACATGCCTGGGACATAGATTCCTAGAGCGATAATGGCAGCATAGAGGTAATCGAAAGAGAAGTTCCACTTGTTTGGCATCCTTATAGAATACTTTTCAGACTTCTGCAAATACACAGATACTTTTAAACTCTTTGCTACAAGTAGAAAATACGGCAAGTTCCACGTAGAAGATGAGTAATAAACGGCTACAACACCAAACTCCTCAAACCCACAAAAGCCACCCCTTTGGAAACACCCTCACCCCAAAAAAGAGGGACCCAAAAAAAAAAATTCTTGGTTTTATGCATCATTTAATTTGATACCTGAATGTATTGTAAGGCAATATAAATTAGACCAACTTCACTTGTGATGCCAGTTGGATACAACAAGATAAAGGTGCTATACCTGCATGGGATTGAAAGAACAAAAAAAAATGAATGAATCACAGAACTCAAACTAATTACATTCCCGTCCAGTGGGCATATAACTGATGTACTACCTGAGCCACAAGAGCCATGAAGGTGCAAAACCAAGTGCCTCCTTCATGCCAAAGAAAGAGTATCGAATAATCTGCAATTACAAAGAAACGAATCTGACTTTGTTTCCCACCTACTACAACTTATCCACTGGAGAATAGCAACATCAGTATGCAGCATGCATTAACGCAACCAACATCAGGATTCAGCATGTATTAATGCAATAAACACCTGGATGCAGCATGTATTACCTTAAGTCAAGAATTCTAGAAGTTTCAACAGAGAAGCAATTGTCTGGCAATTTATTTTATGATTGTTCTGTATAGATACAACTTGATAAAAAGGCCAGCTATAACATACAAATTTTGGATTTAAAATTTGCATTTATGAAGCGGAAAACATACATGCATAGTTGCTCTTAGTACATGTTTCGAAGCAGAAGTTCAAGCCAACTGCTTTAGAAAAATAAATAAATAAATAACAAAATTCATGCTTAAAGCAACAAATTATGATCACAGAAAGCATTTCATTAAGCTAAAAGCCTGCGTATTAATAGGTCATTTTATATACAATCTAAGACAAAATGATAAACCTTATAATTCAAGGGGTGAGAACCACATCTGGCTAGAGACATTCTGTTCTCAAATAAACCAAGTGAATACATCCTCAATTATGAAGATATGAACAATGAAACTGTTTTAAAATTTATCAAGCTGGCACCCCTTGCCCTTTACTATGAGATAAAAAGTGGCATTTGATCTATATCTTCAATTAAAGTGGTCACGCCATTTTGTGGGAAGCAAGACAAATTATGTTTAGTGCACCAACTAAACTTCTTGATTCTATATTTCGATATTGATTTAGAATAATTCTGGATGACTCAGATTGCATAAGGGCTAAAACCCCAAAAACAAAAACACTACTTGCAGGTCTCTAGGCAGTTGGGCACAACAATTTCTCTCTAGCAATACAATAATAATACTTTTTACATAGCTGTAAACACAAAAGAGAGTAAAAAAGGCAAGAATTGGCAACCAGGAAACACTTGCCTCAGTGATAGACCAGCTGATGACCAAAGAGCTCACAAGTATATGACTCTGAGTCTGCCGCAATAAGCTTCATCTTGTTAGTAAAATCTTAAACCCCAAATGAAGAGGAAAAAAAATCTTTGAAGTATAGAATGTTTAACAGTGATCACAACTTGGAATTTGCATTGGTACCTCAGGGAAACTCCAGAGGATTCCCCAAGTAAGATACAATCTTGAACCAATTTGCGGCAGCGTCGCTGATATCGGAGATCTGACCAAACCTTTACAATACATAGAAAGAGCAATTAACAATGTTAACTAAAACCCACAAAAGAAATCAGCTAAATTTCAGTTAAAGACCATCTTGTTTACAATTATGTAAAAGAAAAAAAAACCTTGAGGAAAGAAAAAATTTAAAGACACTGACCTACTAGACCATGAAGAATCTGTTGCTCCATACATTTCCAAAATCCAATTTAGAGAACAATAGAGAAGAAGAAATGTGAAAATGCATCCCCCAATTTAAAATACAACGAAGAAAAAAATAATAATAATTGGAGGGAGTAGAAGTAGTGAACCTCCAAAACGGCGGCGGATTGAGCAAGAAGAAGTGGGCGTTCAACGGCTTTGTAAACATGCTGGTGGCCTGATTCGTTGAGAGTCTTGAGAGCAAGATACAGTACCTGCAACCTGAAACCATGAAATATAGAATTCAATACGTTATAGTGGTCACTAGAGAGAGAGAGAGAGAGATTGTGGGAGTGGGTACCATCCGAGGAAGACGGTCCAGTTATAGAGAGAGAGGTACAGGCGCCTGAGAGCGGATAACGCCCCCGCCATTGATGAAGCTATGGCAGATCTAGCAGCCTACAACACTAATCTATATAGGGAGAGAGAGAGAGATACAGAAAAGAGAGAGAGATGTGAAGGATAATAAATAAGGAATGAAATGCATGTAGGTGAGTTATTAGCTCAACGCCACAACTACTTCTTCTACTTGCTCGCACTGGCGTCTGAAATTTTTGTTTACTCTGTTTTGGTATTTCCCCAACATCCAACCCCCAACGGGCTCCAATTTTAATCACAAAAACACCAAACGTATTTAATGGTTCAACGCTACTTTCATCTAATTACTGACTTCCACGTATACTATTACTAACACATTAGAAATCAAAAATATATAAATTATATTAAAATCACTAATCATAACCCTATTCTCAAAACTAGAAATCATATCAACTATAGAGGGTAGTTGATCTAATTCCTTATTTCCCCATTCCAAGTAAAACACGTTACTACTTTTTTGACTCTTAACTTACGAAATTGAATATTTTGGCTTGGGAATTGACTAAAATACCTCATGTGCATATGGAGATAAGGGTGACGATTTTAGCACTCTTCTTTTAGTTATGTGTACTTCAAATTGAATATCTATAATTTTTTCTCTAATCACATATGAATTGCATGACACTAAAAAAATTAGTATTAAAATCCCTAGGCTAAAGATTAAATTGAAGCATAGGGAGGGTGATATTTTTGTCAAGCAAAATATCACATGCTTAAGCACAAAGGGGCAATCATTTGGCATTACGAACACGTAAGTATTTGAATGATTCTAATTCATGACTTTCCTAGCATTTACTTATAACAAGAAATAAAAAGTTATGTGGGTTCCAAGTTAAAATTCACAATCAAATATCCTTAAATTAAGGAATGAGATCAACTATGGCGGGTTGATCCAATTCCCATTTCTTAATTCCCTTATTTAAGTTTCCTGATTCTTTTTTTTTGTTAGTACAAACGATAGTCTAAACGAGAGGGAGAGAGATTTCACACACACACAACACCATGATGTCGTGGGATTTGAACCTGAGACCTTTGGTCTGTAAGTCAAGACCCTTATTTAAGTTCTCTGATTCATGACTTCCCTATTTCTGATTAGTAAACATGCCTCAAAAGAGTAATATTTTACAAGAGACTTGAGAGAACGAACGGTAAACTATAAGATCAATACGAAATGAAGATGACTCCTATCTAGACAAACGCTTGGACCCTTTTCCATTTGTGGGCTTCAATATGGGCCAGGATATGCCCATAAAACAAAATCCATAATGTGGTCAATTACTCAACAACATATCAACAACCATCCTTGAAAAAGAGAATATTTGGGTCTTTTCACAAGTCTAAAGAATCAACTTTGTAAGAGCAAGCCCAATGAGGGCTGTAAATGGGGTAAGAATTCTATAGTGAGGGCCTTATATAGGGCCCTTAAGTGAGATCTTATCTCTTAGTCGTTTGATCAAATTGGTTAGCCTGATTCAACGATTAAGAGACAGGACCTCACTTAAGGGCCATATATACCGCCCTCACTATAGAATGACTCCTAAAATGGGGCTACACCACCCTTGGGCTTCAAAAGGTAGCACCTAGGGTCAAAAAGTCATCTTTAAAAACCCAAGCTTGGGCGGAGGGTTGTATCCACTTTTATATATATAGGGCTCTGGTTGAAGCCACTGAAACCAAGCGGGGCCTGCTACGTGGAAAGCTGAAGCCCATTTTAGGTGCTACCATTCACTCGCTTGTGCAGCTCCACAAGGCTCCTTTTTGCTTCTATCCCTTTTTTGTTTTTATAGGTTGCCAAGTGTTGATGCTGTTACTTTTTGTATTTTGTATAATTTTTTTTTTCCTTGTGTTTGTTTTCAATTTATACTGTTTTTCCAAATCTCATCCAAAATTTATTTCTTTTTTATTGAAATGTTCATATTAAAAAAAAAACTAATATAACATAATTATCCATGAACATAAAACAAGTTTACAACAAAAAAATTTAGCATGTAAATTACAAAATGAAAACATTTAGAACCTTAAATATAGAGCCTTCATTGTGGAGAAAATTCCTTTCAAACCCGAAAAATTCTACCGAAGCTCTAAATGAGGCTCCATCTACCATTTAAGAGCCTATTTATAGTTTAAAAGAAGTTGGGCCAGACAATAAACCCAAGTAAAATTGACTGTTCAATGAAGATTCTTAATGGTGTTCAAGGAGTAATAGGGCCACTTTAGCCTAATCCCAAGCCCAGGCTGGTGGTGGAGCCCACACACGTGCTAGCAGAAAGAAAAGAAAAGAAAAGAAAAAAAGAAGAAAAAAAAAAAAAAAAAAAAGCTGATGTCGGTAAGAATAGCTAGTCCTATATATATACAGCAAACTCTTGTACGGTCCCTAAACCTAAAACCATGAAGGGGGGGGGGGGGGTACTTTCCTTTCCTCATGACTTCTCTAATGGTATTTTCAAAGGGTTTCTTACCCAAAAAAAACACTCTTTGAAAGGGTTTTACCCAAAAAAGAAACATAAATAAATAAAAGAGTCTTTAAAAAGGGCCCCAAAAACTCACCCTCATCAACTCTTATTATGAGCCACCTACAACAACCGCTATCCTCCCACTCCATTTAGCACACTTTCTTAGAAACATCCCTCGGCTACACGCAACGCAACTCAACCACATCCACATGATAAAAGACAAGGTTTTGGGGTCAGGGCGGCTATCATCAAAATCAAACTTGTTCCTCCATTAGCCTACAAGCAACCACCATATCCTAAGCTTAACCAGTTATGCCAGCATTTGTCAATGGCAGGAGATTTGCAAGAGAGATTAGAAAATTTTGGATATTTAGAGAAAAACCCAATTCCACAAAAAGGAAAAGAAAAGTAAATCAAGTTCCAATGTTAGACTTTTGGGCACATTGGATGCGGAAATTAGCAATTGATCTGCATTCATCCATCCAGCATCCAGCATCCAGCATCCAGCCATGATAATAATATTAGACCGTTGGGGGTGAATATAAAATTGTAAAAGAAGAAACCTTTCTTGTGCAGAGAGACCTGAATGATGGGTCAAATAAACACAACACAAAAGTCATGAGAGAGAGAGAGAGAGAGAGCCCATGAGTCCATGACCTCATATCATATCTCCCAAATTCCATGTGAGTAGAGTACTCGGGGTAAAAATTCCCAAGAGTCCACTGTAGTGTCGGTGGGTAGCACCAGAAGCCAATACAATAAAGTTCATAGGGTCATAGAGATACCCACCCGCCACCAACCTAACGGTCCAAAAACATGCAAAACCTTGTAGACTCCAAAATGACTCACTCCGAGCATCCGAGTTCTCTTAAAAATAATACATAAATAAATAAAACCAACAAAAAAGGCAAACTAAATCACACTGTTTTTGGTTTTTTCGACGCCAAAATCCTTAAATTCACTTTCATCCCAGAAAAGTGACACGTTCCCATAATCAATTCACGGTAAAGTGTCCAGGTGTCCCAACTCAAAGTACCTTTACTCTCTCTCTCTCCTCTCTCTGCTTTCTCTCTATTATATTATTGATGATAATGGCTTACTCTCTAGGCCTACATTTATAGTTGCTTATTCCCTTTTTCTCTTCTTCTTCTTCTGGGTCTTTGTAGTTTTCACACTGCAGAGCAAAACCCAGTTTTTAGTTTCAGATCGGAGGTGGAGTGGAGTGAGTGATCAGAGTTTTGGAAAATGGGCCTGAAGCTTCACTACCACAATCACTATCATTCTCCTAGAGGAGGGGCACTTGGTGCTCTTCTGCTGCTGCTGCTTCCCATTTTCTTGCCCAGTTTGTTCAGCCCATTGGGGCATGCTTCACCTTCCATGTTGTCGGTACGTTTCATGCTTTTTAATTAATTAGCTATTTTCCTGGGATTATAAGTTATTTTTACCTGCTTGTTTCGATTGGTAAAGAGATTTTCCGGTTTCTTATTTTAAGGGACAAATTTGTGATATTTTCTAGGGGATTTTCTGGCCTTTTGTAGTGGTTTTGGTTGAATAATAGATATTCAATGCAATATAATTATGTTTTGTTGTAAGTGTGAAATGGGAACCATCCCCTCCCCGAGTTCCCAAATGTCAATAGGCCATCAGCAGTGTGAGTTACTTTGATGTAAAATCTCTGTGTAATGACGAGTAGCAAGTTACTGTATGTGCTGGCGTCATGAACATATTGCTTGTACATTTCTCATATCAAATTGAATGTCGAGACCCATCAAATGTTCGGCGACTTTTGTGCAAGTGTGTGCCATTTCAGTTATATATAAGTGCATTTCCACCTGTTGCAAAAATCAGCATCAATTAAATACAGCTTTGCTTTTAGGGGCTTAATGTGATGATGAAGTCGAATTTTCAGGAATGGAATGTTCCAAAATCTAGACACCAGCGCCTTCTCAAGAGTGCTGTACAACGCCAAACTGTGAGTATTAAGCAGTACAATTGTTTCTTAAATAGTTTGACTGATTTGTATTCTTGACTGAAAAAAATAAAAATTATTTCCATTGTATAGTCAGAAAGGGAACTCTCAGATCTATGGACTCCATTGGCCAACCAATCATTGAAACCTTGTGCAGAATCATCAATTGCCCCTTGTGAGTGTTAATGGAAAACAGTGATACTTTGTTTATATCTGTATTCCACCTAAAGTAGCATTACCGTATGCTGCAGAACTAATGTGTTTTAACAATGTTTATAAAGTGTTACTTTTCCGCAATTGATTTTTTTATCTCATGCAGCATTACCAGAGAAGTCTGAGGGATTTATCCAATTATTTCTTGATGGAGGGCTGAACCAGCAGAGGATGGGGGTAGGTTTAAAAGTTTCTAATGTGTCCAATGTAAATCTGAAGTAGGAAAAAAAAAAGTCAACTGGAATAGCTGTTATTTCTATGATTAAAATTTGCAGTCTTGTCTTGTCTGTTTCAAAGTTGTAGAACTTCTTGGCTAGGTCTTAAAATTGTTCCCTTTGTAGATATGTGATGCAGTTGCTGTTGCTAAAATACTGAATGCAACTCTTGTGATCCCATACCTTGAAGTGAATCCTGTATGGCGAGATTCGAGGTATACGTAGAAGCAAAAGTTGGTTTATCTATGCTTTGGTTATATTTGTTCTTTATCTCTTGAATTCTGAGTGGAATTCTTATGTTGGATATTTTCCTTTCTCTGCAGCTCCTTCATGGATATATTTGATGTTGATCATTTCATTAATGCATTGAAGGATGATATTTCCATAGTTAAAGAGCTACCTTCTGATTTCTCCTGGAGCACAAGGGAGTACTATGCAACGGCCATCCGAGCTACCAGAGTTAAGACAGCACCTGTGCATGCTTCAGCCAACTGGTATCTAGAGAACGTATTGCCTGTAGTTCAGAGGTCAGTATTACCTGAACTTGTTGACTTAAATTAGAGTTTTATTGTTGTTTGAATTTTTGGGCGTTTAGGTGAGACATATAAGGTGTCTTGCATCAATGGAAACATAGTTTTTTTTCTTGGTAATGCCCCAAAAGCAGCATATTGATTTTGAGGATAAGGAAAGTTTAAAGGCCTTGTTCATGTGATATTTCAACTGCAGCATTATGTACTCCAGTACCAGAATTTGAAAGTTTTGGCAAAAAATGATGCCCTTTCCATTCATTGTTGTGGAGAGGCAGGATTTGAGAAGGTGGACATGCAATAACTTGTCTATCTACATTGACAGGTGTAGCTGAACTCTTTATGTTCAGTGCATTACTGTGAAATTACTAAGATTCTACTTCATTAAAGTCATTATAAGCTGCTTGTGTCATATCTTCGATGTCTGCTCGGGGTTTTTGTCCCCCTTAATTTTGAGTAGGTATCAAAGTTAATAAAAAATTATGTCTTCATACCTAAGATTTCATATTTACTGAATTGTATGTGGTTCAGTTATGGAATAGCAGCAATTGCCCCTTTCTCTCACCGCCTGACATTTGATAACTTGCCTATGGACATCCAACGGCTACGCTGTAAGGTCAACTTTCAAGCATTAGTTTTTGTCCCTCATATTAGAGCACTTGGAGATGCTCTGATCAGCCGCCTTAGAAATCCTTCTGGCAAAAGTGGAGCAGTTGCCACCAATTACCTGCAGGAGATGCCTGATGTGAAAGATAAACAAGGGGCAGGGAAATTTGTTGTGCTACACCTACGGTTTGATAAGGTATGCTCCTCTCCTATAACTGATGCAAGCTACAGAGAATTTTGGCATAATTGGTATGAGGAACTGCTTGATGTATACTAGCAATGTCTGACTTGAAGTGTTTATGTTATGGGGCACACAAACAATCGACAGATCGTAACACATTATATTTCATTCTAACCAACTTACACTTTATTTTTAACTATTCAAAAATATGAAAATGATGTGTCTGCAGTATGCCAATACTATCTATACGTCTAGTAACCATGTTTCGTATGTATCCCACACCCTCTGCTTAATTTTTTTTCTCACTCTCTGTAGTTGTGGATTTCAAGTTGGAATCGTATTTGTATGTTCTTTCATTAATCTCGTCTTTCTACAGGATATGGCAGCCCATTCAGCCTGTGATTTTGGTGGTGGAAAAGCTGAAAAACTGGCTCTGGCCAAATACCGACAAGTGATCTGGCAGGGAAGGGTCCTTAACTCCCAGTTCACCGACGAAGAGTTGAGGAGTCAGGGGCGTTGTCCATTAACTCCAGAAGAGATTGGATTGCTGCTTGCAGCTTTGGGGTTTGACAACAGTACTCGTCTATATCTTGCTTCCCACAAGGTTCATAGCTTTCTTCTATCCAACTCCTGTTAGCTAAGGCTCATCCCAGTGAATTGGAACATTTCAATTTGGAACTTCAAATTTAATGTTTCTGGTTCACGGAGTTCTATTTCTTAAAATTGTTTTGTTTTATCCAGGTATATGGTGGGGAAGCTAGGATTTCAAACTTGCGAAGATTGTTTCCACTAATGGAAGACAAAAAGAGCCTTGCTTCTTCAGAAGAACGGGCCCAAATAAAAGGAAAGGCTTCTTTGTTAGCAGCAGTTGATTACTACGTTAGCATGCACAGCGACATCTTCGTTTCTGCTTCTCCAGGAAATATGCACAATGCACTGGTAAGACTTTTAAAAGCAACTTTTTATGAATTCTACATGGTCAGCATTGGTACTTTTAAGACCATAGATATTTTTATACCCTACTTTGCATTATAGTCATACTAAGATGACAATCTTTGGTGTCAACAGGTAGGGCATCGAACTTATGAGAACTTGAAGACGATTAGGCCGAGTATGTCACTGTTGGGTCAACTCTTCCTAAACAAAAGCATTAGCTGGTCAGACTTCCAGCAGTCAGTAGTAGAAGGGCACCAAAACAGACAAGGGCAAATCAGGCTGAGAAAGCCAAAGCAGTCCATATACACCTATCCTGCTCCTGACTGCATGTGCCAGGCATGAGGTTAATGTGATGGTGAAGAAGATCTAGACGACCTTCTAGATTTCATTATTTGGTACCACTACACCTTTGTGACTTGTATTATTGGTAAATAAAAAACAATCCCATTTCTGTTAGTCATAAAACTATACAGGTAATATTTTCAATAGGGTGCAATAGGTGTAATAGGTGCTTCTGGGGATGTATTGGTCGAAAAATACACTTATGTAGAAGTGGGGTTGGGGTTTGGGTTTGTACTTGTATTTGTCAAGGGGTTTGGATGTGATTGACTTTTAGGGACAATACTTTTAGACAGAAACAAATGTGTTTGTTCCAATTCGAATTACATGTATACCGTCCCTTCCATGCCCCTGCTTTATGCATCTTCTTTGCTACTTATTTTATTTTATTTTAATACAAGCAATATTAGTGGAGGGGGGAATTGAACCTAGGACCTCGGATGCAAGAGTAAATTCTCTTAACCACTTGAGCTATCAGTCCCTTGCTTGCTACTATCCATTATCGGTTATGCACACTCCCAATAGTCCAGGTGGTTTTGAGCAAATTTCCCTTTGAAGTTTATTTCTTTTTAGTCTCTCACAACGTTTAAAAATAGGCTTAATTGCTACACTGCACCCAGAAATATTGATCAAATTCTACTTTACCCCCTTAATTGCCCCATTGACCAAGGTTTGATGTTCCACATTGCCCCCTACCGTTAATTCCATCCAAAAGTCTGTTAAGTTTGATGACATGATGGGGGTGTTTTAGTAATTTTGTGCACTTAGGTCATTTACTCCAATTTGAGTGGGTGATGTAGCAAAATGGAGCCCACCTCCATCTCCCCTACCACCCGCAACCCACCCTATCCTTGTGCATAACACCATCACCCCCCTCCCTGATCAAAGAAACCCACCTCGTAACCCACCCTCCCTACCTGTGCAAAACCTAGAAACCTAGCGCCTCCCCCCACCTCTACAGATTTCTTACACCTCCCCCCTCCCCCGATTTCTTCTATGCTCCCCCTTTTCTCGATTTTTACTCTACTCCCCCCTTTCCCCATGAAGACCACTCCCACAAAACCCCAACCCCCATAACCTATGTTGCACGGACACTTCAAATTATTGGAGTGTCGGAGTGTCGAAGTGTCGGAGTGTCGGACATTCCTCCGACATGCGTTGGACATGGTCAACGGATTGGACACGGTCAAGACACGGTTGGGACACTGTCAAGACACAGATTGAACATTAAGACACGGCAGGGACCAATTTGAAAATTTGAAAATAAAAATTGCAGTCAAAACGTAATTTTTGAAACGGTGGTGGACAGTAGGGTTAAAAGTGTAAAAAATAACTTTTCTAAACTTAAAGCTCACCTATTCAGCCGCACATCTCATTTGTGCACACAACAGCCACGAATTCCTTCCCTTTTCTTCTTCTCTTCCTTTCCAGGCGTGTTATTTTCTAATAGCAACAACAATGAAGACATATGCTTGAACAAGATTGAGAGGATAGATCATTTATGTTTTATTTTGTAGTGTATTAATTATTATGTATGGATGATGAACATGAGTCCTTTGTTTTGTTTTATTGAATTATGAGATATTGAAGTATTGAGTATGAATTATTATTTTTAAATATATATTATTATAATTTTATTAGTATTTATTATTATTTTAATTGTAGTGTCCTAGCCGTGTCTGTGTCCTAATTTTTTGATATTTTTCGTGTCACCGTGTCGCGTTTTTGTGTCCTCATACTCGTATCCGTGCAACATAGCCCATACCCATTCCCCTCCTCCCTAACCTGTGCCCCTCTAGCCCCTTTTCCCCATCACAACCCACCCTGCACAGAGAGAGAGAGAGAGAGAGAGAGAGAAGAGAGAGAGAGAGAGAGAGAGAGAGAGAGAGAGAGAGAGAGAGAGAGATTTTAAATTTTATGTATGTATTTTAATTTTTTTTAAGTAAATAATGTTTATTATATTTTAATCCATGCTGGAGGTGGGCTCCATTTTGCCACATCACCCACTCAAATTGGTGAGTAAAAGACCTATATGCACAAAATGACTAAAACACCCTTGCCACATCATCAAACTTAACAGACTCTTGGATGGAGTTGATGGTAAGGGGCACTGTGGAACATCAAACCTTGGTCAAAAGGGCAAAGTGGGTCACTTTGACTTTAAAAGGGTAAAGTGAGATTTGACCAATGTTTCAGGAGCACTGTAGTAATTAAGCCTTAAATATTCAAAAGTTGTTTACACAATTATATTGAACACATATTGACAAGTGTATTATGAATCAAAAGCCCCTCATGATCCCTTATTGAACAAATAAGCACACTAGACATTCACTAAGGTATTTGTATTAAATGTTCACTGAAGGAGCTTAATGTATAAATTCGAGTAATGCTGGATTTCTAATACAATTAAGTTTTGTTCGGGACTTCAGAAACCTTTTCAAATAATTGCCCGCCTATGCAGTCCTTTTTTTATATTTTACTACAGTATGTTTGATAAGCTTACCAAATTTAAAGCAGAATGAAATGAGAGCCTGATATGAGAGAAACAATGAACCCCAATTTCAACTTGGACATGTATGAACATCTTTGTAATCATGAAAGAAATCCAAACAGATCAGCCTCAAACGGCCATGATGGAAGCTTACATTTTTCTTTGATGTATTGTTGGCCCAATGAAAAGGGCCGACAAATACTACAGAGTACCATTGGCAACAACAATGACGAAAAATACAGTAAGCATGTACACTGTACAGTGTGAGCAGCTTTGAAAAAATACAGCTTCATGGAGTGCCTTTCTAAAAGAGTCAGGAATTGCACAGGGCATAAGCCACGACTCCCTTTATCTTCCTAAACTCAATCACTACCAGATGTTGAACCCGGTGCAGCTGGAACCTGATAATTTTTCTTACCCTTATCAGCAATTGGAGATGCATTTCCTTTGCGGCTAGATGCCAAATCATTTGCCGCTACATGAGGCGAAGGGGAAGCCATCCCCTCCTCGATAGGAAGGGTTCTCTTTGAGCCCTCTAAAGCAACACCAAGCACTATATTTTCTTCTCTAGCAGGCCTTGACGGTGGTGGCTCTGGAACTGGCATCCTTTCACCTTCCTGTTTCACTGGAGATGCCGCTGACCCACTTGTTTTGTCAGCACCACCTTCTGATGAGGAAAATGTAGGTTTATTAATAGTGCTCGGAATAACATTCCCTAAACTTGCAGTCTTAAGTTGCTTTCTATCAGAGATATTTTGCGTCGAATTATCAGATACTCTGCCTGCTGCTTTGGAGTCAGAATCAGACTTTTCAGTGTCTCTAGAATTCATCTTGGAGACAGAATTAGATGTGTTCGACACTATGCCTGCTGCTTTGGAATCAGAATCAGACTTTTCAGTGTCTCTAGAATTCATCTTGGAGATAGAATTAGATGTTGACTTCCCCGTTTCTTTGTCACCTTGGGGATAAGAAATAGATGATTTTGCACCCTTAGAACCCTCCTTCGTGTTTAAATTTGGCATTTCTCCACTCCTGGCATCTGCCTTGGTGTCAGATAATGGTGTTTCTCTGGTCTTGGAGTCAGATAATGGTGTTTCTCTGGTCTTGGTGTCAGATAATGGTGTTTCTCTGGTCTTGGAGTCAGATAATGGTGTTTCTCTGGTCTTGGAGTCAGATAATGGTGTTTCTCTGGTCTTGGAGTCAGATACTGGTGTTGCTCCAACTTTAGAATCTGCCTTGGTGTCAGAAGTTGGTGTTTCTCTGACCTTGGAGTCAGGTGCTGGCCGCATTGTGGCTTTCCCATCTCGCTCTCCACTAGTTTGCGTACGGCTTCTTTTTTTATCTTCTCCATTGATTTTGTATGAGGGTTCAATCAGTAGGAGTGGGCGTCTGGATGTTACTCCAGAATGGTTATATATTGAATCTGCAAATGGTACACTGTCCAAGTCGGTGTCACTATACATTTTCTGAACTGTACGAATTGGTGTGGCAAGTCGGGCCTTATGATGGCTAATGACTCTGAGAAGATCCAACAGTATAGCTTCCTGTTCATTCAAACATTCATTATACGTAAAATGAGCAATAGTCTCACAGAGAAAGAAATCATGATGTAAAAATGCATTGTAATAGTTAGACTTAGGAGTTATGGGTCACAGTACAATTATTATATGAAGTGGGAAACAAACTGAATGATGTACTCTGGTCAGACTTATATTGCCAGACAATGAATCTGGAACACACATTCAGGCAAGTACCAATCTGATTTCAGAATCAGAGTACGCCAGGAATACATATTCATTCTGCCATTTTGTTGATGGCAATTTGTGTGCCGTCATTGGTAATGGCACAAAGAATCCCTCCTCATCTTATTCATTTTTCTGTTAATTTTCTTGTATCTGTAAATGACTGATAAAGCCGTTAACTGTTGTGTCATCTTTCATGCTACCTTTTGTGTTATTCAGGATCTCAGAGGAAATACATTACTTATCGGGGAATGGTATATGGTCCCCTATTATCTTATTGGTGTTTCAAGTGTTAGGTCTTTGCATACCAATGGCATTATCACCTTGGGCATCCATGAATGAACTTCAAACCTATCTGAATACAATTTTCGGACGAAGCAGAGATTTCTAGATCCCAAATGGGAGTAAGTCTCCAATAAAGGAAATATATTGATCTATTAAATGAGACAGGAGTGTTTGGGAGCTAAGCCGATTGATACTCCTTTGGATCCTAAAGTCAAATTTGATAAGGAAGCAGGGGAACTCTTAAATGACCCAGAAGTTATTAGTTTTTCAGATGCTGACTGGGCAGGTGTCTACGTGGGTAAATCTATCTCCTGTTGTTGTAGTGGCTTAGGAAGTAAAAAAGATAAGTGTGGTTGTGACATCATCTACAGGCCAATTACGGGCAACTCACACGACATGTGAGATTTTGTAGGTGAAAACCTTTTTCTCTACAAGAAATGGGTGCACGTGACAGCACTCTATGAGAGTGTTTCGTGATAATCAAAGTCTAATTTGATATTTCAAGAGAGGATGAGACATATTGACAAGGATTGTTATTTTGTGAGAGATAGGACTGTGAAGAAATGGACGGCAAGTAATTCAATATTTCAACTCTACATGTATATTGCAAGTAATTTGACATTTCATGAGGTTATGAAACATATTGACATGGAATCCATGGATTGCTACTAAGAGAGAGAAAGGACTATGAAGAAACATATTACTACATCTTAAGTCAGGTCTAAGGATGAGTCGGGAGATATCTTTAGCAATGATTTTTTTTTTTGTCTTAACATGATTTAGGGAAAGGAAATCTTTCTAATATTTGTACAAAGTTTGGCATGACAATTATTTATCCTTCAGCTTGAGAGGGAGTGTTGTAAGTTATGGATCATAGTGTAATCATAATATAAATGGGGTTTATGAAATTAACTCAAAGATGGCTTTATATAAATATATCTAGGGAGCCGACATTAAGAGGGTGACGACTCTCCTCTTTCATTCGCATTATACTCTCTTTTGCTTGCTTACTTCATCATGTAGCATAACATAAAAAACTTCTAATACATCCATCAAATCCTTATATTTGGATTAGGATTGCATTACCGTTAACACAATAATTGTCTCAAACCTCTAAAGCGTCTGGCCCAAAGAAAGAAATACAAAATAAAATCTAGATTCTCTGAAGTGTTTGTCAAGACTCAAATCCATTTCCGTGAAATCGGAATGTAGGTTTTTTTTTTATGGTCCTTCGTCAATCATCACCTTCTTTCTTCCCCAACGAACCACTCTTAGTTTTTAATTTCTTAGAATACATGCAGATCTCTTCCTTCCTCAATATGCAGATCTCAATTTTTAATATTCCTCAGTTCTTCTTAATGAGTCAATTTCCTAGATCTCATAACCCCACAAGAAAAAGAACAAGAAAATCCCTTTCCTAGACCTATAAATATATGCAGATATCAAATCTTTACTCAATCTTTGGTATGGATGGACTGCCAGGTCCAGCCGCACATAGAGACAATTAAGTGAGGAGAATACAATTTAAAGACCCAAAATTGCCCCATACAACTTTGACCCCCAAACAATCGCGCCCCACCCCAAGATCTGCTTGGCTCAACCCCAGAAAACCAGATCTTGCCCCTACCCAACGCTGTTGTCTATTTCATATTTGGCAATTTTGATTTGGGGATTTTGGGGGGAAGATCAATCCACTGTCGTGCTGAGTGGTTGTAAGTGCTGGGTGGGGTTGGGTTTGTGGAAAGGGATGGTGGAGTGGTGGCAGCTGTAGATGGGTGTGGGTTGGGTTTGGGGTGCATAGATGGGAGGATTGGAGGAAGGTTTTTGAGTTTTTTTTTTCTAAAGTTTTTTTAAATTTGTAGTTATTAGAAAAAAATTTATTTTTTATTTTTTAACTATGCAGAGGTGGGCTCCACTTGCCACGTCACCCACTTAATTGGTGTAATGATCTGTGTATGAAATTACCAATAAACCCATGCCACGTCATCAATTTTAACAGAGTTTTGGATGGAGTTGACGACAGGGGGCAAAGTGGGTCACTAAACCTCGGTCAATGTATGAAAGTGGTCATTTTAAGTTTTGGGGAGCAAACTGAGATTTGACCAAAGTTTCAGGGGGCATTGGTGTAATTAAGGCTTAACTAAACTTGTCTCAAGTACGAAATTGTTGACATGCAAGGTATGGGTTGAAACATGCATTATTTCATTGTAAGAAAACAGTTTCTACTTAATTGGCTAAGATATTTTATCATCTTTCTTCCACATTGGCATATTATAATTTAGCTTAATTATGGTAAACTGAAGTCAGCTATTAGAAGGTAGAACAGCTCTACTGAATCAAAATGCTCTTACCTTGACGCATAGATACTCTTCATGATGTGATGTCTTCACAAAACAGGAAACCAGGATCTGCAATATGCACAAAATAAGAAACTTATGTACACATATGTATGTAGTTCAAAGTTAAAACACATATAATTGTGAGGACAATAATATTTAAAAATATAATTTTATTGATGAGCCTATGGACACACGCTCATTGCTTCACTGTATGAACACTTATGCATACGTATATAAGATTTTCAAATAAAAAATTACTTACAATATTTAAGCAGGATGACTAGTTTGGAGTGCCAACAACAGTATTTTTTTTGGTTTTAGGTTTATGTACTCTCTCTCTCTCTCTCTCTCTCTCTCTCTCTCTCTCTCTCTCTCCCTTAAATAATAAAACAAAAACATTAATGGACAGCTCTTACATATCTTCAGAATATACATTACATAGCCCTTCATTTGGGAACCATATCAAGACTGGTGTATTCTTCCCATATAAATGAGAAATTAACTCGATATCTAAAAAAATAAAATCAATAAATAACTAGCACCTATGAACAGACTAACAATGTGGATGTAGTAAATAATTTTACGAGCGTCAAATTGTTTAACACTAACCAAAAGAGCTTGATTCTCAGGAGTAACATTATCCAGAAATACTCTTCTATGCAACCTCTGCTGCTCAACTTGAGGATTCTTGGACAAGACTTTGCGCATGTCAGCAACAATATTCTACACAAAGATAAGGGAAACCAACAAGTAACACACTCAGCATGCATGCAATTACATCAATATTCTGACAACCAGACCAGCCATCAAACCAGAAGAGGAGAGGACCAAAAGTCAGAGATTGAACTGAGATCATCTGACTCCTTAATCTTATGTATTGAAGAAATAGTTAATCTTACTCCTTACATTTATCTTATGGACATCCAAGTGACTGATAGCAAGGTGAGTTTTGATACGCCAATGAGTTTTTTGACTGAGATTTCTCACGACATTCACTGTGAACTGGTGGTTTGGAATGTGAACTGCTTCACGATCTTCACCTCTAACAATTGTTGGTGACCACCAACCCACATGCTACACACAACAAAAGAGTCCCAGATTACCATGGTAATCTATAATTTCAGCAAACAAATGTTAATAAAATTGGTCATGTAACTGCATGGTTTCGTGTCTGCATTATTACCAGTTTACAAATATGCATAATATCTGTACCCAAAAAAAAAAAGCATTAATATCTTTCTCTAGTCTTCCTCCAACTGTCAGTTAACCCTAGTGCATGAATGTTCAATCTCAAATACAAACCTCAACAGTGCCAGATACTTCATATCCTTCGATTTTTGTTTGAATCCATTCATTCACAACAAAAGGCCGAGTCGCATGAATCATTGCACTTGACAGGAAATTTGTGAAGATCTAGATTTAAAAAGAAGAGGTCAAACAATGAAATAAACTTGGATATTTAAAGGAACATAAGAACATCTCATGAAAGGGAGTTTCAGGGTTTCACCTCACGACCAGCCAGCGTCAGTAATACTGTCCCAAGACCTCCTGCAGTAAGCCACTTTTGGGTAGAGAAACCTAGCAACTCCATGAATAATGAAACAGCAGCAACCCATACTGCAGAGTAAACAGCCTTCCCAGCAAATTGAAAACCCATCTGCACAAAACGAAAGAGCTCATTCTTTATGGAAATAACTACAACGCATTTCATGATGAGAGAGAGAGAGTGGCAGGTGGGATCCCTTGATAACCACGAGCATAATTTGACTATTCAGCAAAATAAGACCCAGATGTCATCGCAATTAATCAAGCATATTTGTTCATACTTGTGTGCCTCTTCAATAAGGCATACCCAAAAAAAATGAAAAGCCAATGAGTGCAGGAATATAGCACATAAGCTAGAGCTAGAGGTAAATAAGAAAAGAAAAGGAAAATCCTAGAAAGTTGAATCCCCGAATCAGATAATAAGTTGAACAATTACGGCACGTAACACATACATTTCTGGTATCACCGGAGTCACTAGTCTCCATGAAATATTTCTGTGCTTGTTGAATCACACTGCATGAAAATATTGCAATTAGATATCAAGAAAGCAACTGTCCACCAGGGTTACAAATTGGAGACTGTCAGCTGCATTAAAGAGCACAAATCAATACAACAACTACATATCATGGAAAGCTTATGGTTGATTGGTCAAATGAAACATCAAGAAATTAAAAAGACCAAGTATTGGTGATCCGAAACACAGTACTTAAAATGTTCAGAAAAAATCTTCAAGTGGTCCAACAGTTATACTCTCCTATATTATTGTTCGCTGACAACCTAATCAAGCATTTTCAAGACTAAAATAGAAAACAGGCTGACCTTGATAAACAATAGGCAAATGCCAGAACAGTTGACAATGATCTTATAAAATCCAAAAGACGTTGCTTTACAATCTGGCTAGCTTCTGTAGGTAGAACAACTGGATCCAATGCCCTGCAAGAAAACCACTATGATCAGTACATTACCTAACTGGACTTCACATTAAAAATAAAAAAAATTATTATTTCTCCAATGTTCTGTTGTGAGGGAACTTCAGGGCCCATTTGGAACCTTTTTCATGTTTGGTTTCAGTTTTTATTTTTTGTTAGAAATAGAGGGAAAATATATGGGGGAAAGGAGGGCGGTAGGAGAGAGGAGGGAGAAATGAAGGAGAACATATGAAACAAAAAATTGAAAAAGAAACCACTTAAAATTATATTAAATTTATAGTTTTCATTTTATATACCATTTCATATATAATTCTTCCACCTCCCTCCCGCCACCCTTCTTCATTCTTCCTTTCTCGCATATATTTCTCTATCTCTAACCAAAAATGAAAACCAAAAACCAAAACCGAATTCACAAAGACCCTTAGTCACCTGTGCTTTATCTTTATGGGGTACATACACTAATGCCTTAAAACAGTTCTGGAATACATATGGTGCTGGAAGGAGAAGTTTGGTTGGTGAGGAAGTAGAGTAGTTTCAAGGCTGTTCCACCTTTATCATAATAATCACATAAATGAAGGAAAAGAAAATAGTCAAAATTTTAATGGTGTTGAGTTCTCTTTAATAACCCAAAGGTTCTAAACCCATTGTTTGACTGAATTTATCCGTTTTAGACAGTATTCCTTCCTTATCTTCTTCAGAGCTTTTAGATTTTCTCATTTTTCTAACCGTAAATTTTGTTTTGGCGGAGGGACTTCCCATGAAGAAGATAAGACATAAAATTATATAATCCAGAAAAATACAACATAGAGAAACCTGCATATGAGTATTGCTCCCATCCATAGCAGCGTAGGTTGAATATACGAGGTTGTAACATAATGTGTATTACTCTTTTTCCAACTACCATCACTTTTCTGCAGGATAGTATGAAAAATTGGATAACATTATCAGGTGTTTGTCCAATTCAGAAACACAGGCAAAATGAACTGCACTGTATTATTTAAAGCAAAAAAGAACACACAAAAAGATAAACATACATGAAGAATCAGATTTCTGCTCAGGCGCATAAGTGGTGCCAGACCCCATATGGCAAAGATAATAATGCCAACTGATGGAATCAATTTGAATACAAGAGGACAACCTTGCAAAGCATTATATGATCTGCATAATAAAACGAATGACTGTTTATAAAATTTAGTAAAGAAGATTCCACAAATCACAAGTGTAGAGCACTAAAGATTACAGCATTTGACATCATGCACAACTGATAGAGACATGAAAGCCTGCATTTAAAATGCACCAGCTGAACAACAAAGAACACGAGAAACTATTAAGCAAGCAAAAACATCAAGATATCTGAACTCGATATCCTTCTACTTATCAGACTTTAGTCTTCATATCTGAGTAGTTTTATTGCAATCGATCATCACTACTAGAGATTGAAATACTATTTTGAGCAGTCAGTTTGTTGCTTATAAGTACGTAGAGTCGAAACATATTAATGGCATGATACATCAAAACACCATTCTAGAAAATTATCCGGGTCATGCAAATACCTATGATCGGGGGAAAAAAGTATGCAAATTGATTTCCAAAATAAAATGATGCCGTGCTCATATATTGGTAAATGGTAATAGGGTTGCTTATGTTTAAACTCAAGCAGAAGTTATCAAATAATGTTTTCAAGACAAAATCAAAAGAATAACATAAGTAGAATGAAAGATTGAAAGGAAACTATAGAGTAAAGCCACAGAAGCTATCGTAATGCACAAACCATAGTCATGCATAAGTTACCATATAATTTTAATATTAAAAAACCATAACTATACGGCACACATATGACATGTTCATACACACTTAAGCAAGAAACAAAAATTACCTTGTCAACACCATTGCAGCTGTCTTCAAGCCGTGTTGGTCGAATGGTTGGCCTGATGTTAGCGAAGAATGGCACTTAAATGCATGATAGCTGTGAGACACAGTATGTAAGGACCTGTATCCATTGTCTGATAAACGGATACCCCAAGAATCCTGCTTCTGAAACTGTAACACAGGAGATAAACTCAAAATCTTTGCTGAAAGTCTCTAAACTTCCAAAAGATGAGAGCATCACTAAAAGAGTATTCCTATATATACCACAGTGTGTTATCTTGCCACACAGTCTAGTAAGAGAATGTTTCCCTATATATACCATCTACAGTACTCCAGAAGAGTAACTCAGCCATCATTTCCCCATACAAAAAATTTACATATCCATCTGCTAAATGGGCGAGAAAACAAGTAATGGAATGAAGTACATCAGAATGGTCAAATTTTTTGATATATGTCAGGAAAACTAATAGAATGTAATGATAGCATGTGATCACTCTTCCTCTGTCCCAATTGGTCCTATCCATATTAGGGTCTAAAGTAATAAGTCATGAATCATACCGCAAATCGTGATGTAAGGGCAGTGCTTAATGAATATAACTTGTCCCTTCCTATTCCACTCTGTGAAGAATGAAATTACTTTAGGATAAAAAACAATCTCTGGATAATAGTGCAATAGAAATTGAAAAAATAAAGTTTTATAGTACCTTATATTGTTCTCGGTACCTCTGATTCTTGCAAAGTCCCAGTTGATGGGACAATTGCAATGAACCAGCAAGAACCATTATTGGGTTGAAATCAGTGTTTTAAAGGCATGCCTTCGCGCGCGTCGGAGAGAGGCGGCAGGAAATCGCCCGAGGCGGTCAGCTGTTTCGCGAGTTGCACGTTTAGCGCGGGGAAGGCGTAAGGAGCGTTGCAAGGCGTGGCCAGGCGAGCCAGATCTGGACACTTCTGAACCGGAAGAAATTTTGCGAGTCTGCAAATTGGCTGCGACTCTGCGAGGAAGACGACTCACGTGTTTGTATTTTAGGTTTATTGTTATGAAACGACGTCGTTTAGATTGCAGTGTTTTAACTTTAAATGAAACGACGTCTCACTTGGAGTGTTTTGAAAAATAAAAACGCAAGTTTCTGTTTTTTTTTTCCTTACCTTAATTGTAACTAGCCCCTTGTAAGCATGTGCCAATTGATTTTCTTTTTCCTTTTTTATTTTATTTTTAGAATTAAGAAAATATAACATGGGTAATTATGTTTCATAAAAGTATGACCTATTATCTGATTTTGTTTTTATTTTTATTTTCTTTTAATATGAACAAAATGTGAATTTACCATATTATCCTAATTTAATTAATAATTTCAATTCTTAATATTTGAATTAATCAAGGGCATTTTCTGGTATTTTGAATGTTTCACCATTCTCTGCCTTTTGCTTTATATATATAGATATATAGAAGAAGATAAACTTAAAGCAAGAAGAATTAATATCTTTCTTGCCTTTTCTAAATCCAGCCGGCTGTAGGTTTATTCTACTTACCTCTTTTTTTTTTTTTTTTCTAAATTAATATATATATATATATAAAGAAAAAGGCAAAGAATGATGAAACATTCAAAATACCATAAAATGCCCTTGGTTAATTCAAAAATTAAAAATTGAAATTATTAATTACATGAGGATAATATGGTAAATTCATATTTTTTTATATTAAAAAAATTAAAATTAAAAACAAAATCAGATAATAATTACCCATGTTATCTTTTCTTAATACTAAAAAAAATAATTTAAAAAAAACCAATTGGCACATGCTCAAGGAGCTAGTGTATATATATATATATATATATATTGTATTGTACAACCCTAATTTCTACCCTTACCAGATAATCTCCATCAATTTCAAGAATTCTCTTCATCTTTCAACTGCAAGTAAGCCATTTTATTTTTCTCTCTAATTCTTCGCAACTGTAATTTGAAGTTCCGTATAATTTTTTTTCAATTTTTTTTTCAATATATTAGTTATCTTATTCGTTTATGTGATATAGTAGAAATTTGACGTACATGCATTGTTTGTACCATATCTGACCCTCCACTCGTACAACGACACGTGGATCTCATAAACTCGCCCAAGCACCCAAGGCCTCGGACAATCGGCATAGGCTACTGATGATATTGTCTCAAAGCAGCAAAAGATCATTACAGGGCCCAACACAGCCTACAATCGGTATCCCCTACCGATTCTGCAGAATCAACCTCGAAGCACCCGCCTGAAATATCTAAGGACTCGTGTCAACCTCATAGGGCCCTCCCACGAGTCCCACATCGAAAATGAGCGCTAAGAGCATACTAAATGCCCTCTATAAGTATGCCCCTCCCACTACAATACAGGGGTAAGACTTTTCAGCTTGACTTTTATACTACTATATAGTCAACAGCAAGAGCTCTTAAAAACAATCTTACTCGAGCATCGGAGGGTCTTAGGCTGGTTCCACACCGGTTCCATAGACTTTACGAGCTTCGCTTATCTTCTATTCAGGATCAGCATCCAAGGACAGGAAGAATCGGCATCCAACACCCAATCGATCTCTTGATCGTCCATCCCACTTGTAAGTTGCACTCATCTCTATCTATTCAAGATTTAGCATCAACAGATTGGCGCCGTCTGTGGGAATCGCTTATCGATCAACCCATATCTCAAAACAAAGAACTCTGAGACCAAAAAATGAATCCATCTTCGGCCCTCCCTACCGATGGCCCCATCCTCGGCCTCGTTGGCGAGCCGAATCCAACTCCCTTGCTTCAGACACCTGCTCGACCGACCACCCTGGAGGCTCGGATGGAGACCCTACAGCAGGATATGGCAAGAATGCAGGAGCACAACAATGTTCTCGCCTCCAAACTGGATGACACCCAGAGGCAACTGCATCAACAACAAACACTCTCCGCCCAGTTGCAGAACGATCGGGAACCAGCCACACAGCTTCGGCAGGAGAAATCGTTTAAAAGCGTACGAAAGCCCACTTTCCAGGATAGAGGGAAGCAGCAGGCCGCGAACGGACCAACTGTCTCCCGAAGACTGTTCGTGCCCACTCCGAAGGAACGCCATCCCGAATATCGCGTTTATTCTGATTGCCGCGAGAGGATCAACGATCGGCGCAGGGAACGGCAGTCATCGCCCATCCAGGTCCGGGCGAAGCTAGACGATCCACGCCTGGAGGTACTTGGACCAAAATCCCCCTTACGCCAGAGGTACGGCGCGATCGGCCTGGAAGAGACGGACGAATCAGATTATGTTCCAACATCCCCAGGAACCACAATCTCATCGGCAGGGCCCTCTGCACGACGCCACAGCCACCGATCAAACCAAGACAACGATCGGCGAAAAGGAAATTACGAGAGAAGCCCCAGCCGAACGGCAGACCAAGGAAGGCGAGGTCACAATACTGACCAACGCACAGGGAACCGAGCGATCGAACCCTTTGGTGACGATCTTCCATCTACCGATCCGACTATTCGTCTCCTCCTACAGAAGATGACTCGCATCGAGAAGGAACAAGACCAGGCTCGGACACCAACATGGGGAACGGTACAGCCAGGGCCGTTCACCAATTGAATCCGGACATTCAGACACGAGAAGGAGGTCCAAGCACTCCGCATATCGTTTTATTCGGGGGTCGAAGATCCCGTTACCCACATTCATACCTTCCAATCAGCTCTGGGTTGCAAAGGACTGACGGACGAAGGCCAATGTTTGCTATTCCCCTCCACCCTGACCGGAGCCGCTCTGAATTGGTTCTATCGGATGGAGCCAGACACGGTCGACAATTTCAATCAGTTGAAGCAAACCTTCCTCAACCATTTTATGATTCAGACCGATCGCCTATATTCCGCCGATGATCTATATACCGTTCGGCAGCAAGACGATGAGCCGTTGAGGGAATATGCGGCTAGGTTCAGCCATGAGTACTCCAGATGTCCGGAAACTGACGACAGGGCGGCCTTCGGTGCCTTCAAAAGCGGCCTTCGGTCGTCTCAGTTTCGTTATTTGGTCCACAGCAGCAACTGGACCACCTACTCCGAATTAATGAAACAGGCGGCTATCCACGCCAAGGCTGAGCATTTCAACTCCAAGGGATCGGCTTCGACCCCAATAAACAAAACGGCGTTGACCGATCAGCCTCCAACGCACAACTACGACCGATTCCCGGTCGACCGATCGGCAAACCAAGCCCCCTACCGAACGGCACCCCCTGTCCCTGCTTTTTCCACTCAGCGAAACAAGCGGAAGGACAACTTCCGGGAACGGCAGGACAACAACAAGAAGGGCAACCACAAGGGGAATCGGCCAGACGAAATCTTCACTTTGCTCAACACCACTTATGAGCAAGTTCTCCTGACCGAAGGGGATATGATACCGAAGCCGAACAATCGGAAACTCCCTCGCCAGAGCGAAAAAGACACCGGTGTCTTCTGCCGGTACCACCAATACAACGGCCATGATACGGAATCATGCATCGCGCTGCGCAAAATCGTTGAACGCCTCATCAATGACGGAAAGCTGGATCAGTATTTAAACACCAAGCCAGCAACGGATAACTCATTGAATCGGCAGATCAATATGATCAGTGGAGGGGCGCCTATTGCCGAAGCCAGCAACCGATCCGTTAAAAACTACGTTCGTGCCGTACGGCATCCACAAATCCTCAGCGTGGCGGGAGGACGCAATGACAAAATTCAACGCAACGGTTGGGAACCTATCACCTTTTCTGAAGAAGAAGAGCGAGGCATCATCTTCCCCCACTCTGATCCTATGATCATACGGGCTGATATATCGGATTTCGACGTAGGCCGAATCCTCATCGACACCGGCAGTTCGGTCAACGTGCTATTCGCCGACGCTTTCAACGCCCTCGGCGTGGACCCTCGGCATCTGAACAAGGATATCACCCCTCTCCTGAGCTTCTCTGGCGACGTGGTTGAACCAATCGGCAGTGTCCAGCTCCCGTTCGCTGTCGGTACCATCCCCAGACGAACGGTCCTCTACACCCATTTTCTAGTGGTCGACTGCCCAACGGCATACAACGCTATCATCGGCAGGACGGCGCTCACAAAAATGAAGGCCATGCTGTCACCACACATGCTCCTCCTCAAGTTCCCCACACACGCTGGCGTCGGCCAAGTGCGAGGGGACCAATTGAGTGCACGGACGTGTTACGTTTCGGCAACCAAGGAATCGGCAAGGGCTGCGCTTCGCGAAACATACTCGGTCGCCACCAGCTTGGGCGTACCGAACGGCAGGGGGACGGACAAACCAGATGACCCCCGAGATGAGACTGTAACCCCGCAAGCGCAACCCGCCGAAGATTTAGAACCAGTCACCCTCTCCGAAGCACAACCGGACAGACAAGTTCGAATCGGTACAACCTTGAGTCCGGCACTCAGGGCCGATTTTATCACCTTCCTGCAAACCAATGCAGAAGTCTTCGCCTGGTCATACGACGATATGCCCGGCATCGCCCCGAGTGTCATCAGCCACAAGCTCAGCATCTGCTCCACTTTCAAACCCATCAGGCAGAAACGGCGGGCCTACGATGCCGAACGGTATGAGGCAATGAGGCTCGAAGTAGACAAACTGAAGACCATCGGCTTCATCCACGAAGTAACCTACCCAATTTGGCTGGCAAATTCGGTTTTAGTCAAAAAATCAAACGGCGCCTGGAGAATGTGTCAAGACTATACCGATTTAAACAAGGCTTGCCCAAAGGACAGCTTTCCTCTGCCACGGATCGATCAGATGGTGGATGCCACGGCAGGCCATGAACTTCTCAGCTTCATGGATGCATACTCAGGCTACAACCAAATATTCATGAGCCCTACCGATCGCGAACACACGGCATTCATCACCGACAAGGGACTTTACTGCTACAACGTCATGCCGTTCGGCCTGAAGAACGCTGGGGCGACATACCAGCGATTGGTCAACAAAAATTTTTCCGACCTCATTGGCACCTCGATGGAAGTCTATGTGGACGATATGCTGGTCAAGAGCAGAACGGCCGATTCTCATCTCCACAACCTTTCGCTCATGTTCGGCGTCTTAAAAAAGTACAACATGCGCCTCAACCCGAGCAAGTGTGCCTTCGGCGTTTCCTCGGGCAAATTTCTCGGCTTCATGATCAGCCAACGAGGAATCGAGGCCAACCCTGAAAAAATCAAGGCATTACTCGACATGCAGGTCCCGAAGACACAAAAGGACATTCAGAGTCTGACTGGGCGTGTCGCCGCTCTAGCCCGGTTCATCTCCAAGGCTACCGATCGGTGCGCTCCATTCTTCAAAGCCCTCAAAGGAAGCAAACGGCAGATTGTCTGGACTGCCGAATGCGATCGCGCCTTCCAAGATCTTAAGGCCTACATGAGCAGAGCACCCCTATTATCCACTCCTCTCCCCGGCGAAGAACTCATCCTCTACCTCTCGGTTTCGGCAACGGCACTTAGCTCTGTGCTCATTCGCAAGCCGAACGGCATCGAACTCCCCATTTTCTACATTAGCCATGCTTTGCAAGACGCTGAGATTCGGTACCCCGAGCTCGAAAAACTCGCCTACGCTCTCGTCCTTTCAGCACGCAAGCTTCGGCCATACTTTCAGGCTCACAGTGTTACCGTCCTCACCAATCAGCCTCTGCGCCAGATACTCCAGAGACCGGAGACATCCGGTCGGCTAGTCAAATGGGCCATCGAGCTCGGCGAATTCGACATCCGCTACCACCCTCGTCCTGCCGAGAAGGGACAGGCTGTAGCCGATTTCATCTCTGAGTTAACCGCGTCCGAGGGGCCAGTTTCGAAGGACGCCGCATCCGATTCATCTTCGACGGTACCAGTCGCCCACCCGACCGAAGGAATCTTTAATCCGTCAATTCCACTTTGGACTCTCTACGTGGACGGTTCGTCCAACCGACAGGGCAGCGGAGCCGGCTTGGTACTCAAGGCCCCTGACCAGACAACCATCGAATATGCCATCCGATTCCAATTCCGGACTTCCAACAACGAAGCCGAATATGAAGCTCTGTTGGCCGGCCTTCGGCTCGCTAAAGAAATGGGCGCTCAGCAACTCAGGATCTGTAGCGACTCACAACTTGTCGTGAACCAGATACTGACTGAATTTGAAGCCAAGGACACTTCGATGGTTGCCTACTTGACACACGCTCGCCGATTGCTGCACCACTTCACTGCGTACCAAGTTCAACAGATCCCCAGATCCGAGAACAGCCACGCCGATGCTCTATCACGCCTTGCATCAGCGATCGACGACAACATAGGGCGCCGTGTGCCGATCGAGGTCCTCACTCGGCGCAGTACCACCGACCTCGAAGTACATGCCGTTCGGCAGGATCCAAGTTGGATGGATCCTATCCACGCCTACCTCGCCAACGGCACGTTGCCTGGCCCCAAACCTGAAGCAACGACTATCCGCCGCCGATCGGCACGATACCTCCTTCTGAATCAGATTCTCTATCGGCGTGGTCACTCCTTACCATTGCTTCGGTGCATGACCCCGCAGCAGGGAAACTACGTCCTACGAGAGATTCACGAGGGGGCCTGTGGGGACCATTCTGGGGCTAGATCATTGGCTTTCAAGACCATTCGGCAAGGGTACTACTGGCCGACTCTCCATGCCGATGCCACCACCCTGGTCCAGAAGTGCGATCAATGCCAGCGTTTCGGCTCCGTTCCAAAGCTGCCTGCCGAACCACTCTCTCCGATTGTTAGCCCATGGCCCTTTGCCCAATGGGGTCTAGACCTCATCGGCCCTATGCCCCAGGGCAAGGGACAGGTCAAATTCGCCATCGTCGCCGTCGACTACTTTACCAAGTGGACCGAAGCCGAAGCTTTGGCAACAATCACTGCAGCCAGGGTTGAACATTTCGTATGGAAGAATATCATTTGTCGATTCGGCCTCCCGAACGCAATAATCACCGACAACGGAAAACAATTCGACTCCTCTCAGTTCCGGCACCTATGCCACCGATTTGGCATCAACCTGTTCTTCGCCTCCCCAGCACATCCGCAGTCGAACGGCCAAGTCGAAGCAATCAACAAGATCATCAAGAAGACGCTGAAGAAAAAGCTTGGGACAGCTAAAGGAGCTTGGCCCGATCTCCTTCCGGAAGCGCTATGGGCCATTAATACCTCCTATCGACGGTCGACTGGCGAGACGCCATTTTCCCTTGCCTTCGGTTCCGAAGCCGTTGTTCCAGTCGAGATCAACGCACCATCGTGCCGAACGGCATCTTACGAGCCAGAGCAAAACGAAGCCCAGCTCACTCTCAACCTGGACCTCATTGAGGAACACCGTTCCCAGGCTCAGCTTCGGAATGCCGCCTACAAACAACGGACTTCCCGCTACTACGACTCGCGCGTCAGACGCCGATCGTTTAAAGTAGGGGACTGGGTACTACGCAAAATCTCCCTCGCCACCAAGGACTCCAACGACGGCACCCTTGGTCCATCTTGGGAAGGTCCTTACGAAGTTGTCACCATCTGCCGCCCAGGCACTTACCGTTTGCGTGGTACCGATGGTCAAACCCTCGGCCACCCTTGGAATATAGAACATCTCAAATATTACTACAAGTGAACGCCCCTTCGGTCATCACCTCTGTATCATACCTTCGGTCGTCACCTTCGGTCATCAACTTTTGTAATCGGTTTAATTTGGAACTCCCTATTCTATACATACGGCACTACCATTCAGCAATATTATGTCAAACATACTCTACATACGACATGCGCACATACAGAATTAAGGGACATGGCACATTAACCCGAAACAAACTGAACATTGATAAATAAGGGGCCACAGAAGGGCCATCTGTCTTTACAATACGCCGTTCGGCACGCTCAAAAATGTTAAAAACAAAAAGTCTACGAGGTGGGTGGATCGGCTTCGGTCGCTACAACATCGACATCAGCTGACGCAGGCACAGGATCAGTCGACGGCTCGGCAGTAGACGTAACGGCAGCCCTCGGCCCGGGATGACCTTCCTCCCCACTGCTTGAATCGGTGTCGTCGGTTTCCTCGGCCTCGGCATCCTCGCCCTTGTAGGCCTCCACCATCTCTTCGGTCACCCCTTCCGGCAGCGGTGGTGGATCCCGGAGGAAGTTCAGGTTCAGCTTCTTGTCAGCATTATACTGTTTGACTCGATAGAGAAAGTCGTCACATTGCTCCATGACCTCTCTATCCACCAAACGTGTAAACTCCTCCGACGATCGGTAGTCCGCAACGGCCTTCGCCTTCTCCTCTACTAGCTCCCTGGCATGCGACCGCTCGGCCGCATCCATCGCCACCTCTACCGCTGCCTTCGCCTCATGGGCAGCCATCACGTCCAGCTCGGTCGCCGCCAGCTTCGACGCCAGCTCAGCAATTTTCGCCGCATTCTCCTCGGCACGCTGGTCCGCCTCCTGCAGCATCTTTCCGGCATCAGCGATCTTCGAACGGCCCTCTTCAAATCTCTTTTGGTACCGTTCGGCAGCATTCACAGCTCGCTTCGCGCAGAGCCACATGTCCATATTAGCCTGCCACACCAACGGACACATTAATACATGCCGAATCAAAGTATCCTTAAGCTACAAATCCTACACTTACCGCTGCTTGGAGACGGAAGGCCCGACCGGTTTGTTCACGCAACGTCTTCGTTGACAGTTGCTCCAGCTCAGCCAGCTCCATCTGAGCACCGTCAATCATACAGTTGATGAACGGCACAGCCTTCCGAGGACACGCGATGTTAACCGGTCCCTCCTCTCCCTCCACCTCATCATCAGGGATCAACACCGATGTCCCCTCGTTCGGGCCCCTTGGCCGTTTCGGCAACGGCGTCACATCGATGGGACCCTCGATCTGCCGTTTGCCCGTCATTTGGAGGTGGGCCTCCCGAACGACCTCTGCCTCCGCCGCCCTCTTCTCCCTCCGGCGGTCAGCCACCGTCTGCTCATCAGCCGACGTCCCTCCCGCTGGCCCTGCCGTCTTTCTCTTCTTCGGCCCGGGGGACTGAACCTTCTTCGTCTTTGGCGCCCCTTGCCCCTCCAGACGCCTCCTCGTCGCCTCGCTCATAGGCCTCCCTCCTGCCACTGCAAAACAGGAAAAGCACGAAGTCAAAAAGGAAACGGCAGCATAGAAAAAAACACCGACCCTGCCGAACGGCATCTCTTACTTTGCCTTTTTTCTTCTTCCTCTTCCTCCTTCACCCTCCGATCGTGTTCGGCCCTACCGATCAGGCCTGCCTTGAACAGATTCCGGAAGTAGAGCAGCTCCTTACAAAACCGATCTTCTTCGGCAATCTTCGCTCTCACCCTCTCGATTGCTTCAATCTCTCTGATCGGTGCGGCCGGCCGTTTCAAGGACACTGAAACCAAAATACCAACGGTCAGTACCAAAAAAAAAAAAAAAAAAAAAAAAAAAAAAAAAAAAAAAAAAACCAACACTATTAACCCTGCCGAACGGCAGGTTCTACCCTACCGACTGTCTGGAAGGACGTAGGAATCCTCCTCTCAACGATAACTCCGGGTGCCGATTCCCAATCACCGGAGACAATCACTCGACGCTTGCGCCACGTCTTTTGAGAGCTCGGCACCCCCACCACAAAGTGCCCACGCTGCCCTGCCGAGAGACAGTTGGACTGAACCCACCCTCCATGATCGGCACTCTTCGCCCTCGTCACACTGTACAGCTGGGCGAACTGTTCGTAGCTTGGCTCCCCCTCACCGGCCAAGCTGAACGCCGTGATCGTCCCGAGCAGCGTAATCCAAAAATTTGGGTTATACTGCCCTGGCGCATAACCGATCGCCGCCAGGATCTTCTGCACCGAATGCTTTAACGGCAGCCGAAGGCCATGCTTAAACACATCTGTGAAGAAGACCACCCCCTTGTCATTGTCACTTAGCGACTCTAAGGGCTCCGGAATTCGCATCCCTACCGATTCCGGAATGTTGTACTCCGACCGAATCTTCGCCAACTCGGATTCGGTCAGTGTGTTCGGCTCTAAGTCATCTACTCCGAACACAGGTTCCGTGGGCTTCGCCATCGGGATCCGTTGCCTACCCCTGACGACCCTCAGCACCCCTTCCCCGGGAACGGCAACAGAGACACCACCCCCATCGGCCTCACGACCCGAGGTCGAAGGCTCATCACCCCCAGGCACCCTCGTTGAAGTACCCCCAGCCTCGGCACGCCCTCCTGCCCCCTCCACTATCTCACAGCTCGAAGAGCTCGCAGATTCAGAACTCCCACTCTCTTCGGCAGAACTCCCCGAGGACGACTCATCCTCGTATGCCCTCGGACTACGCCTACGCTCGGATTCGGTATCTGACATCTACAAACAACACACGAACGTACACTAAGGGCTGTGCTAGAATCCAAATCCTATTCTACCTCCTAAAAACACTACGTTCATACGTGTTCATGCGTGTTCATGCTTGTTCATACATTGTTCAAACATAAATTCTTGCAATTCAACACTTTGATCCATGGGAATACGAAAACACGGCAACATACCTTGTTTGCACGGTGGCTCAAGTTCGTCGGAAATCGCCTCCGCCTTGTTCAAACTTGCCGGAAATCGCCTGCTCAGCCTCAGCACGGTTGCCGGAAATCGCCTCTCACAAGCTCTCTTTGCTCTCAAAATTTCCAAGTATTTGTACTCTCGTCTTCTCCTCACATTTATAAGGCCGATTTAGCATCGGGAAGCGAAGCGACGCATCGGGATACGAAACGACGCGGCTCTTCACAGCCATGCCGACACGTGTCACGCATGCATGGGAGAGACCAAACGTCAGTTGCAACGCTTCCAATCCTCGGAGACGCTTCAACTTCCCGAACGTGGCAGATCTAGCCACCTTCGAGCACAACTCCACTAACCAACGGCAGGCGCACATTGATGAGTTCTCACTCACCTCTCGTGCCGAACGGCAGGCGCACATTGATGAGTTCTCACTCACCTCTCGTGCCGAACGGCAGACGCACATTGATGAGTTCTCACTCACCTCTCGTGCCGAACGGCAGCCGCATATTCATGAGTTTTCACTCGCCCCTTTGCAACAACCGGCACATCATGCCGTCTCCTATCCAAGCTCACTCCCTTGGGCACTTGGGGGACTACATACCACCATCGGCAATTATGGGACCATTGTGTCCGGGTCAGAATGCCGAATACACATTCAAGTCCCCAACCGAGAAGCTTCTCAATCGGCAACTTGGGGGACTACTGTTTGTACCATATCTGACCCTCCACTCGTACAACGACACGTGGATCTCATAAACTCGCCCAAGCACCCAAGGCCTCGGACAATCGGCATAGGCTACTGATGATATTGTCTCAAAGCAGCGAAAGATCATTACAGGGCCCAACACAGCCTACAATCGGTATCCCCTACCGATTCTGCAGAATCAACCTCGAAGCACCCGCCTGAAATATCTAAGGACTCGTGTCAACCTCATAGGGCCCTCCCACGAGTCCCACATCGAAAATGAGCGCTAAGAGCATACTAAATGCCCTCTATAAGTATGCCCCTCCCACTACAATACAGGGGTAAGACTTTTCAGCTTGACTTTTATACTACTATATAGTCAACAGCAAGAGCTCTTAAAAACAATCTTACTCGAGCATCGGAGGGTCTTAGGCTGGTTCCACACCGGTTCCATAGACTTTACGAGCTTCGCTTATCTTCTATTCAGGATCAGCATCCAAGGACAGGAAGAATCGGCATCCAACACCCAATCGATCTCTTGATCGTCCATCCCACTTGTAAGTTGCACTCATCTCTATCTATTCAAGATTTAGCATCAACATGCATCATACTTGTATCTTAGAAATATTAATGGTGTTGTTTTATAGCTATTAATGCATCAACTTGAAATTACCACGTCAAATCATAACACAGCTCAAAAACAGTCTTCAAAAGTCAATTGATATTTGATTAAGTGATCAAGTAGTCTTTCACAATGTTGCAACCCCAGAACCAGCTTAAGCTAATCAAAGATTCTAACAAGGTCTGAAACAAGAAAAACATATACAAATTTATAAATAAACCCAATCCTAGACATGTATTTATAAAAAAACCCAAACACTATTTAAACATAGAAACACACCCAAAATCAACCCCAAAATCAACAATTGTATATTTTTTGGGTGTGTTTATAAATGGATTTTGAGTGTGTGTAATGATGGGTTTTGGGTGTGTTTATAAAGTATTTTGGGTGTTGGGTTTTTTTATAATTTCAGCCCCCATTTTGGGTGTTTTAGTAAAACTCCCAAAAACATATCATCACATTCAAAGCTAAACACAAGAACACTTCTAAATAAAATAAAATCTAGTGAGTGCTCAAATATTAGTAATTTCTTGATGCACGTGTTAGCACATAATAGACAATATTAAAATGAAAACATGGTAGTTTACCAAAATTCATGACTGACCCATCAACTTTAGTAACATGTTCACTGAATAGTGTAGGGAAATCCATCCATACACATTCTATTTTACTCTTTAATCTTGTAATAACATATTTGGTTTATTTACAAGCCTTCATGTTACAATCGAAAACCTTGTCGTGGCTAATATTTGGTGGGTTTGCCCTTCTCAAAGCACCACCCTCTAACTTAAATCTCATCAACACCTCCTAGTGGATGCATTAATTTCTCTACCCACAAGAATGCTAAGAGCCCATTCGGTAACATTTTAAGGGGCTATTTTTATTTTCAGAGAACAAAAATGAGGGAAAAACAAGTTCGGTGGCCCAAAAACAGAAAACACTGAGAATATTTTCATAAAATGAAAACAAGTTCATGTGTGCTTGTAGAAAACAGCAAAAAGTTGTTTTCATTCTCATGGGAAAAGTTTTCATAAAAATAACTCACATATTATTATTTCAAACTGTACTACCAGACACGTTTTCATTGTTTTTGTTTTCTGAAGATGTTTTCTAATTAATCTACCAGACGCATTTTCATTTCCTGAAAATGCAAATTTGTTTTCTTGTTTTCATTCTATGAAAATATTCTAAGAAAACGTTACCGAACGGGCCCTTAACTTCTAATAATCAAATCAAACAATCAAATGACTTCATACGATAAATTTCAGTTCAAAAGTAACTCTCACTGTATAATTTCCACTGACCCAAACCCCAAATTTCCAATCCATATAAGGAGTTTGGCACAAGTTCTTGAATTACACGGTTATATAATTCTAATAAACAACAAAACATACAAAAAGGAAAGGAAAATCTGCAGGTGAGGCTAACTAAAAATTCAAAATTATTAAGAGAAACCCTTCCTCCTCACTGGCATGATATACAGAATGAGTTTCAATACGCAAAATCACATTTCAACTCAATAAATTGAGACTCCGACATGAAGCTTCCCATGGCGTAAAGAATTAGCAAGAAATTTCTAGCTTGAAAATTGGAGTTTAAGAGATTAGCTCGTAGACTGAGAAAAGGAGGATGAAGGGGAAACTCCCAAGCTTCGGAGGCTTTCAATGGAATTTCGAGGCTGGTTTTCCTTTTCTTCAATGGGGAGCCCAAAGGCGACGAGATGAAGACAGATGGAAGAATTAAAAATTAAAAATTATGCAACGCCCTTGCAACTTTGCAGAATCAGTATTTGTTATTTTTTTTAGAAAAATGGTAATTCTATTTGGACCCCTCAATATTCATATATTTATTCTCTAATGCTCTTGTGGACTTGCACCTTGAACTTTTGGGTTTGTTCCATTTTAGTCATTTTCTTAGGAAATATGCGGCTTCAGCACTTGGCTCCTATAAATACAATTTTTAGTCAAGTTAATCGTTTTATTAGTCTCTCAACTTTGACCCGATTTGCATTTGAGTACCTCAATTTCCAAAATGGTACTCGGGGTCCTTTAACTTTAGTTTCGTTTGAACAACTAGTCCCACCGTTACTTCTGTAAATTTTTTTGTTAAATTTAGGGGTAGATGGATCTTTTTAGGTTGGTTTTATTATCCCCCTTCTGCAACTTGCCTTCCCTCTGAAATAGACCTTGCAGAGCCTGCCGCCAAAAACCTAAAGAACCAAAAATTGCAATCCGCTTCTGCAACTCGCCTTCCCTCTCATATTGGTTGAGTAAAAGTTGGAATCGTCAAGTTTGGAAGCTTGGAGAGCAGATTAGTTCGAAGGATGGCAAGTGATATGTCTCAAACATCATCAATGGAATCTAACCAAAGCCCCAAATCGGTGAAGTATTGTCATTGTGGGAGTTTGATCAAATCGAGGACTTCATGGACAGACATGAATCCAGGAAGACGCTTTGAGGCTTGTGACAACAACCAAGTAAACAATTTTTGATTTTTGGGTTTATGCACAAAAATGGTATTATGTTTAGATTTTGTACTAATGAAGAATTTGATAATAATGAAGCAGAAAAACAGAGTTGGAGAGCATTATTTTAGGTGGTTGGACAAGGAGACATGTACAAGAGGGAAGAATGTGGTGCCTGATCTACTTAGAAGAATAAGAATGATGGGGACTGAAATGAGGGAGACAGAAGAGAGAAAAAATGTTGTGGTTAACACACTTCAATCCTTAGAAGCTCGAAACTTGGAAATGGAGGGCATAATTGAAGAAAATAAGGAGTTGGATTATGCAATCAGAGACAACAGAAGGCTTAGATTTTTGCTGGAAGACAATATGATGAGGCATCAACAAAGAGAATGTAGGATGAGTATGGGCGCTTGTGTTTTATTTATGGTCATTGTGATGATGATGATGATGGTGTCGAGCATGTCTGGAAAATGTATGGGAGTAAGGGCAGTGAAAACCATTTTGGAGCTAATGTAATTCCCGAAATTAGTTATGCAATCTTGTAATGTTATTAGTTATGCAAAAGGCTTATGGAATTTGAAGACTTTGGTTATTTGCAATCTTGTAATTCCAGATTCATTAACCTCAATCTGCATACAAGACTTCTTAAAATTAAGGCATACAAATGCACATGAAATAGTAGAGCAACCTTTCACATAAGTAGAAGAGTCAAACTTACATTCACTACAAATTCAAATGTTCATAGATAGAGCATTTTCTGCAAAAGTGCAATCATATGACATGTTTAATACATCCCCAGATCCACCACACGTTCCAAAATGATAACTTGTTACTCAAACAAAGTACAAAACACACTTAATCCCCAAAAGAGCCATGTTTATGTCTCAAAAGCACTACAAAAAAAAAAAGGTCTTTTGTGACAAACTTTATTCGATGGCCCCTAAATATCGTCGCAAAAGGTCATTTTTTCAACTAAAAAACGTTGGCCGTCGAAAATATGTCAATATGATACATTTTATTTCCGACTATTAATGTACCCTCGGAAAAAGTCTCTATGGATGTTGGAAATACATTGTTTCTAGGCGGGAAGCCTTGGTGCCAGCTGTATTACTGACAAAACACATGGCCGTCGGAATGGTCATGGTTATTTCTGAGGGGAGGTTTTTACCCTCGGAAATAGTCACTTATTTCTGAGGGCAATTATGTGCGGTCAGAAATAATTGCATTTTACCAATGACATGTTTTGCTTCCCGAAAATAGTTGTCGATTTCCGACAAATAATTTTTGTTGTCGGAAGTAAATTTTCATTTCCGATTGCAATTAACCGCTGTCAGAAATAGTTATTATTTGCTATGGCATATAACTTGCATCGGAAAAAGTTGTCGAAAAAATTGAAAGCATGGGTTAAAAAAGTATAAGAGAATTTATTATTATTATTTTTTGAATGCCAATAACAACTATATTGAATTTGTAATGCATGGCTCAAATTAAAAGTAACTTAATAAGAAAATGAGCAAATATCTAAATTCAACAAAGACACAACACTTAGAAAGAAAATTACCTAAGCTCTCGGATGTGTTTGGGGCCATGTCCAATGGGTGCAGATGCCCGGAATCTTCTATTAAACTGAGTGTAAATTTTTCACAGTTATTTTCACTTCCAAAAATATTAGCCCATTATATGCCAGCCGACATGTCTCTTTGTCTTTTACTTTTTCATTTGTTTAGTATTACTTTGTCTTTTACTCTTCTCCCATGGCACAGACAATTACGATGTCATGGAAAGTAGAGACGACTTCTTGAACACGTCCGTGCACGTTGCGACAAAGGGTTTGGGGACGGTTGAAGCTGTAATTGCTAGTGTTTCTCTAAACTAAAAGCGAAGGAAAGAGAGAGAGGAAAGAAGAAAGAGAAAAGAGAGAAAAAGAAAGGAAAGCAGAAAGAAAATGTCTTATTCCTTCCAATCTTCTCTGGATCTTAATTTAGCTCCCCCAACACAAACAAGGGTGCAATCACTTGCACCAGTCTGGGCGCCCTATTTTGCGTCCTCATGAGGACCCGTGACTGTCAATGACTCGTTACTCCTTGACAACGATGTTGCCATTAGAGTTGCGAGGAGTCTGGTGACTCCCAGAGATCTGCGCATACTGGGAATGAGAGATGACAATCGCCTAGTGAGCGATGTCGTGGCAATGGGCGTGCAGAGTGTTGCATGTATCGTAAGTGTGGGGCATCGCCTCATTGTGAAAACTCATGAGGTGCAATTTCTAAAAGCTCAGTTGACGGCATAGCAAAAATTGGTTGATGAATATCAGCACGACAACAGAAGATTGAAGAATGATAAGGCAAAAAGGGAAGAGGAGCACCGATGCCAGCTCGAGTTTTTGCGGGCAGAAAATGAAAAGTTATCAATACTGGTAACTTTTTATGCTAAAGAAACGCAAAAATAGCCAGAGGCCTCGGAGCGACCGAGTAAACGCAAACGCGGAGATGACGACTCTAGTTTTGTTGAAGCTAAGAGAGTGATTTTTGGGAGCTCAAGTGATGAGCCCCAAGAAGCGGTGCGTGAAAATCCGAAAGAGGATATTCAGAGCACAAAACTAAAGGCTCTTTTGGTGGAATTATGAAGCATGGCGAGATGATGATGAAGAAGATGAGGGAGAGGATGAAGAAGAAGAAGAGAGAGAAAAAATGTTGTTTTTTTTTATTTCTATTTTTTATTGCAGCCTGTTTGAAGTGAAATAAAATTTGTTTACTAAGAGATTTCATCGCTGAAGCTACTTTTTTTGTCGCTAAAATGTTTTTTTTCTTGTTTTTTGTTAATTAAAGGATGGGGAGTTTCTCAAAAACAATAAATAAACATATTGTAATTTCGGAAAACAACAAATTTAGGGAAACAAAATCAATTGAAAATGATATAAATAAAGTTTTAAACATTCAAAGGCACACAAGCATACTAGTCATTTAAGTACATAAATTTTGTACCCTATATCAAAAAACAAAAAGCATAAATGAATGAAGAACACTCAAAGACTAGAGTCCAGGTTCACCAAATAATTAAAAAAAAACTAGAGACCAGGCTCCGAATTTTCTTTCCCTTTGTAACCCCAAGTTATGGTTTATATGTTATGTGAGCCTCAGAGCCTCAAATCCCATATGCTTTATATGTTAATTTATGGTTTGTTTTACGAAACATTATTGCCTACATTGACCCAACGTTTCAAGTCTATATATAATCACAAGAAGAAAAATCCGACATTGGTTAGGGGTAGGTAGGTGATCTAATTATTGTTGATTTTCGAGACTTTTGAAACGAAGACCTGGCTCAATTTTGACTCCATGAAGATGACTGAGGATAGGGGAAATGAATGATGAGAAGAGAAGCGTGATGAGTTCAACCACATAAACGGATTGAATGAAAGAGAAGGCTAAATTAGCTATTTATATATTTCAGTTTTGACTCCATTAGCTTTGTGTATATGTTGTGCATCATCATCAATATAGAATCTTATGTATGTGCATCGGATCCTACATCAAGAGGGTTTGAAAGAAAGGGTCTCCACTGGAACCGATTAAATTACAATTTAGTAAGAACAAGCCTCGCTCATGGTGGTATGACGGCAAGTTTAATTGTTTAGGGTTAGCTAAATTATGATCCAAGTTGGAATTGATTAATTAAATATTTATTATATGGCACGAGCCACATTATTTGGGACTTAAATTTGGTGCACAAATTTGGTGTCCCTAACATTACCTGAAGATTTAAATGTATAATTATCATATCTCAATATTACATCATTAAAGTGTTAAGTAAAAGGCTCCACAATAGTAAAAAAAATTACCTTTTTTCTGGAGAGCATGCATTTCTTTTATGATTGTAAGATGCTTTTCCTTTTAATGATATGTGTGAATGGCATCCATTTTTTCCATTTTCTCCCCTTGACCATCCTGTACTACTTTAATTTAGTCTTCAAAGAGATATTTTCGCCATCCACAAAAACAAGTAAAAGTTCAACTCAAATGAATCTCTATATTGAAAAAGGCATGACAAAAATAATTAATGAACAAATGCGCACACTTTGGAATTGTATTAATTCATGAAATTAATTAAAGGTTTCACTAGTTGACACATCAACTGTGGTCCCCATCTCTCACACTGGTGCTTGAACCAGGCCTACTTTTATAACGCCGAGCCACCAACAAATACACCATGAAATTAACCCCATTGATGGCTGTCAATATCCAATAAAAGTAATCAAACTTGCTCATGTTCAAGTCGTTCCTCAACCATCCTTGTTCTTCTCCACCAGTCGCATTGTATATGATCTCAACAAGCGCAGTGCTTAACCAACTCCCGATCCCAATCTCACTCAAAAATATTGCACTGCTTATGCTTCTCGTACCATCCATGGCTTCATCTTAGAAAAACTCCAAATTGGTATTAATGTGGTACACCTTTGATCTGCTCTATTGGAACCATCACTTTTCTTTTATTGCTATATATGCAGATGCACAAAAGCACAAACAAGCTCAATTTAAAATCTCCTACTTACGTATCAAGAAAAAACAAACTTAAACTCAAAGCCTAGACTAATTTTCTTATAAAAATGGAGTTCATTGTTTTTCATCTCAATTTCATTTGCAACTTATAACTCACATGGTATCCAAAATTTCAAGCAATGTATGACAACTCAATCAAGTTAACTCCATAAAAATGAGAGAACAACAATATATAGGAATATAATTCATCAAAAGCAAGCACTTGGTAAACTGGGAGAAGTATCACAGAAGTAATGAATGTACCCTTGCTTTTCTTTTAGCCATTTGTCAATGCATTCCATATGAAATTCATCACAACATAGGAGAACTCTTATTTTATCTCCTCCATCATACTCAGCCAAGCAAAACCCTCTTGAACAACAACAGACTTAATTAGAATTAAAACAAAAAAAATCCCACTAGAGAACAAACAATGTACATATGATTGAAAAGTTTTGAAGTGTAGGAAAAATGTTAACGTAGATTGAAAATCAAGTGGGACAACAAATTCCACCACCTTTTGTAATTTAGCTAGCAAGCAAGCAGGATATTACCTCGATGAGTTGAGTTCATGAATAATTTAGCCACCACCTTTTCTTTGAATAAATCATTGCATCAACTTTTTTTGTATGGCCAAAGGGTATCATGCTTTTAAAAAAGAGGGAAGTCTTCACGATCTACCTTTTTTTTTTTTTTTTTTTGGTAAACAGGAGGGGAAAAACCCCGAACACAACAACAACTAAAAGGAATTAGGACAGACTAATCTAGCTTTCGCTACACCAGCAATATCATCAAGGAGAAGAGAACCAATCCAAGCAGGAGCTTCATCAAAATAAAGGATACCCAGGTCTAGGTTGTAACTCCAGTTTGCCAACTCGTTAGGTATTCTTCTTCATAGTTTCTTCTTCTTCTTATGTCTTCATCTTTTTCTTTTTCTTCCAATTTCTTATTTGGTAGTGTCTGTTTATTTGTTTGCAAAATTAATTTGGTAGTGTCTGTTTATCTTACTCAATTTGCAAAATTACAAGTTAATCTGTTAATCTTTTTTATTTTCTGTCAATTTGGAATTTTCTCTTAGTTAAATACTTTGTTATGTAGTTCTGGCTTGTAAAAGAATGAATGGTATGTATAAAGTTTTATTTTCTGGCTTGTTAAATACTATGTTATTTGTCTTTTACTATAATTTGTTTCTATCTTCTCTCAATCAAATGTAGATAATATGCCAATTGATAAATCATGGATGCGATCAGGGAGGTCAACACATGAGTATTTTACTGGAGTTGCCAATTTTATTGATTATACATATAAGCATTTGAAGTATGATGACATGAAAACTTATTATCCTTGCATTAAATGTAGTAATAGGGATAGACGGGTTCGTGATGAAGTACACCAACATCTTCTGTTTAAGGGTATTAGGCCTGATTATACTCGATCGTATTTGCATGGGGAGGATGAGGATAATGATAGTGATGAAAGTGATAGTAGTAGTAGTAATGAAAATGAAGTGGATAATCTGGAGTCAATTGATGACATGCACGGTTTAATAGAAGAAGTTTTTCAGCAATGTTACCTTGATGCATATCAAGTGCAGCAATAATTGGAGCAACAAATCTTTTAACATGTTGTTGGAAGTGTTGAAAAAAGCATTTCCTTTTTGTAAAAGGTTGCCTACAACCAGGTATGGTGCAATGAAGATTGTTAAAGATCTTGGCCTTCATTATGAGAAGATTGACGCATGTAAGAACGATTGTGTAATCTATTATAAGGAGTATGAAAATTTATCTCAATGTCCTACATGTAAGATTTCACGATGGAAGTCACAAGGCCGGGGTGGGAAAGAGAAAGGTAAAAAGGTTCCCTGGAAGGTGTTGCATTATTTTCCACTAACGCCAAGGCTTCAAAGATTATTTATGTCTTCTAAGACTGCTGCAGATATGAGATGACATTATGAGGAACGTGTGAAAGATGGTGTATTAAGGCACCCAGCAGATTCTGAAGCTTGGAAATCTCTTGATAGAATACATGAGTCTTTTGGTAATGAGTCGCGCAATATACGACTTGGTTTGGGAAAAAAAAAAGGTAGAGGGAAGGCCAAGGGAGGAAAAGGAAAGGGTATGCTGATTGAAATATATAAGGGAAGGTAAACATATACACTACTTATTGCTATTACCAATAGTTATTCTAGTTATTTCTTAGACTTCGACAAGTGTAGCTTAATTAATTATCACTTATTAGTTTATTTGATGGCATATAAAGTTCTTTAATGATTTCAATTTCCTCCAGCATTGTAACCAAAGAAGCTGCTCAGAATATAGGTGTACTTTTCAAGCAAGAGATTAAAGGAGCTTGGGTAAAATTTTCAGATTATCCAGAGACTCAAGTAAATCTATTATTTGACCGTTTCATCGAAGCTGGATATACTTACACATGTTTAGAGGAAGAATTGAAGGCTGCATTCACTGGACATATTTAAGAAAAAATTGCTGATTGGATGTGGAACTTGAGAAGGCCAATTTTTCAAAAATACAAAAGCACTGGTTAGAGATATGCAAACCGCCCAGAGAATGTACCTGATCCTGCAATATGGATTGCAATGGTTAATGGTTAAAGCCTGAGTGGCTGGTAAAAGTTAATTTAAATAAGATGTTTTAGCTATACATAATTATTAAGATACCATTCTACGGTGGGTTATTAATTTTTACATCATTTGCAATAACCATCTATTTGATGGCATCTACTTTGAATTATATTTGCAGGATCAAAGTAAAAGAAACAAAGCTAATCGGGAAAAATCAACAATAGTGCATACCACAGGTTCAGTTCCAATGGCGAAATACCAAAAAGATGAGGTAAACAATTGAATATTTTATGTAAGGCATGTATGTAAAGGTCTTCAACTATTTTCATTGTTGAAGCTATGATTGTGAAGTTGGTGATTGCACTAGGTATCATGATTAGAGCTTATGTCATTTTTTTTTAAGGGAACCTGGATGACTGAATTTATTTGTCTTATCATATTCATGTTTTCTTGTTTACAGCTTGATCGAACTGGAATTGAACCTAGTCCAATCGATTGTTTCAAAAAATTTCATATAAATAAGGGTAAGAATGGAGAAGGAGAAAATTGGCCAAGCGAAAAGGCGAAAGAACTTTTTGTATGGTTTCCACTTCAATGTCCAACTTCATATTTTTCCATTAGCATGATATTGTGTCTATATATGAAACATGTGTTTATAATTTCACTACAGGAAAAAATGGAAAACAAAAAGGCTGATGTTGAACAGGAAAACCTTGATGTCAATGATTGGGATATATATAAGGAGGTGATTGCCCCTAGTCATGGTCGTGTTCTTGGCTTAGGCGGTGGCGTCAAAGCTAAAGATGTATACTACGCGTCAACTAACCAAAACTGTAATAAGCATAGGTGCGTGGAATTGGAAGAAAATCATGGGCATTTGAAAGAGGCATTGAATGATGTCAAAGGTCAATTGAGCACTTTGCAACAACAAGTTCAAATGTTGATTAACAATAACCCACAAAATTCTGCTAACTGTGCAAGGCAATCACCTAATGCAGTATAGCTTTTGTTATGTATATTACTTCTTAATTGTATTTGTTACTCTCATTTTCAAATTCTATCAAGTGTTATCATAATTCTTTATTTTTTGTTATTATTATACCAGGACAATGTTGCAAGCTGTTCCGATGCTTATCTTAGTGACAATGTCGTGGAGGAGCCCAACTAGTTCTTGTATCATCTCCCAAAGACATTTTATTTAGTAATGTCAGACTTAGAAATTATATTCAAATTTTAGAAGTTGGAGACATATACGAGTTGATATGAAATGAATGTTGTTTAGTTTTTTAATATTAATGAATGAAAAAAACATATTTATGAAAAAAGTTTCTAATTGGAAATATTATTTATATATTTTATTATAAAAATGTAATATTTATTAGAATCATTATTCTATTTACGACAGGTCTGATTACATTTTCGACATCCTTGTTCATCGTAAAAAAAACTTTTACGGCAATTTATGTTGATCGGAAATATAACTTACGAGTCATTTCTGAGAATAGTGATTTCATTTACGACACCACATTCTCATTGTAATTGTCTATTTTCGATGACACGTTTCATTATTTCCAACCGGTCTACACCGTCGTAAATAACATTTCTGACGACCTGTGTTCCTCATAAATAGATCCTATGCATTATTTCCAACAAAGAATAATTATTTTTCGATGCAATTTTGCCATCGAAAATGTCTATTTCAGATGAACAAACATTGTCGAAAATAAATTTAGTCCTCCGAAATAGTATTTCAGACAAGATTTGTTGTCAGAAAAGTTTGGTCTGAAACAACAAAAGCTCGTCGTATAAGAAACAGTTCCGACTAACTTTGAATTATTTCCGACAATGTTGGTATATCAGAGATACTAAATTATCATTGTTTGCCAAATTAGTTTTCGACGACATCATAATATTTACGACACACATCGCTGGTCGAAAATAAAAACTTTTCTGACGGCTCGTCGAAAATGTACCTTTTCCGATGATCGCTTTTCCAACGCCGTCTGACGGCCATCTGCTTTCGGAACAACGTTTTTCCAACAAAGAACTGGTATTTCCGACATCATTTTGCCTTCGCAAAAAAGGTTTTTTTTTTTTTGTAGTGAAGGTATCCCCAAAATAGCAGTCACAACATAGTTAAATCCTAGATGAACCCAAAATAGTTACAAAACACCATTCATCTTGTAGTGCATCTTCTTCTCATTGGTAACTTGTTTGGTGGCTGTGAAGATGATGCACCATTGGTTGTTCCAGTGACTCTCCCTTTGCTCACTGTTTGAGATGATGATCTTCCTAAGCCTCTCATTCTCCCTCTCCCTCTATCACCTCTAGTTGCTGCAACCTAGAAGCAAAATTTGACATAAGTGATTGAGGTTATTCAAATGACATAAGAAAATATGAGTATGAAACCATATTCAAATATCACTTACAAGTTGGACCATTTCATTTGGTCCAATTGGTGCACTTCCTTGGATATTTGGAGGTAATGCATGAGGTTGAGGTTGAGATGATGATCTTCCTAAGCCTCTCATTCTCCCTCTACTTGTACCACCCCTAGTTGTTGCCACCTACAAGCAAATTTTCACATGTGTGATTGAGGTTATTCAAATGACATAAGAACATGTGAATATCAAACCATCTTCAAATATCACTTACATGTTGGGCCATTTGATTTGGTCCAATTAGTGCCCTTCCTTGGATATTTGAAGAAAAGGCTTCAGTTTGGCCTTGGGCTTGGTCTTGGGCTTGGGCTTGGGCTTGGGCTTGAGGTTGAGGTTGAGATGACGATCTTCCTAAGCCTCTCATTCTTCCTCTACCTCTACCACCCCTAGTTGCTGCCACCTACAAGCAAATTTTTAGTTTCAGTTATAAACATAGAGGTTATTTAATGACAAATCAGACCATCTTCAATATCACTTACTAGTTGGCCTTGGGCTTGGCCTTGGGGAGCTGGAGCTTGGCCTTCAATTGCTTCAGCTTGCATCTGGAATCATTAAAAAAATAGGTTAAGTTGGGTTTTAGGTCATAAAATAAAGGTAAGGAATCTTAGGCCAGCTTTTACCTGTTGGACCCTTTCACATCCTCTTCTGTTGTGTCCTTCTTGACCACATCTTGTGCACCGAATCTTGATAAAGATTCGTCTAAGCCTTCTAGGTTGTGGTTTCCAATTTGGTGATTTTGGATTTGGCAATACTGGAGCTAGTTCCACCTCCCCTGGTTCTTTAGTCCTCACCTTCCTTAGCCTTCCTGGTTGGATTCTAAAGTTGGGAGGCGAAATTGCAAGTAAACTACTCCTTGGCCATTGGTCAATGGAAGGAACAGGTCCAATCATAGGGCCATATTTTTAAGTAAGCCTCTTTCTTGTACAATTTATCCACATAATTCTCTATGTCTTCATTTCTTTGGACAATAGCAGAAATTGCATGTGAGCAAGGAATCCCACATAAGTCCCATCTTCTACAAGAGCAAGTCTTCGCTCTTAGATCTATAGCAAATTCTCCCCCATACATATGACTTATTTGATAGTTCTTCTCCCCAGCCAACCTTGGTATGCATTGACTTGATGCCAACTTATTTTTCTCTATTATGTTGAAGATTCTAAGACCAACAGTATACCTCCAATGTTGACAAGATGCCCTTCTATTAGCCATCCTAATCATAATATACATCCTTATTCTCTCAAGGCATGTTAGGATTGGCTTATCCTTTGCATCCACAATGGCTACATTGAAGCTTTCACATAGGTTATTTAACAACAAATCACACTTATAGTGTGTTGCAAAATGAGATCTTGACCAATTTTTTCCGGCCTCTCAATTAGCCACCCCTAAGCATCTGCATCATCCTTCTTCATATTATCCATCTCTGCTTCCCACCAAGGCAATGTGGTTGCCCTCGCAGCAGCCCATAGCAAATGTTTCAAAGCAAGTCCTGTGTGCTGACCTCTGAAGTTGTTATACAAATGTCTCACACACATTTTGTGTTCAGTATTTGGTAGAACTGTTTGCATAGCAGGAATTAGCCCATTCTGTTTATCACGTATAAACGCCCATGCCAAACCATTTTGGATCCCCAAGTCTGCAATTAAGAGTTCTAGAAACCATATCCAACTACTTTTGCTTTCTATTTCAACTATAGCATAGGCCAATGGGAACATACCATTGTTCCCATCAACACCAACTGCAATTAAGATCTGCCCTGAGCAGGGTCCTTTTAAGTGGCAGCCATCAACACCTATGACAGGCCTACACCCTTCTAAGAAACCCTTTTTAGAACCAGCTAAACAAATATATAATCCGTTCAAACAATGCATCATCACCTGCTAGTTCAGTTTTAATTACCACAGTACTTCCAGGGTTAGTCTTCTTAATTTGCTCTGCATAATCCCTTAATCTCTTGTATTATTCCTTGTACGAACCTTGAATGACCTTCTTAGCCAATTTCATTGCATAGTGTTCCCTCACCTCATCTTGAAGTTGCCCCACAGTCCAATTGGGATTTCTTCTCATCTTATCACAAAATCTTTGTGAAATCCATGTTGAATTAGCATATCTCAACCTGTCTACTCTGCCACATGTATGTTCAGCATGTATAACCTTTACTACAAAAGTGGATTCCTCTTTATCAATCCTAGATGCATAAAGAACAAATGCACAGTTCCCAGATCCACGACACAGGACCTTCACTCTCCTCTTATCATTTTTAGCAAAATTTCAACAGCTTGCCGTTTACAATGGCATACTCCTTTATTGCTTATTTCAAGTGCTCCCGATTTGCAAATTGCATCTCCAAATGAAACTCTGGTTTTTTTAAGGTCAGTAGCTCTCCTATATTGCTTGAACTTTGGTAGGCGAATCCTCTGATTTTTTGTCACATGTTGACTACTATTCTCATCATCTGAGGTGTTCCCATCAGAATATAAAGTATCAAAATCTACCCCGTCATCAGAAATCTCTCCTGGCCCTTGTGTTTCAATCTCAACATTCACTTCTTCATCACAAGGCATATTGATGTCCACATTACAACCTTTGTTTGCCTCCTCATCTTCACTTAACTCATAATCACTATCCACAAACTCTGAATCTTCTTCTTCTTCATCAACTGCAGCTTCACAATCTCCAAGAGAAACAACATGCTAATCAGTATCTAAAGCCTCATTAACCTCCTTCATTTCGTCTTCATTAAATCTCCCATAGTTGTATTCTTCACTCTGCAAACTAGGCCATTCCATAGATGTTTGAGTCCATGTCTTTTCACTAGTTTTTTTGTCAGTATAGTATAACACTAACACTCTGTTACTTGTTATGCAGTCAACCATGTCACATATAACACTGTCATTGTCAATGAGCTTTACATTAGTTTCACCATTACTGTCATACATCTTACAATATATTTGCAAACCTATCTCCTTCTTAGTTAGGTCCACTTCATATCCTAACGCTATACCTACTTTCCTTAAATCCAAGAGTGATAGATAATCATCCACACAGTTGTCCAAATAACACAATGTCCCCCCTTATACACCCCATCTTGTACAACACCCCCATGGTGAATTTCCAAAGTGCAGAACTCACCCTTATCTGCAAATGAAGCAGTAATCTCAGTTCAATATATTCAACACCAATTTTTAAAATCTCTACTCACCTAAATAAGGACAAATTACACTTCAATTAAAGCAAGGATAATACATACCAAGTGTGCTAGTGTGTGTAACTGTGCAATCAATTGATTCAAATCATACAAGTAGGACCACAAACCCTTAAATTCAACCAAGGATAGTAGGACCAAGTATGCACTCAATGTCTGACCAAAACACAAGGTATGCGTTCAATATGGACATAAAGACAAAAGAAAACAGTTTTTTATTTGCCCAAAAGAGAGACAATAACAAAACCCTCAATTGCTGCATAGTTGGAGCAGACACAGACAGAATTCCAAAACACATAAAGCATTTAACATATAAAAAAGCATTTCTTGTACTTCCATTAGCATCGCATATCGTATATGGGGGGGGGGGGGGTCTCCAGACGACTTGAATTCAAACTCCATCAAAGTTGTTGACAACACCTATCGACCCCACAATGAGATAACCAACATGTATTGACCCATACGACCTTAATACACAACGACATAGACAAAATCAACTCAAACTATCGTCCAATTCTTCAACTTTTTGGCTTTTGTCTGAAAGCTTCAGTAGAAACCCTTTTGTCTGAAAGCTTCCTCTTGTTGACTCTTCAGCTTTTTCGTTTCTTGTTTGGTTCGTACCTCTGGTCAAAGTTCTGATTTGTTATAACTCGTATCAAAGAATCTAAAAGAGTAAAAGTCTTTTTTGTCCCTCAAAACCAACCTGAAAAGACCATCTACCCCTAAATTTAATGAAAAAGTTGACAGAAGTAACAGTGAGACTAGTTGTCCAAACAAAACTAAAGTTAAACGACCACGGGTACCATTTTGGAAATTAAGGTACTCAAATGCAAATCAGGTCAAAGTTGGGGGACTAATAAAACCATTAACCCATTTTTAGTTAGTATTTTGAAAACTTTGCATGAATAGAAGGTGTAAAAACAATTTTATTGACCAATTATCACTTGAGGAGCTCAATCTGCCTGAAATTGAGAAATAAAAGTCATGTTCTTTCTATGCATCATTATCACGTCACAAGCTAAAATCCTACAAATCAATATTTTTAAATTTCAATTCACTCCTATTCAATTATGGGAACATTTTTTCTTACCACTTTAACCCAAGGCACCACCCTTTTCAACACTTGACACGTGTTCACAGGCATAACCATGGTTCCACACATACAAAGCAAATAATTAACTTTGGTTATGCTCATAGACACATGTCAAATATTTAGAAGAGTGGTGAATGTACACCTTAGGTTAAAGTGGTGAGCAAAACTATTTCCTTCAATGTTACATTGTAATCACAGCTCTCACTTAGTCTACCATTTCTTGTCTCCCTCTCTCCTTCGTATCTTCTATGTTATGTGCCTAAGCAAACTCCATCCACGAATGAAAAATGTAATAATGACACTGACACCACTGAGCATAATATAAATAGTTCAACATCTGAGCAAAAGTGGATCAAGGAAGATGGGTAGGGATTAACGAGAATTGCAGCCAAACAATGCTTTAACTCCATTCCATACATGTGTTTTAATAATTTCATAAATTTTGTTACACAATAATTTCTGGTTTGGTTAGTGTTCTTTTGTTAATTAATGGGTTTATGTGTAATGATTCTAAAACTTCATGGGGTGTTAGTGAAATTTTCAAAACCTCAAGGATTTAGGTGAAAACACGAAATACACAAATTCCCAGACGAGAAAGATTGCCCCAATCTCGGCGACCCACGTAGAGTGAGAGAGAGAGAGAGAGAGAGAGAGAACTATGGGAGACGACGAGAAAATGAAGAACGAGGCTCTCCAGATTATCGGGCAACAACAGAACTTGCCCACTCTTGTCGTCTTCGATCTCGATTACACTCTCTGGCCCTTCTATTGCGAGTGCTGCGACGAGGATGAAATGCCATATCTCTATCCACAGGCCTCAGCCATAATGTTTGCTCTCAAAGACAAGGCCATATCCATGGCTGTTGCTTCAAGGTCTACAACTCCTGATATAGCCAAATCATTCCTTCAAACATTGGGCATCCACTCCTTGTTTGTGACCCAGGTTTGTCGTGACCCATTCAACTTTTCTTTTTCTTTTTCTTTTTCCTCTATTGGTTCAATTTCAATTGCAATGTTTCTATATTATGCATGGTTTCTTTCTTGGGTTTCAATTGCATTTTGTGTTTTTGTTGTAAAAGAATTGTGGGTATGTTTTCTTTGAACTAAATGGTATTTGGGTTTTTGTTTATGCAGGAGATTTTCTCCAGTTGGACTCACAAAACAGAGCATTTTCAAAGAATTCATGCAACCACTGGGGTGCCATTTAGCTCAATGCTTTTCTTTGATGATGAGGATAGGAATATTCAAACGGTAATTTATCTGCCCCCTTGTGCAGCCCTCATATTCACATCTAGAACCCATATAAGATTGATTATGTTAGGTACATTGGGATGAAATGATTTGGATTTTGAGTTTTGACAATATAATGTCATGTTTTGTGTTTGAAATGATTAGATTCTATGATTCATTTGAAATTCATCTCTTTATTCTTTTTCCTTTCCTTCTAATTACAAATCCTTATTCATAGCCCTATCAAGCAATTCATCTTTATAATGTAAATTAAATTAATCACTCTTTCAACATGGACCCTTAATAAAGATAACTATAATTTGATACATGCTAAGTGTGTTACATTACATGGTATTTGCAGGTATCCAAAATGGGTGTAACAAGCATTTTAGTTGGTAAAGGGGTGAACCTTGGAGCTTTGAGGCAGGGATTGTCGGAATTCTCTCGAAAGTCAGCTTCATCTAGCCGGAGGTAGTCGAGTTAGTTTGCCCCCCATTTTGGAACTGTAATGCTTAGTGGCATATGTAGTTGCTATGTTAATAATTCATACGAATGAGAATGTGATGTATTGTAGCTCGAATACAAAGTTTATACATGCTTGTGTGCCACCAAATGTAACTATCATTCATGGTACCTCAGATACATTCAACTCATTGACTTGTCATTGGCTAAATGGTACCAGATTCTTATACAGTATGTTGGAAGAATTCATTTATGTTATCTACTTTGAATGCAGATTGTCTATCTTTTAGATTTTAGGACAGTTGATGTTGTTGAGGTCCAGCATTTTATCTTGCCTCTCTTGTATCTTGCTAGTTATTCAAAGTAATGATCAATTTGGAACTCTGCATAGGATGCTATAAAACGTGCAGGTAAGGATATCTATTCTCACAGAAAAGATGCATTCTGCTAAATTCTCACCAAGTAAGAGAATTTTTACATCAAATGTATTCAGGACTTCTTTGCATATACTTGTTTTGATAAAAAGACAGGTAAACTCCTGAACATCTTCCCATTATTTTTTTGCTCGATTTTATTAAGACCAGACACCAACTGATTACATTTGGTTTAGCATTTCAACACATAAATTAACCATCAAGATTGATACTTCCAGTTAACTGGTGTAATTAACACAAGAACAGTAAGAATTGTAACAGGCACCTGTAAAAAGCACATGTAACGCACATGCTTTTAATCTTCCGGAAATGCTCTCAAATACCACTATTTATGTAGCAAAGTTCTTAAATAGTACTATTATTGTGGCAAATTGACAATATCGACAGTATGGACATAATATTGATACTTTATTTATGTCATATTAAAATATTTCATGTCGAAATAATGTAACAATATCGACGGTATCGACATCTATTATGGGACTATTTGCTTCAGTTTTGATGCTATTTCAATATTCAAGAGCATTTCCCTTGATCTTTTCTAATTGAGAGCATGCACGCGTAATGCATCCATATGAGAGCAAATGTAATTCAATGTTTGACTAAGGAAAATCGTTTCAGAGATTCAGTGTTCAGAATGCACCAATTTAAAGTTGTATGAATTGTTAAAGTTGATATATTCAAAAGTTTTGAAGAAGAGAAAAAAAATGTTTTTCAAGAGGAAAGAGTTCGCAACATAACCTTAAAAATTGAAGAGACATTAGCTGAAGCATATAAGCAAACTAAAATTACTTGCTTACAAGGAGAAATCAAATTTGTGGAACTTGTTCTAGTCATAAACAAAATACTTACACGCATATGGATCGTCATACACAAGCTAAAAAATCCATGGTTAATAATTGATGTTCTGAATCATATATTGGTTATGAGCTAATTGTTGAGGTCTCTAAATGGAGATCTTCGGTCAGAAATTGCTTCAGATATCTTCATCACGGTAGGCGTACAAACATTCTCTTGTTCTGGGTCAACAAGCTCATCATTCCATTTGACATCCATTCTGGAACCTTTGTTGTCAAAAGAGAGCATTATCTTATCCAACATGCTCGTCAGTTGTTTATCTGTACTGGAGAACTCGCCGATCTTATCACCCAGCCCTCCAATAAACACCAATAAGTTTTCCTTTTCTGATGACAACTTAATGACATCTTCAAGTAAATTTCTTCTTTCACTTTTTAGCTCCTCAATCAAGGCATCTGAGTTTATCAGCTTTGTCTTCATTTGATTAGTTAGTCTCTTCACTTCTAGCTCTTTTGTTTCCAGTTCAGCTTCAGCCTTCAATGCTTGTTGTTTTGACTCACACAAGGATGTTTGCTGTGATTCCAGTTTCTGCTGTATATTACAGATTTCCTCCTCAAGTTCCAGAGCCATCAACTTCCTTTCTTCAATTTCAAGTGCAGCCATAACCTCAGCAGCAGTGATTTTCTCCCAAGCTTCGTGGATCAGATCAATTTCTGCCTGTTTCTCAGCTAGCTGTGAAGAGAAAGAATCTAATGAGCAATTAAACTTATGTTCCAAGGACTCCACAAGCTGCATGAGATCATTCACTCTCTGGTATTTCTGTTCTACACGTTGGATGAGCTTCTCTTTCTCATGCTCAAATGTTCTCTCTGCATCAATTTGTGCCATCACAGCACCTGTGAATTCTATCCTCAATGATTCTTGCTCTAGCCAACTAATCTCTTTCTCCAGCTGCTCTAAGTTCTTGTCCTTCTCTCTAGCAATTTGGAGAAATATTGAATTCTCTGATTCAAAAGACATTTCCGTCTCTGTCTTTACAGAATTAGCATCCTTTGTATCAAACCTCTCAAGCTTCTGCTCCAGTAACACAATCTTCTGCTGGAGGTTATCTATTATTTTGTCTTTCTCTTCAAAAATACAAAAAAGACCATTTTTCTGTTGCTTGATGGTTTCCCCGACATCTACCTGTGCAAGAAGAGAAGCTTCCAACTCTTTACGCATTCCAAGACTTACTTCAAGATCACTTCTTAAGCGCTCTGCAATCAATTTCCATATTTCCAATTCAAATTCAATTTCATTTCCGTCACAGATTTTCTCAGCCAACTCAGTATTTGTTCTCTCCAAGGCATCATTAACTTCTCTAAGTTCCCTTTCAAGAACGCTTTCCATCTGCGAAACTTGCTGATTCAAGCAAAGTTCATCCTTTTCACACTCTTCTTTGACACCTGTCTGTACTGTTGTAAGAACAGCATTCTTCCTCTCCAGCTGCTGCATCAGTTGAGAAATATTTTGTTCTTTCTCTTTTTCACGCAGATCCATTTCAAACTTACCATTCACAATCTTCAGTTGAGCCTCAGAAATTCCAAGTTTTAAAACCAATAACATGACAGAAAGCTCCTCATTTTCCAACTTCAGCTGCATACTTAGAGAATGACAGGCTTCCAACTCCATCTTGAGCTCTTTTATCGTTCCATCTTTATGCTCTAGCTCAGACAAATAGTTTCTCACATCACTTGTCATCTTTTCTAGTTGAGAGTTCCATTCAGCTCCTTCGGCCTCGTTTGTTGTACTGTCCCTGTGCATCTGCTCCACTTCCATCCTGAGTTCTTTTAAGGCAGCATCTCTACTCTCTAACTCAGATCTAGAGTTGTTCAGCTCCACTCTCATTTTTTCCAGTTGAGAGCTACATTCATATTCTTTAGCCTTAAGATTTGATGTGCAGTCTCTGAGCATCTGTTCCAGTTCCATCCTGAGCCCACTTATTGCTGCATCTTTACTCCCTAACTCGGACTTATGTTTGTTCAATTCCCCTGTCATACTTTCCAGTCGAGAGCTCCATTCAGCTTCTTTAGCCCTATGACTTGCAATACAATCTCTGTGCATCTGCTCCAGACTTTTGAGCTTGTTTCGCAGCTTTGCGAGAGAAGGTGAACCTGGTGCTGCTTGGATTTGGGCTTCCTGCAGTTCTTTGAGAGAAATTCGCAACTCCTGATTTTCTTGCTGCAGCTTCCCTGTCTGATATTCCATTTCTTTATAAAATGTCTCTTTGGTGCTTAGAGACTGTCTTAGAGATGCAATTTGTTTGTCCCTCTGAGCAGTCAAGCATTCCAGTTGCGATTTGGCATCCTCGCGCTCAGAAAAGACATCCTCAAAGCGTGTTTGGAATTCAGAAACTTGAACTTCCAGATACTTTCTCCGGCTTTCTTCATGAGCCAGGGCTTGGTTGCACCTCTGCAGCCGGTTTTGAAGATCATCTGAAATTCTGGTTTGAGAATCTAAGCTTGTCTGCAATGAACAAATCTCATCAAGCAATGAAGACTTCTCCATCTCCCATTCCTTCTTACTTGCCTTGAACTGTTCTCGGACCTTGTCATGTGCTTCTTCTAGATGTCTGAACTGCTCCTTTTTCCATTTTAGCTGATCTTGAACCTTCTGATTGTCCTCCTCTAGTTTGAGTATCACATCATCTCTCTCTCTTAGTTCTTTGGGTGCATTAGCTTTCTTCTCTGCTTCAGAAATTTTTTTCTGTGAAACTGATAGACGGCCTTTAAGGCCTTCAATCTCTTCTCTATATGCACAGATTGTTTTCTCTTGATCCATTTTCTTCTCATTTGCCTCATCTAAAGCCAATACCATCACTCTGTTTGTATCTTCCAATTTTCGGTACTTCTCATCACTACCAACTCGAAGTTTATCGTTTGCAGCTCTAAGATGTTGGACTATGGACTCTTTATCTTTCAAACTGCATTTAAGTTCTTCACACATCTGCTGTGCCACAGAGATTTCCTCTGCCTTCTCATTTAGTTCTTGAGCCTGCTTCTCAATTTTCGAACTTGCCTGCTGGAATTTAGTGAGCTGCTCATTGTGGGCTTTCCTCAAGTTTTCAGATAATTCTGCTTTGCTTTTATATTCTGCCCTGACCTTCTCAAGCTCAGCTTTAACTTTGTCCAGCTCTTCACAAACCTTGTCCATATTCTTTCTTTCAGGAGTATGAATTTCCAGATTACGAAAAACGACCTGTTTTCAACAAAAAACATAACTTAAATATATAAGCGGTCTCAACAGAATAAGAATTGAAAACAATGCAGCTAAAGTAATAGGCCTGGAAATGGCAATCATGCTTGGACAGCTCCAGAACCATGAATCTCTTTCTTTCTGCCCTTTCCTTTCCTTACGAAACGAACCGGAGGCTTTTTTGTTTCTAGTAATATTAATACTAATAAAGAATGTCAAGAATTTAGCTCATACTAATATGTGATTCTTTCACTCGAATAGGTGAATCTTGCAGAAAATTTGTGCAGTTGTAAGGATGTCAAAGACATTGATACTTCAGCAAAAGATGAAACATTTGTGTTTTTAGTTAAGCCGTGTGAATAAATGTGTCTGGAAACTCAAATTAACTCCTAGAAAATAATGAGGACCAAAAGGAATCCAAGGATATTCTGAATATACACGTATATGGAAGGAAAGGAACTGATAAACTGAATGATCTACAGCTATAAAGTCATTGTCAATTCTTTGGCTCAGACATTGTTGTTTGGCCTTGATCCAGAGAAAAAATCCCCATAAAATCTGAATATGGAAAATGCATGCTTTGTTTGTTTGGTGAGAAAATGTGAGAAACAGAAAGAAACTAATATCTTGAATCTTTCAAATTTCCAACTTGAGGAAGCTAATACCTCCCTTGTACTGAGCCAAACACATAATCAAAGCGAAAATAAAACCCAACAGAGGACAAAAAAGAACAAATCAAGATTTCATATTTGTTTTGTTTTCATTTTCTTCTTACTGTTAGCAACCAAACATAAAAATCAACGAATGTAGAAGTGACATGGAAATTAAGAACTTAGAAGCATATAAAAGCATAAAATGAAGCAGTCCTAAGTCTCCGACTTAACCAAACCAAGAAATCACAAGAAGCAAAAGAGAAATGTAGCAGAAATTTCAAAGAAAATAAGATAAATCTAACATAATAATGAATGCCTCAGTAATTGGTTTCAAAGGAAAATACAGGAAGGAAAAGGTTTTCTTGATAATTCTTTCAATTTCCTGAGATTTCTCACTGACCGAACAAGTTTTTGAGAAAAACAAAGAGAGCCCAGAAAGATACCTTGCTCGGAGACCATAGATTCTTCCTTAGGCGAGGACTTAACGCAAGTGTTGTGAAGTTTTCTGGTTCTTTGTGTTGAAGAAAGAAAGGAAAAGCAAATGCGAGAATAGAAAGAGAACTAGCCGTTAAGACTCAAGGGTGGGCTTTTAGCCTTGGTGGATTTTAAAATGTTTGGTACGGAATATTATCTAACGGCCTTATGGTGTGTTTCTAAACGGCGTTATGTTTTTATCTAGCCGTTGGTATTTGGGACTGGATTTGGATGGGCTTTCCAATACGTAAGAAATCATTAGGGTTTGGATCCACTGGGAAAAGAGGGATCGATTTCATTGTGGATAAGATATAGAGGTAGGAACTTAGAACAGAAGTTTGGGGAAAAAAAACCAAGATTGTGAAGGATAAAAATACAAAGAAATCTAATCCCCTCTTCGAAATTAACACATTGTTAATCCAATCAAATTTCAGGTTGAGCTCGAGGTATGAGTTCAACCCGTCCAAATACAACTCAAACTTGCATGCGGGCAAGAGATCTTGCCCTTGGGTTGAAACCATCGGCCAAGATTGAAACATAACTAAGTCAATTTCACCCAATTTTGACCTATCTTTCACATTTGTTCCGTCCCACTCAACGCCAAGGGAGTTCAGAAACCACCTTCATTTTACCCAAAGAAGGCATTCTTTCTGGAGAAGTTGTGGGCTTGCCAACAAAACCATGGTGGTAGTTGTTTCCCAACAAAATTTGGTTTTCTAAGGAACCTCGAAAATCCTTGGTGCTTCTCTTGTGGTGTTTACCATATGGTTGGAAATGGATTTCACCCAAATGTTTCAACAATCATTGTTTTCCTAAATCTTTTGCTGAGGAACCATGAGAAATGTTGATGAGAAAATGGTGCTCCGATTTTGAAGGAGAAATTTGAAAGTAGTTGCAATTTTGGGAGGAGTAGAGCTTTTGTCGTGGGAAAGAAATATATTTTCTCAAAATTAAAGGTGAAATGGTTGTAGAAAATTGAGTCAAACTGACCCTTGTTTTGACAAAACAAAAAAACTGACCCATTTTTTAACCCAAAAAAAAAAAAACACTGACCCATTTCATCTAACAAAACAGAAAAACTGACCCATTTGAACCAACTAATAACTAATTACAATTTAGACCCACGCTTTTGATTAAAGAAAGAAATGATTAGTTTTTATATAAAAGAAAAACAGACCCAAAATTTATTAGAAACAAAAACTAAGCACGCCTACAACCGTCAGGTCTACAATGAAAAATAAAATAAGATGAAAACTCATTACTTTATTACAAGTTAACCCAAAATCTAGTTAATTCTCTTTTCACACTACCCTCTCTACCGAAATTCTTACTGTTAGGCAGGCACTGAAACTCAAAAAGAGGTAATGTGTGAGTGCGTACCAAGAAACTAGTTTTAATATAAGCCACAAACAAATGACTACAAAAAGCAAAAGCCCACACAAGTTGAAGTTATGATAAGAGGTTTAAGAACACAACCACATGCTCTACCCTATTGTCATGGCAAGTTAATGACAATTACTATTCACATGGGAATTTTATTTTTCTATATGAGATTAATAATAATAAAAAATTAGGTTTGTATAAAATAAAAAATAAAAAAAGATTTTACATTTTTTGGTAATTTTTCAGAATTTTTTACTTTTTTTTTTTTATACTGATGTCGGCGTCCTTAGACAACATCTCAGGCTATTCTTGTTTTCGAAAGTGGTCAGTCTTTCGTGGAACCCACGACCTGCCCAAGCTAGATTTGTGCGATGGAGCGAATTTCTTCAACTTGGGGAGGTCTTTTGTCCAAACTAGACTTTGCGGTGGAAGTGCTCTTAGAAAGAATACAAAAAGCCAAAGCTGGAAGCTTTGCTTGTTTGTTGAAAGTCAAAATTTGATTAATATTTGCTAGCTAGCTATGCATTGGGTGGCACTGTTTTTCTCTTTCAAGGCGGCCTTTTGGTCTAACCCTTCCTTTTATTATCATGTAACGTGCCAATTTGCAAAATCAACTGTTCCTCTTTTTTGTATCTATTAGGCTGTCAATATGAGGAACACTTGTGGATTGATCGGAAACCCCCATTACCTCTTTTCATAATGCGTTTCTACTAGTTCTAATTTCTTTTTAAAGTGTTTTATGCACTTTTCATTTCTACTAAAAATTTAATATTTCATAAAGAAGTTAAGTCAAAATTTGATTTACACTCACATCAAGAGTTCGATTTTCATTCTTCTCTTTTCGTATATCTTATTTGCATTCTTTCAAATAAAGAAAAAATGGAAATATAATATGATAATTGTGTATCTACATCATTGAATTTTTTATATAAAGAAAAAAAAATGATATGATAATTGTGGGATTGTGTAGTTATTTCGGTTCTAAGATGGATTTAAGGGGTACAAGGATTTAAACTATTACATACATTGACCTGGTCTTCAACACCACCCTATCATGTCCATCAACCATCACCGTCCTCCTCCGCCACCTTACCATGGCACCACCATCGCCGCCACCCCTGCTACAACCACCTTGTCACGGTCATCATCATTACTATCCGAACAACCACCATAAGAGTCACTAAACACCGAGTGTTTATTCTCAGTTGGATTAATCAGGCATTTCCCTTTCATCGTTGGGGTCTTAAGACATGCCACATTTGACTATGAATTGCTCAAGTAGTTTCCTTCAGGACTTTGATTTTAATAAGAATTTGTGAGTCACAACAAATTCATATCTTCCCGGAAACTGTGATTAAAATAATAATAAAAACTCGTAAATATCTGAAATTAGGGAGCTAAAAAAATTCAGCCAAAGCTTGAGCAATTCTTCAATAATTTAATGCAAAGACCTTAATATAAATACAACAATCATGGTCATTTTGTAATTTTCCTAGAAGCTTGATCCGTCGGCTGACCTAGTTTACACGTGTCAGTAACTTGCACCGCAAACACACGCAATGATTGGGTTTGTAACCACCACGTCAGCAATTTCGGACGGTACTGGGCCTCCACTTGTCATTAATTAAAAATTACCCCATTGATTAGTCCCATATTTAGATCAGATCTTAAATAATTTGGGGGAGCACAGTAAGATCCATGCTCCGCCGGACCATTTGACCAGAAAGTTAAGATCGTGACCGTTGAATGTGCCACGATAAAGGTTCAAGATAAAATGAAAGTAAAAAACAAAAGGGAGAGCTTCTATTATAAATTCAGAAGGAGAGGTGGCATTCTCACTTGGTTTCTCAGAAAACACAGAGGGAGAGGGGAAGAGGAAGAAGAAGATGATGGTGATGATGGGGGTTGGGAAAACCCAAATAAGTTTCTCTCTCAAAAATTTCTTCTAGGTTAACCACCGTCGTCTATCGCCTGAAGTTTGGGTTTTTTTTCCGGGCAAAAATGACCGATTTCACCATTTGGAGTCTCGAAAAATTCTGACTTTGTACTTGATTTCGTGACCCAAGTCTTCCCTTTTGATTTTTTTGGGTGGGTTTTTGTTCTATAAGTCAGATTTTACCAGTATGAAGACTTAAAATTTCTGGATTGTTTTCTGGGTCTGTCAAGTGCCAGTTTTCTTGGTAACTTTGGACCTAAAAGCGGGTATTGGGATGAAATTGAAGTATTCTTTGAATTTTTCTATTGGATTGTTGTGATTTTTGGAGTTTGAGTAAGTTCATTTTGGTTTTTTTTCTGTGTTTGAGTTTGATTCTTGAGAGTTCTCTATTAATAGAAAGTTCTCGCCTTGATAATTGAAATCTGTGATCAGAGATAGTCCAAATTTGCTAATTCAGTGGACGAAGTTTTACCTCATAGATCAAGGACTTTTTGCACTCTTCAGTTTTGTTTTGAAGATTTTTTCTTTTTTATAACCTAGAAGATTGCCTTTTGTTTTGTTCTATCTTAACCATTATTGAGGATAGTGGATTTGTTGGATTGAATTTAGTTATAACTCTTCCTCGTGTGATTTGCTTTTGCTAGGAATTGAAGTGATCATTTCCTAATACAGTGGTTGCTGCAACAGGCAGGAACCATTTGCAACTAGCAAACTCCTTTTTGGGCTTCCCATTCTTTTGGTCTCAAACTGAGTCTCTGGCCTTCTACTCTTTTTCCCACAATTCTTTGCCTTCACAGAGAGAGGTGCTGGACCATCATCTTTTAGCTTCCTCTAAGTTTGGGTTCGGAAAGGGAAAAAGAAATGGCAGTCTCTTTCACTCGTTTTTCATGGTGTTGGTGGGGTGGGAAAGAGAAAGAGCCTGCTAATAATGGGTCTTCTCTAAATTCTTCTTTTGAGTGCGGTTTTGGTGGTCTGAGGGAACCTGGAACTGTCCAATTCCCTTCAGTTAAGGGCACGAAAATGGCCTCGTCTCCCAGAAAGGTTAAGAGGAAGTGGCAGAGTAGAGAAGAGAGGAGGATTGATAGGGAGTATGATGTTGTTATTGTGCCATCGGATGGTGGAGGCTGTTTGTCAGGGTCTGAATCCGATGACTCGGACTGGTCCATAGGGTGGTTGGAGCCTCATGGCCCTGGTTTCCAGAGTGATGATGAATCGGATAATAGTTTTGCAGTGCTGGTCCCTTGCTACAGCCCTGGTTGCAAGGAGGTGGTGGAGGGTTCTAATAATGAGCTTTTGAGTGCCATCAAGAACCTCCCAGATGAGTTCTCTTCTGGTACGAGATGTTGCTCTTCTAATTCTTTTTCTGTCCTTCTTTCATTGTTTAGTTATTAGGATGTTGCTGACTTTTGTTCCTCGCATATCTTGTGCATCTACAGCTTGATTAATTATTGACTGAAAACAACCTTTTGGAACTGTTGAGTAATTTAAGTTAATTGACTTCTGTGTTCTTAATAGGCCAGACAAAATCTTCTGTTAGGTGATCACTTGGTTCTTGGCAAGAATAAAGTTGGATTATTCATTTCATACCAAAATAATTTGGTCATTCCATTTTGGGAATTCTTAGTCAATTATTGTCATAATGAAGAAATAAATCTGTCACCTGTCTTGCTGATTTTAATATTTATGTGGAACAATTGTTTGGTTAGTATCTAATACTGAAAATCAGTTAGTGATTAAGATATCCTGTTTTTGTCCATTCCTGTAAATGCACAACTTACTTTTGCGGCTGCAAATCTCACAACCATCACAGCACAGCATATATGGGGAAGTGGAAATGCACTGTGATATGCATGATATTGTTGGGACCTCCTGTCCCAATTTTTTAACGCTAGTCCAACCGGTTTCGGGAGTCATTTGCCTGGAGCTTCAAGTGGATTGATCAGTCACTTAGATAATCCTTATCTTGACAACCTGCTCTGGTTGGCAGATTTCTTGCATGACCCTCACAAAACTCCAAGAAACACTTAATGTTTTGACCCTTCCTTTATGAATGGTGTGAAATTACATGAGAGCACGTCCAAAGGACCTGCTAGTTGAACATGAGAACAAAATCACTGAACTTAAAATCTGATTCATTTGCATTAGGATCGAAAATGCTTGTTGGTTTCTTATATGTCATCTTTTTTAAGTTATGCTTTCTAGGCTCTTAAAATGTCATCTGTGCTAATCTGCCTTTTGGTTGTATATGCAGATTGCAAGAACTATATGGAACAGTGGCTTTCTTCTCTTCAGAACTTTGACGCCTAAGACTAGCTGATATATCTCAGGATTGGCCCTATTTTGATGAGTTCTTCATTGTGCGATCTTTTTGGAAGAATCAAATCTGTTACATAATTGGGTAAAAGTAGAAAATAATTTAGAATGGGATAGGCCCTGCATCAGCGTCCTTCCTAGAAGCGCAGAAGATTAACATCCATCAGACTTATGAGGATAATTATGAAGCGCCTTTAATTTTGAAAGAGCTGGGAAGACCCTTCTTGTTTTCCAGCAATGCTGCATGCTAATAGTGTAGCATCCTTCTACTACCAGGCGCACATCATCCAGTGCAAAGAGAAATGTGAAATAACCATGGAGTCGGTTTTTTTTTTTTTTTTTTGGTTGTAAATATGGATTCTGTGAATATGATCATATATATGCTCTTAGCTTGCTACTATTGTAAATAAACTCTTTTCCAGAAGTTAATCAAGGGCCAGAAATCTACTGAATTTTACAGTAAACGCTAAGTTCCAAGAATTTTGTTGGTGGGTACGTAATGTGATTGTGATGCTCTTCTTTCTTTTATTCTCAGCCCTTAAATCGCAACCACTTGGGCTATTATATCTGTTTAAAAGAAGCATAGGTCATTGTGCTTTGTTTAAGGCACTGTCACTTTATTTTAGAGGCTCATTTGTTATTATTGCACTCACTTGGCCCAATCTGAGCCTTCAAAAGAAGCTCATTTTCAGGTCTTTTTTTTTCTTTAATTTATTTTTTTGCGAAACAGTAGAGATTCATTTTCAGGTCAATTACGTGGTAACTTTGAGCTTTTTATTTGTATGAGTGGTAACTTAGAGCTTGTGGCCACATTTTAATTCCGGCTCTGTAGCTCTGAATTACATGACAATGATGAGCCTTTGGATGTTGGTTTTAAATTTTTTGTCTTGTCAGTTCTTCAAGTTGCAAAGAGGAGCAATTGATTCGTTTTTTTGGTAGTGGCATAGCCTTTTGTGGCTTTATCTAGTGAGACTGAAACTGAAAGTGGACCACATAATTGTGATTGGAAGATATTTTAATTTGGGGCAGAGATGAGATTAATGAGTCCATCAGTGGCATTTGTTGACACTCTGCAAAAAGTGTTTTGTTCATAGGTTCTTTAAGAGCCCTTTTCACCTAGTGGAAGAGAGAATGTATTTGGCTTGTGGTGGGGATGCTCTTGGTTCTCTCTCCTCTTTCTCTCTCACACACACGCAGTTATTGAATTATGGGAATACCTGAATTTTGGTGTTGAAAATTTAACCAGATTTCTGTAGTTAGGCTTTTTTCAGTGGAGGCTAAAATAATTAACATGACATCCATCTATTTGGTCAATCTTAACATACATAACACAATTATACATGGTAGACTCTAAATTTTGTATTAGAATGTATAGAAATTTGAGCAATTTCTTTATTCATTGTCGATTAACTTTTAAGCGTGTTGAGAATACACAATTATACATGGTAGACTTAAATCTTGCATAAGAACATAAAGAAATATGAGCGATTTCTGTATTCATTATCGATTAGTTTTTAGTTTAACATGAAAGACTAAGATTTTATATTGTAATATAAATGCTTAGACTTTATCCCAATTTGTTTTGCTTTTTCTATCAACAGTATTCTTTTCCCATGTCCGGTTCTCCCTCATTTCATCATGCCAAAGATAAAGTAAAGCACAGCATCCCTCCAAAAATAACAGAAATACCTGTCCCTTCCCTGCCTCTACCAAACTGATTTGGGCACCCAAACGTCTCCCATTATGAATGGGGTGCCTTGGTCAAAATTTGGGTTGCTTCTTCCTAAAGACTATTTTTAAAAGGAAAATCTAATCTAATGTCGGTTGACAGATTACTTGCACGACTTCTGCACCAAAATTCATAGGAAAATTAAGATTATTATTTTTCCTTAAACAAAAGAACACACAAAGGGTCTAGGGCATTAACTTGCAGACCAGAGATCTTATTAGTTGTGTGTTTGAGTTTTAGACTATCGCTTGTACTAAAAAAAAACACCTACACAAAGCAAAGGCAGAAAAAAGTCACTTGTCCAGGGTGTCTAAGCAAAAAAGAGGGTGCTCTTCCCACCCTGGCAAAGCAAACATGCCACTTGGTCTCATATTATTTGATTGGCTTCCTAAGATTTAAAAGAAATAAAAAATTGTACATCTTTATGACTATTGGCTACTGTCTTCTTCTTTTTCATGGAACTCTTTTTTGTGTATTTTTTTCTTCAAAAGGAAGGCTTTGACAAAATATTCGGACCGAAGTTTGCTCCCCTCCATGATCCTAAAATTAGAAAGTTGGTGGCACATTCCTCTGTTGCGCACGTTCTTTCTCAAACTCTGTGTTTTCTTTTCATTTTTCCTCTTTGATTCTTCAAACCCTCTTGCTTTTTCTTCCTGAAAAACTCCTCTAGAAAGTAAGTGATTTGTGTTACATGTCGTTTTTGGTGTAGAGAGGCAGAGAAGAGAAAAGGGTTGCATGGTTTTGGTCTCTGGAGAATAAGAGAGATCAAGAAAGATGTTGCAGAGAGCTGCAAGCAATGCATATTCATGGTGGTGGGCCAGCCACATCAGAACCAAGCAGTCAAAATGGCTGGAGCAAAACCTCCAAGGTACCTAATCATCTAGTTTTCAGGATCTTTGTTTGTTTGTTTGTTTGTTTTCTAATTAAGAATTACTCTTGATCTTTATATCTGCTATCTGATTATGTTCTATCTTGTATGAACCTTCTTATCTTGGAAATGTAATGTAAATTGTATTCTAAATCATTCTTTCTGGCAATCACATCTCTCTTGTAAAAAGGTGCCAAACTTCAAATCTTCCGAACATTTCATCTGATATAAAAAATAATGATAAAAATTGGATGTTATGTTACAGTTTCTTTCTCCCCTGTGCTTGGAGGAATTATCCTTCAAAAAAAGAGCTGTGGTTTTCTTTCTCCAAGGCCATTTGCTCAATTTATATCTGCAATGTATTTGAAGTTGTGATTGGAGAAAACCTTAAATGTTGTTTCATTTTGTTGTGTAAGGTAGCAGATATTCCAACCTTTTCCATAAGAACGGCAAGTTTCAATATGATTGAAATTTTGTATGCATTGTAAACCCTGGAAACATCAAAATCAAAGTTAACAACAAAAGTCTTATGTGAATAAAATAGTTCTGATCATATATTTGAGTTGTGGTGTCCCCTTTGATACTTTATTTTGTTTTTCGCTTACCTGAAAAGAAGTTGTATATGTCTTCTGGCACTTGAACATAGTATATGGGAATTGCAGATATGGAGGAAAAGGTGCAATATGTGCTTAAACTCATTGAAGAGGATGGAGACTCTTTTGCCAAGAGAGCAGAAATGTACTACAAAAAGAGACCAGAGCTGATACACTTTGTTGAAGAAACCTACAGAGCATACCGGTCCTTGGCTGAACGGTATGATCACATTTCAACAGAGCTACAAAATGCCAACAACACGATTGCTTCTGTTTTCCCAGAACAAGTTCAGTTTGCCATGGATGAAGAAGATGATTATCCCTCACCCAGAATGCCAAAAAGGCCTCCAGATATCTCAAAAGGGAATATCCCAAAGGTTCCAAAGGGTCCTACTAAAGATCTAAAGAGTCTTCTTACAAAAGCAACAGCTAAAAATAAACTGCAGCCTCAGAGCTCAATGAAAGCAGTAACTGCTAAAGCAGTTCCTAAATCTGGCTTGAGCAAACCTCAGGCACTTGAAGAGATTGACAAGGCTCAAAAACAAATTCTGTCCCTACAAACTGAGAAAGAGTTTGTAAAGAGCTCCTATGAAAATGGACTTGCAAAGTACTGGGAAATAGAGAACCAAATCAAGGGAAAGCAAGAGAAAGTATCCAATTTGCAAGATGAATTTGGTGAGGGAATGGTCATTGACGATAATGAGGCTCGGAATTTGATGGCAGCATCTGCTTTAAATTCATGCCAAGAGACATTGGCTCAATTGCAGATGAAACAGGAAAGTACAGCTGAGGAAGCAAGAATTGAGTCACAACGGGTTAAGGATGCCATGAAGAACTTAGAGTCTCTTAAGAATGAGTTTCATCATGGTCAAATCAATCAGAAAAAGCCAAATGCACAGGATGAATCTGTGAATGTAGTAAATGAGAAAAAATTGGACCAGGAAGCGGACAGTGTGACACAACAGAAACAGAAATTGGAGTTGTTACGAGATAAAATTAAGGAACACTACGAGGCTGGGCCTGAAACATCTCTCACTATTACGGAAATGGCAGATAAGATTGATGAGCTTGTGAATAAAGTGATCAGCTTAGAGAGTGCAGTTTCATCACAGACTGCTCTAGTCCAGAGATTAAGAAGTGAAAATGACGAGATTCATGAACAAATTCGAATTCTGGAAGATGATAAGGTAAGTCTCATTGATGGCAAGAAGGACTTGAGCAAAAAGCTGAAGGAACTGGAGGAAAAGTTGCATCAAGTCCAGGATCTAAACCAAAGTGTTGAAAACCAGAATGACAATCTCCAGACACATTTTACTGAAGCACATTGTAATCTTGGTCACATTTCTCATAAACTGCGAACTGTGAAGCCAGATGAGGTGGTCAAGGTCACAGGCTCATCAGAAACGAAAGAGGAATCTCTCGGGGAAGCCAAGTTGCAAAAGCAGTTTGAAGGAGAAGAAAAAACAGTTAATCCTGATGATGGCTTCAAGGGACTGCAGGAAGCAAAGTCAGGAGAGGAACTGAAGGCTACAGTTTCACCGCAAAAAGATGAAGAGCCTCGGGCTGAGGTGAGACCATCAAAAAATTCCACAGAACATAAAGAAATACCAAATCCTGCTGATGGTTCTGTAAAAGCTACAGATGTTCTCCATACTGCTGGCGATCAAGGAGAAGATGTTTGTCAATCCCTGGAAATTAATAACGAAGATAAGAAACATCTGGATAAAGATGACAAGCAAACTTCAGTGCAGCCTGTGGATAATCTTCTCAATATGGAACCAAAGGAACAAGCAACAAGGAAAGAAGATGACAAGCAAACTTCAGCGCAGACTCTGGATAATCTTCTCAATAAGGAACCAAAGGAACAGTCAACAGGGAAAGAAGATGACAAGCAAACTTCTGCTCAGACTGTGGATAATCTTCTTAATAAGGAACCAAAGGAACAGTCAACAGGGAAAGAAGATGACAAGCAAACTTCTGCTCAGACTGTGGATAATCTTCTCAATATGGAACCAAAGGAACAAGCAACAATGAAAGAAGATGACAAGAAAACTTCTGCTCAGACTGTGGATAATCTTCTCAATATGGAACAAAAGGAACAAGCAACAGGGAAAGAAGATGACAAGCAAACTTCAGCGCAGACTGTGGATAACCTTCTCAATATGGAACCGAAGGAAGAAGAACCAGACTGGCAGAAATTGTTTTTGAATGGGATGGAGGACAGAGAGAAGATTCTATTGGCAGAGTACACTACAACTCTTCGGAACTACAAGGATCTCAAGAAGAAGTTCAGTGAAGTTGAGAACGACCTCTTTGAAACATCCGTCCACATAAAAGAACTGAGGAGTTCCAGTGCCATGAAGGATGAAGAGATTAAATCATTGCATAAGAAGCTGGATCTTCTGCTACAGAGTATAGGTAAAAATAAAGACTCAGAAGAATTTAAAGCTTTAGATCACCAGCAGACCCCAACGAGTACACCAGCAGATAAGAAAGACTATGATGAACTTGAGGGAACTTCAACTATATCAGCAATCGAAGAAAAATTCCGGGGCAATATTGATGAACTATTGGAAGAGAACTTGGATTTCTGGTTAAAATTTAGCGCTTCATTTACACAGGTACAACAATTTGAAACTACGGTAGAAGATTTGCAGTCTGAGATATCCAAGCTTGAGGAGAGAAGAAAGAAACAAGATGGAAGTAGTAATGCAAAATATTCTATGAAATCAGATGCACGACCGCTATACAAGCACCTAATGGAGATACAGACTGAACTAAATGTTTGGTTGGAAAAGGGTGCATTACTGAAAGATGAGCTGCAGTGCAGATTCACGTCTTTATGCAACATTCAAGAAGAAATAACAAAAGCTTTGAAGACAGGTGCTGAGGATGGCGACTTCAAGTTTACAAGCTACCAAGCTGCAAAGTTCCAAGGCGAGATTTTAAATATGAAACAAGAGAATAACAAGGTTGCAGATGAATTGCAAGCAGGATTGGACCATGTGAACGCACTCCAACTTGAAGTAGAAAAAACTATGGCAAAGTTGAACGAGGAGTACAGGCTCTCTGGATCAAAGAAGCAACCTCCTGCACATCTAGCCCACTCTGAGAGTCGGTCCCGAGTTCCCTTGCGGTCATTTATATTTGGTGTTACACCAAAGAAGCAAAAGCGATCAATCTTCGCCGTAGTGGCCCCTGCAATGCATAAGAGATACCAAGATTCGAAAGCTAGATCATCCCAGCAGTAATTTTTTTCCATTCCGTGCTGTTTGTTTTCTTTTCTTTCGTTTTGACTTTTAAACAGTATTTCTGACATATTTCCGTGGGGTTCTTCCTTTTCTTTTAGGTCTCCCTCTCTGTTTTTGTTTTTGATCTGGGAGGAATATGTTATTTGATTACCATACATGTTTTGTAGTTTGTAAGTATCAAAACAATATGAGCATTTAAGCCATTTGTTACCATATTGGCATGGTCATTTAACTCCAATTCTGCATATGTTTATTTAGTTCCAAATACATCTCAGTTCAAAGTTGATGCCACCATCACATGATTTCTTTCGCCATATTAGAATCAGATAAAACCCTATAAATCACAGTTGATGAGTTAATTTTCCTTGCCTGCCTTCAGTGAGCATGCAATTAATCACTCCAGCTCATTTACAGTTGAAACATCAAACACGAAATCGCAGGCTGCCAATGCACATAACAAAGACAGTCGTAGCCTTATACAGTGAAATAGAGTGCAAAGTGTAAAGCTTATCTGTACATTTTATTAGTAACAGAGCAAATTATAATATATCTTTATGCTGTGACCCTTCCAGCTGCCATCATGGGTCATCACTTCTAAACACACCATTTTCAGTTACTCTTCTTGTTTCACTTCTAAACACACCATTTTATTAGTAACAGAGCAAATTATAATATATCTTTATGCTGTGACCCTTCCAGCTGCCATCATGGGTCATCACTTCAAAACACACCATTTTCAGTTACTCTTCTTGTTTCACTTCTAAACACACCATTTTATTAGTAACAGAGCAAATTATAATATATCTTTATGCTGTGACCCTTCCAGCTGCCATCATGGGTCATCACTTCTAAACACACCATTTTCAGTTACCCTTCTTGTTTCCTCCCAACATGTGAACTGCCTGATGAAGACAACTCGTCATATAGAGAGCATAAGTTCATTATTTAGAAAAGGCACCCCCTCGCAAAGAGAAAGCCTCATGGATTTTCTGTATCCAATGACACTTCCGACACTACCTTCGCTCCTCTTCCTTTGGCTATGTAAAGGCCTATGTGATGCATTAGCTCCTGGAAGAACAACCAAACGATCAAACTTGAAGAGTTCTCATTGACAAAGCAAACCAAGGGAGAAAAGAAAAAGCAAGTGGAAATCTGAAGAAGTCAATCTTCTCTATTCCCCTCGTTTGTACCTTCCTACTGTTCAGGATTACAAATTTACACTTTATAAACATTCAATCTCAAGCTCAAGCCTGTCTTAGTCTTCTGTTTTGAAAGTACTAGTTATAATTGTGGCTATTAAAGACAAATGTTAAGGTATGCAATGTCAAAAGGGGAAAAAGAAAAGGAAAAAAAATCAGAACAAGACAACCACTAACGATAAAAAGATTTGATTGGAGGTACCTGGGGATGAGCTATAACATCTTTGGCAGTTTTGGCAACATCAACTGGAACATCAAAAGTGGCACAACCACGGGAATACACAATCACATCCTCCAGAGGGACAAGGAGACGACGATTTCTAGCAGACAAAGTGGTACATACAAAATCTAGCACACATATATCCGTGCATATTCCTACGACCAAGATCTTCACAAAAAAAAAAGAACAGAAATAACAAAATTAGACAGAAATAACAGAATTCCGTTGGCACCAACTAAATGAATCAACATCAAATAGAAATAGCACGATCACAGGTGGATGAACGCATTTCAGGGTTTAGGAAATGCGTACAGCTTTGATCTGATTACTCTGAACCCAATTGATAAACACATTAGAGCCATCTTCCTCAACTGAACCAAGAAATCCATCAATGCAATCTTTACGCCGAAGGGTCACATTTCCTTCATTCTCCAACCATTTCAGAGCTGTGAAGATAATTATATAATTAAGAGAGAACAACAAACACAACGAAATGCCTGAAGTATATTAAGCCAAGAAATATTTAGTAGCAGCTGCAATAATTGGGGGGGGGGGGGGGGAATGAATGAAAAGAGGAAAAAAAGGAAAAAAAGGGCACCTGGGACTAGCTCTGATTCTTCAGTTCCAACAATACAATGAGGAGGGTAAGGATGCTCAGGAATGTCAGGGTGATGGGAATCAAGGAACGCGTAGACAGGCCATTTTCTGTCACAGAAAACTCTGGCAAGTCTCACTGATTCATCCACCATTTCAGAGATTTGCTTATCAGGCTGTCTTGGTGCCTATTGTATATGCATAACATGCCCACATATATAAATAATAAACCCCACAAAAAAGGTTCAAAGCTTTCTATGAACCAAGAATTTAAAGAGGCTAATAAATCTAAAATCTTATTATTTTTCATAAACTGGATCATGAGAAAAACAGTGCAGAAGGGGAAAAGGGAAATTACCAAATTGCCAGCACCGACGGTGCAGAAGCCATTAACGACGTCGACGAGGACAAGGCCGGTCTTGGTGTCACCGGTGAGATGCAGAGATTCTTGGTGCACCGGAAGCTCCTCCTTCAACAAATCAATCGTCTGCACACCCATTCTTTTCTTTTCCTTTTTCTTCTTTCTTTCTGATAAAGATAAATATGAAACAAAGAGTCAAGTGAATATGAAGACTTTGAAAATTGAAAGCTTTTTTTATTAAATTACAGAGGATAACGAAAGCTGTTTCAGACTTGTGCGTGAGAAACTGATTATATATGTACCCAATCAACACTAACAGGGGAAGGTAGGAACCAACAAAATATGAACGGTTTTGCACCGTTGGATGTTTGGCCTAAAACGTTTCTTATACGAATATGGCAAAATACCAAATGAGAAAATGCAACAACAGTTATTTTATTTGTATTTTGTATCAGAGACAAAAACCTCAAGGACCAAAAGAAAGAGAGACAGAAAGATACAAATAAACTACCTTGGATTTTGGCTTTTGGGTTTATTATGTATGTAGGTATTTGATGCCTTGGAAAGTACCTTATCCCCTTCGTACCCTTCTTATTAGAAAAAGGAAAGGAACATAAAACAGTGGGATTCTTCCGGCCAATCAGTTTAAAGTAGAATCAAATATGATAATTCATCTCCTCTGATGTTGTAGTTGTGGGACCATGAGTACATGCTGAAATTGATCATCCTTATCACCCAAATCCCTGGAGTCATGGAATCTTAGGGGGCTAAATTTTGAATTTGATATTTTTTTTTATGGGTTAACTTACGTATGTGTTGCAAGTTTATGAACAAAAGAGTAGGCTGTATATAAAGAACTATGAAACTTTTGATATACTTAGTGTAAACTGAGAAGTGTTTCTTATTATAAACACGTCTTATTTTGATTAGAAAGATGATCTCTCTAGCATTTTTCTAATATTTCTAGAATTAGTTATTATGCATTTCCAAACACACCACTTTGAGATACGTCACCCAAATCTCTCTTTCGTTTGGGGAGAAAAAAAAAAAAAAAAAAAGATACGTCGCCCATATCTTATGCATCGAATGGCACTTCAGACGCTATGAGGAGTTATATCATTTAAGAAAAAACAAATACAGATTTTATATATTTGAAAGCAATTGGTTATACGTTATAGCAAATTATGTCTCATCCTGTGTATCCAAAGTCCCCGGAGTTAAAGCATCTGGCCATAATTGTGGTTAGAATTATCAGTATATGATCTATGTATATGACAAAATTAGAGCACTGTCCAATTAAATATATAAAATTATATTTAAAGACACATATTAAGGAGTACTTATAGGCTCATTTGGTACGTCGGACTGTACTGATTAATTTATGTCAGATAGTATTAATCTGTTTCATAGAGTATTGAATATTTGTCCATAATATTATAAGGCGTTTGGTGTTGTTCCGGATAAATAGTTTGACTAAAGTCTAAATTATATTATGTTTGGATCAGACTTTTTTTTTATATAATTCTTTAATAAATTAAGTGGAACTTGAAATTTAGATGACACATAATTTTTTTGGCAATATTTATATGACAAGATTTTGTTTTCTTTTCTTTTTGCCAGGATCTATTAGACAATATTACATGAACCAACCCATTCATACATTTTAGAAATTAATAAGGGGTGAGAAAACATCCAACAAACTAAATGAACATGATGTCTGGCTATCTAATATATTAACAAACAGTAACCTTAAAAGCAACAGCACGGCAGGGAGCAGCACGGACAGTAGATATAGATGCATAAATTCAGCAAAAGTCTTCCTAGTCAGGTGATTCAAAACCCGCAACATTTGGTCATAACTACCCAGCCCACTGCTAGAAACTGGCCACAAGGAGACCATGAAACACTTTTTACGCCCATTCTGTATGCTTGTTATCTTCTGTGAACTCCATTCACATTCAGATCAAATTTACTGTTAAGCCATGGGAGCACTCTCTCTCTGCTACTTATATTTCAATTCAAATTGTAGGCCTTGAGAGAGCGGACATATGAAATCAAAGTATTAAAGTAATGGTTGTGACTGTTACTCGAGAGTGTTTTGGAGTGAGATGAGATCTGTGAGAAGAGACGGCAAGGTGGTTTTGCACTCTAGATCTCCAAATCTGGAGATTGAAGAGAGAGAGAAAGAGAGAGTGACATAGACGAGAATGTGAGGAGGAAAGGGGAGAGAGAGCTTGTTTTCATTTTCCCTATCATTATAATTAAGCGTGTATTATCTAAACTGGAGTGTGTGAGTTGTATTAGTTAGTCAGGTAAGAAGAGTATTAAAAGCCCAATCCGTTTAACATAGTTGGGTAATTAAATAATATAAGTTGACACCAAACAAGTGACATTGACTATTTACTCATATCCATAGTCTAATACGGAGTGTAGTACTCAAGTATGATCATGTGGTATAACTTGTCTACATGTGATAAAATAAGTGAATATTTATTGATATTATACCTTAAAAGTGAGAAATAATATCAACCATGTAGTCCAATCATATTACATTGACGGGATACTGTACCCTAAAAGTGGGAAATGTCATCGTCCAACCATATCAGACCACGTGGTACATACAATAATTTCTCCATTTGAATGTTATATATGCAATGTCAAAAGGGAAAAAAAAGAAAAGAAAATCAGAACAAGATAACTACTAGCCATACAAAGATTTGATTAGAATTTTGAAGTACCTGGAGATGAGCTACACTATCTTAGGAAGTGTTGGCAACTTCAATAGGAATATCAAAAGTGGCGCAAGCACGGGAATACACAATCACATCCTCTAGAGGGACAAGGAAACCTCGATTTCTTGCCAACAAAGTTGTACACACAAAATCTAGGACACATATATCTGTGCATATCCCTACGAACAATATCTTGGAACACAAGAAAAACAAAAATAAATGGAAAATTTAGACAACAGCAGAATTTCAGCATATGGGCAGTTTTTTGGGTTTAGGAAATGCTTACAGCTTTGATCTACTTGTGCACCCAATTGATAAAAACATTAGAGCCATCTTTCTTGACGGAACCAAGGAACCCATCATTGCAATCTTTACGCCCAAACTTGCAAAAAAAACTATTCATCCATTTCCGTCGAATGTAAAGGCATTTACTACTTTGAACAAACAAAATATTAGTTTCAGTACATAAAGAAACAAAGCATTTTACAACATCATCATGCTCACGGGGAAAAAAATGTTGACGTGAGTTAACCTACTAAATCAAAGAGATTTATTTCCTAAGTGAATTAGGTGATTTACTTCCTTGTTTTATATAGTTGACACATCCTTGTATAATTAGGAGATATTCTCCTAATTAATTACTGTATGTATTTCCTTCTAAAGCACCCTTGTAAACTCCTATATATACCTCCTTATGGAGAAGAATACAACTAACCTAAAGTATTCAAACCATATTCATATTTTAGCAAGTCAAACAAAGTAGGACAAATATTCAGTTATATGCTTATATATTTATTCTTCTTTAATATGGAGGTATTTAGAAGAGAGATTTCAAAAAATGGCAGATCTATTCATTCTATCAATAATTGAGCCGGATCTGGTGTATCATAAACGATTTTCCTTTTCTATTGGATTGGATCAAAAACAATTATAAAGAAGTACAACCCTAAATAAAATAGAAAATAAATCCAAATTACAATAGAAAATAAATATAAATTACAATAGGAAATAAATCTCAATTATAATAGGACTAAATGAATGGGTAAGTAACCAAAATCCTAACATAATAAGGAAACGATATCCTAACTAAATAAGGACTCGCCAACACTCCCTCTCAAATTGAGGCAAAGATATTTCGCATGCCCAACTTGACAAGCGAGTCATAGAACACCATACTTGACATTGACCAATCGAACAATTGTAGAGAAGGCCTCGTCACAAACCATGAGTGAAACAATTGACAAACCCTAACAAATAGGGCACATAGAAAAACACATAAAAGCAGAACACAAAAACCCTGTGAGCACAGCAGTAGGTAAGGTAGAACACAGAAACCTTGTGAGTACAACAATAGATAAGGCAGAAAACAAAAACCCTGTGAGCACGGCAGTAGGTAAGGCTTAACATAGAAACCTTGTGAGCATGACAGTAGGTAAAGCATAACACAGAAACCCTGTGAGCACGACAGTTAGGGGTGTAAATTGGATTGGAGAATCCGATTCCAACTGATTTCGACCCGAAATTTTCCAAAAAATTCCGACTCTGATACCTCCGATATCCGAAAGTGCCGAAATTTTCCAAAAACTCTCGCTGAAATTCCCTCTGGTTGAAAGAGAATTCTTCCAACGATTTACATAGGTCGTATAGCTGCACCGTCATCTGCTCCATACAGATATGGAGCTTCATTGAAACGGAATCGTTTCCCACATCGGAGTGTGAAGCAAGGGTGGTGAGCATCGAGGAGGAGATTTGGGCAGCCATTTGGTCGTCGTAGGCCAGCGACAAAGTTGAGTCCCAAAATTGGGGGTTTGGAGTGGAGTGTAGTGGGTAGGAATCTTGTGGGGAGTGGGGAAGTTCATACGACATATGAACGTCATGGAACCCTGATTTGCTAGTGTTTGCGGTTTGGGAAAATGAGTTATGCAGCTGAGAAAGGTATGGGTCAAACGAGTGGTAAGTGGAAAAATCAGAGGAGGTAGGGGTGGTGGTTAAGGGCGTCGAAGAGGCAGAATAAGGGTGGATAGGAACGGGTTTCTCATACTGTGAGACATTGGTTTGGGGGTTCCAATAATACAGTCGCCCAATGGTACCATCAAACACTCTAGTCCACGGTGGTGGAAGTGTAGGATCCGAAACATAAAGTGGTGGCGGAAGAGACTGTGGCAGCGGCGCCGGTGTGTAATCATGTCATCCCATGGTCGGAACGGCTCTGATACCAATTGATAGGTACCAACAAGCAGAAAGGAAAATAAAGCGATAGAGGAGAAATTAAAATAGACAATTCTTCATTCATGCCCCAAAATGGCCGAAGGCCTTAGACTAAATACAATGAGATTGTGAACTCAGCAGCGGTATTGCCTACAGATACGGAAAGGGAATCTATGGGCTCCTATCAATAGGCCCACTAGTGAAGGGTCCTAACAAATTCGGATCGGAATCGGAATGTATCTGTAAATTCCGAAAATTCCGAAATTCCAATCCGAAAAATTCCGAACTCATTCCGATCCAATTTTTTTGATTTTTTCCTGAGAATTCTGAAATTTTAATTATAATTACATTGTTTTTTGTTTATAGGTCTTATATATGTTTAATTTCAGTACTCATATATTCATATATGCTAAACATAAGAGTATATTAATTTAAGACTATTGGGAAAAAAAAAATATAGTCTTGTTTGGATCAAAGGTGTAAAATTAAATGACATGGTTCAAAGGGTAACAATTCCATAGTCACATACTAAGGGTAAATGCCATGGTCACAAACTAGATTAATAGTTGATCCAATAAAATTGATCATGGTTCAAAGGGTTATATATTACTTTAACACTATGTATTTTGGATAACATGTTTGTTTGAATATTACAAAAATGCATGTGTTGTTGGGGGGGGGGGGGGGGGGGGGGGTGGGCGGGGTGGTTTATTATATCCAAACATACTATATAACAAAAATGCATGTATGCTTATATATTCTATATATGTGTATCTATTTTTTGTTATTTATGTGTATATATAAAACACACATACATGTATACATAAGAAGTATACACATGCCTACATATATACTAAAGGTATATTATATATACATATATTGCCTATATAGGAGTATATATATTACTTTAAGTCTATGTATTTTTGGCTAATACGCTTGTCTAGAGCAAGACTAACACTTTTTAAGAATGAACAAATATTCAAATCACAAACTATATATTTTTTCATTAATTTGTCATTAACTAATACCACGTGAAATGCTTTCATTTTGTTTTTAATCTATGTGTGTATCTTTTTTTGTTACAATGTATGTGTATACATAAAACATTTCCCAAGTTATATTTATACAACCCAAAATTAAACAAACATTTAATTATATGAGACAAAAACTCTCTCTCCCAATATTAACTAAACACATATATAATTATAAGTAATATATAATATATACTATATAGGAAGTACAAAATAAAAAATAAAAACATTTGCCTTTTGTTGGGCCTTGCCTCCATCTTTCCCCTCTCCCCTTTTCTTTTTCTTTTTCCTTGTTTTTCCTCTCCTCGTCTGTCTCCATCTCTTCCTCTTTTTTTCTCTCTTCTACTTTTTCTCTCCATCTCTCAATCTCTCCCTCGGTCTCTTTTTTCCTCCTTCTTCTTCTTTCTCTCTATCTTAGTCTCTCCTTCAGTCTTTTTTTTTTTTTTTTTCCTTCCTCTCTCTGTGTCTATATTTTCTTCTTTTTTTCCCTTCTTCTTCTTCTTCTTCTTCTTCTTCTTCTCTCTCTCTCTCTCGTTGGTGATGGTGGTTTGATTGGATATGGGTGGTACTGATGCTAGAGTGAATTAGGTGTTGTCGTGTGATGTTATGGCTTTTGGAGATTTTTGCGAGTGGTGCCATTCCCACATCGACTACAAACTTCAATTTTTTTCCTGCTCTATAAATATCTTCACCTCAACAAATTTCAATAACACTTGAAGGCTAGCCTACTGTTGTGCGGGCCTGGAATGTCAAAATCTTTTTGCGCTTTTTTTAATTTCCCTAATTTTGGTTTTTAACAAATTGTCTAGTTGAGATTTTTGCTAAATGCATAGTTAAGCATATATAGTGATATTTTGAATATTCTGAAAATAGTAACTTCCGAAAATTTCCGAAATGCCGAAAATTCCATATATGAATAGAGTTGGTATATTCCGAAATTTCAGAATCGGCATCGGAACTGAAAATCAATTCCGAAAAATTTCAGATCGAAATTTGGAACACATGTTTCTGATCTGTTCCGGCCGAATTACACCCTTAACGGCAATAGATAAGACAGAACATGGAAACCCTATGCACACAACAGTAGGTAAGGCATAACACAGAAACCCTGTGAGCACGACCGTAGGTAAGCATGAAACATATTCAACCATTGTGCGCATCATCCAACTTTTCATGATAGCATCATCAATTTTCCACTTTTCGAATTATGGATATTTGGAATCTGGGGCATTAGAGTCACGAGTTAGGTAACCCAATTTTCCTTGTGAAGTAGCATAGAGTTCAATCATCAAAGCCTAAATTGCATAGTTGGATCCATTCAATTTGAATCCCAAGAGTAGGTTGATGGACAATTCAGTATGAACCATCACAATAGGAGTAGAAGAAGCAGTAGGTGAAGTAGAACCATAAGCAAGTGAAGAAATAAAGTTATCAACATTCAGCATGGTGATGGATGGTGGGGTGGCAGTAGCTATGGCAATAGTAAGGTAGGCTGCAGGGACGATAGAAAGGTAGCAGAAGGCGACAGGCTAGGATTATAGGCTAGGTGTATAGTGCATCGAAAATAGGTAGTGTTAGGGTTAGGGTTTTATTTATTTATTGTAGAGACGGATCAAAACACATCAACATTATCGGCAATGACAAAGGAATGGAAAACGAAGCAAACAAATGCAACTTCAATGACGGTAGTAGCGGCCACAACAACGACAACGACCACATAAATGGTAGCTAAAACTTGGCTCTGATACCAAGTCAAACAAAGTAGGACAAATATTAAGTTATATGCTCATATCTGTAATTTTCCTCCAATATAGAGGTATTTATAAAGAAGTACAACCCTAAATAAAATAGGAAATAAATCCAAATTACAATAGAAAATAAAGCTCAATTATACTAGGAAAAGATAAATTGGTAAGTAACCAAAATCCTAATATAGTAAGGAACCAAAATCCTAACTAAGGACTCGCCAACAGAATTCTAGCTCTGATACCACGCTAAACCTAATTCTAAAACCCGAGAGAAATACTACTCTCTCTCTCTCTCTAGCTGCCCTTCTCACCCTCTCTCCTCACACGGCTAAGCGCCACCACGCACGACTCCAGCCACTCGACTTACCTCGTGGGAGAAAACTCCCATTCATTTTAGCTATTGCAATATCTTTTTTCAAATATCCAATTAAATTAACTACGTCATGGATCGTTCGCACTCTACGATTGCAATTGATAACTTCACCATTTCATTCAAAGGTCAGCTGACTAGTCACAATAGTGTTCACCGAGCCACTTAAAAGTAAACTCTCTTGAGTGCACTCCAACATGCACGTACATCATCAATTTTATCATACAACTCACTCGGCTCTTCCATATCCAGTTCTTTATGCATCATGTAGAAGAGCTGCCGCTTGTCACACCCATAGTCGGCTTCTAAGTGAGCTTAGATCTCGTTAACTAACATGTATTTATTGTGTCGAATTATGCACTCTTGAAGTTTTTCTTTATTTTTAGGGGTGCATTTACGGATATGTACCTTTTTCATCACGTAATGATCTGCATCCTTACAGAAAAATTGGGTAAAGTGGTCTCGTCTCAGCAACGAAAAGCAAGGAAATTTTCTGACTCGACGATTGCCTTTAACTTCCAAAACTATCTCTCGAAGATGACCTAATATTTCTTTAACATGTCTATATTTGACCTCAAGGTATGTCGGTTCAAGCGGCAAAACCAAAGGATAAATTTCTTCCAAAGGCTTTAAAAAATGAGTTATATATAATTTCAATTCTCCAAGATTGTTTAAGATTGTGGCATCTTAGTTCATGGCAGTTGGCAGTACCACGCAGGCCACGGCAACACACAAGAGGGGGTTGGGGTTGGGGTTAGGATATGAGGAGATTTTGGGGGTTTTGGGGTTTTGGTAATCGAATCAATCAGTGGGGATTTCCCCCCCTCAATGCCTCCATCCACTGCACTAGATTTCTGTTTAGAACTAGAGTCGTCCTAGCCTTGTCAATCAAATTTTGTTGGCAGAAAGAAGTTCACGACATTGCTCTTCCAAGGTCAATGATGGAGGTCACACCTAGTGGGTCGATGATGAAGGTTGCGAGTTGGAAGAGAGAGATAGGAGGACATGGGTTTTCTCCGAGGATTCGCAAAGGTGGGTTTTCTCAACGGTTTGCAGCTACGAGTTGAAATTGAAATTGTTAGGTGAGGTTAGGCGAGCTCAGAGATTTCGCAAAAGGAATAAATGCGGAAATCACCTCATGTGCACCAGTTCGGAAACCCCCTCCCTCAAATTCCTCAAATTCTCAAATCAACTTCTTAACCACAAACACACTCATATCAAATCTTACTTCTGCTGCAGTGTCAGGACCCCTTACGATTATCTCCCTCCTTGCAAACTCACAGAAGCATGCGGTCAAACCTGCTGAACTAGCTACCCGAGCTCGTGCTTCTATCGCCACCACCAAAGGTTTTGCTTTTCATATGTCTTCTCCAAAGCCTACATGGATTATTGACTCGGGTGCTATGGATCACATGACATTTGATCCTGGCCAACTTATTAGTCACAAAACAACCATTCAATTAGTGATGTCTAATGCTAATGGTACCCCCTTCCTTGTGGTTGGGGAGGGCTTTCTATCTATTTCTAACTCCATACATCTGGATTCTGTATTGATTGTTCCATACTTGGACCATAACTTTTTGTCTATTGCACAATTTACTACTACTTTGGAGTGTACTGTAACATTTTGGCCGAATCATTGTGTTTTTAAAGACATCCTCACGGGGAAGATGATTGGTTGTGGTACTAGGCGGGGCAAACTTCTATTACTTGGACTAGGCACCAGATTGTGAAACCAAGGTTAGTCAAACTTTCACAACAAGTGGAGCTAGTTATGAGACGTAGAGAGACAAAGTTTGGCTATGGCATAAACGTCTTGGGCATGCCTCGTTCGGTTATTTGAAGAAGCTGTTTCCATCATTATTTTCCAATTTTGATGTTTCCAGCTTCCAATGTAATACGTGTGAATTGGCTAAGAGCCACTGGGTTTCATTTCCATTAAGTATAAATAAAAGTTTGGTTCCCTTATTCCTTATTCATTCTGTATGTTTGGGGGCCTGCTCAAATTATTACTCCAGCTGTAACTCGATGGTTTGTCACTTTCGTTGATGACTGCACCCGAATGACCTGGGTTTCCCTTCTCAAAGCCAAAGGGGAAGTCAGTTTAACGTTTCAACAGTTCTCTAAAATGGTGGCGACTCAGTTTCATGTCCAAATCCAGGTTCTCCATTCTAACAATGGCGGAGAATTTCTTAATTGTGATCTCAAAAAATTCTTATAAGATCATGACATCATACATAACACTTGTGTCCATATACTCTCCAACAAAATGGGGTGACTGGTAAGATTTTTAGTACTTGCGCAAACAGGGTAAAATCACTGAAAATACTTGCAAGAATACAAGGTAATTGTAGTATAAATGCTCATGCAAGGTCGTTGTCCCCAAAGATTGTTTGACTAATTTGTAATTAAACTAACTCTTAGTTAATAATTAAAATAGATTTTATCAAAGATCTGAAATTTATGAATTTGAAAAGATTAAATTAACAATAAAAGAAATCTAAAAGTTGGGAAATAATAACAGTAAAGAAGAAAAACGTTTTTTAAAATTAACAATTTAGAGAAAACTAGGGTTTAGCCGTCACCGTCACCGTCACAATTCTATGCAATTCTATCAATTACTTATGAATTTCCACATATATGCTTTGAAGGTTAGGTTTTCCTAATGCATATTTTCCTTGTGATGTTCAAGCGAAAACATATATCTAACATGCAATCCATCTGTGATGTTCATATCAAATATAAACATGCAAGACTCATTAAGCTTTGTGAAAACCTTTTAAAACACACTTAGACAAAAAGTCAGTATTTCAATCTCACTCCCCCACAAACCATGTTGGTGTGATGTGCAAAGTTCAAAGTATAATTCATGACTTAGTGTGTAAGCAAAAATAAATAGAAAATACTCTAATGTGGGATTAATCTTCACCATGTCCATTTGTTTTAACGTTTAAAATAATCTATGGATATTAATTTAAAAACGAAAATTTTAAACAAGACTCAAATAATTTTAAAAAAAATCTAAAATTTACTTTCCCACCCCCAAACTTAAATCACACATTGTCCTCAAGGTGTGAAAAAGAAAATAAAGAAGTTAATAAAAATAGTAAGGCCTAAAATAAAATGCTAGCACAAATAAAATAGAAATAAAAGATAAAAAACAATAAAGGAAAAGGAAGCGAACACACCAGGATGGATGGCTTCATTGCACAGTGGACTCAATTCACAAGAAATACTAGCTATTGCTTCAATATGTAGGCATTGATTGGTCTGTCCAATGCGTGTTGGTCTCGAGCCAAGAGCCAAACGGCTCTTCACTAGCCGTGCTTCAAACTTGCCCACTCACAAAGTCATCTGACTTCTCACTTGAATATTGCTTTTAGAAATACGTGGGTTAATTGGAATGCCTCATGACAAAAACAAAACCCACATCGGCAGCGTGGCCTCCTGACACAATCAGAAAAGCAAGTGGGCCTACATCATACCAAACGCCTCTATTTCGTCATTTCCCTTGCCTCTCTCATTGCAAAAGCAGGATCTTGATATTTTTCTCAAACTGCCAAAGCCTAAAGCCTGCCTTCCGACCACAACGCAAAATTTCACACTCACACCTGCTCAAATATTTCTTTTCTCAAATAGTTCTTTTTTATTTCTGTCTAAAACTCAAAATGGGATCTTAAACCCTCCACTAAATCTTGCGATCTTAACCCTCACGAATTCGCCATTGGTCACCAATCTCCATCGAGAACCATCTACTCCGATAGGTTCATCCTAGCAGATCCGGCTTCAACTTTGGTTCGATGATGTGGGTACTGGGGTTCACCACAGCCCGGTCAAGGCTCCTAGGAGGATTCCCAAGTCGTCGTAAGGTAAATTTGATCAATTTCTGGTATTGTTTGGGTCCTGATCTGTATAGATGTTGAGTCTATCTCCCTGCATGTACTCACATTGATGCTCGCTGTGTAAGGAAAATGTAGATCTCGGAGAAGGCAGCCAACACACAGGCTCAAAGGACGTGGAATCACATGGGAGTACGAAAGGTGGATCCGTGCTTCTTGTGAGTATAATTTCGAATTCTTGCAAATTTAGGGGTTGTAGATACGGTAGTGAGAGCTGTACTCAATGATGTGGTGTAGGGCTCTGTGTTTTAATTGCTCAAAAATATATGTCAACGCTTGATCTACACAACGACCCCAAAACTTGCATCTTTGAGTGAGCTCATGTGAATTGCTTTAACTTCCAGCATAGTGTAGATGTGGTGATGTTAATGTAGACTTGCTGTTGGGTGCATGATTCCAGTATAGGATTGCTGCTGGGTGCATGATTCCAATGTAGGATTTTTCTGCTTTTGATGCTTGCTGTTGCTGATGGTTGTCCTGCATTGAATCAAATGTGTTAGGAGTAGAAAGAAAATAAAAACAACTATATAAAGACAACAAAAAGAAGTAAAGAGTTTAGAAAAATTGGGTTGCCTCCCAATAAGCTCTTTATTTTAAGTCTATAGCTAGACATTGCCAAAGGCTGGTGGTCAGATCACTGGTTCCTTCAGAGTCACCGACTCGGCTGCAATGTCAAATGGCGCCTCCGAGTAGTGTTTGAGTCTATGGCCATTTACTTTAAACTCGAAACCGGTCTTCCCATTTTTAATATCCAAAGGGCCGTGTGGATAGACTTTAGTAACAATGTAGGGATCCTATCACCTAGATTTTAATTTTCCAGGCAATAACTTCAACCTTGAATTGAAAAATAGAACCTTCTGACCTAGTTGAAACTGTTTTCGGAGAATGTTGCTGTCATGGAATGCTTTTGTTTTCTCTTTGTATATCTTTGCACTTTCATATGCATCATTCTGGAGTTCTTCCAACTCATGCAACTGTAATTTTCGTTTCTCTCCAACTGCATCGTATGCATAATTAAGCTCCTTAATGGCCCAGTAAGCCTTATGTTCAAGCTCCATAGGTAGATGGCATGCCTTACCATAAATAAGCCGAATGTGAGACATCCCAATTGGCATTTTATACGTTGTTCTGTAGCCCCATAAAGCATCATTCAACTTAACACTCCAATCTTTCTGGCTGGCATTGACTGTTTTCTCTAAAATGCGCTTAATTTCCCTATTAGAAACTTCAACCTGCCCAGAAGTTTGAGGGTGGTATGCAGTGGCCACCAGATGACTGATCCCATATTTAGTAAGTAGTGCAGCAAACTATTTGTTTAAAAAGTGCTTTCCCCCATCACTGATAATTGCCCTAGGTGTCCCAAAATATGGAAAAATAGTGCCTTAGAGGAATTTCAGTACCACAGATCCTTGGTTTGTTGGTGTTGTAACAACCTCAACCCACTTAGAAACATATTCAACAGACACCAATATGTACTGGTTGCCATTGGAAGATGGGAATGGTCCCATAAAGTCAATGCCCCAAACATCGAATAATTCAACCACCAAAATACTTTGCTGTGGCATTTCATTCCGCTTAGACTGATTTCCCACACATTGACATCTATCACAAGCCTGACACCAAACATGAGCGTCTTTAAAAATAGTAGGCCAATACAACCCACTTTGTAATATTTTAGCTGTTGTCCGTTTTCCCCCAAAATGTCCCCCACAGGCATAATGATGAGCAAACTTTAAGACACTAACCTGTTCAGCCTCTGGAATACACCTGCGAATAATCTGATCTGGACAATACTTGTATAAGTAGGTGATGAGCACAAAATTAATACAAGTTTTATCCTTAAATTTATATTTGTTAGTATTTTCTTTTGTATTATGTAAATCTATTAGAGTATTTATATTGTTTTCTTTCCAATCTTGTTTTATATTTAATGAGTGGTTATTTGTAGATATTAAGTGTTTTCCACCAATGCCAAATGAAAAGAAGAAGCAATCAATTTCATCTATGCTCTAGGACATGCATGCAAGCTTCCATCATTGAAGAAATAAAGAAAGAATGAATAAACAATGAAGGAGAAGTTCAAATTGACTACTTGCAACCAATGAATGCAAAGAAGAATGATGATGCTTGAGTTGTTATCTAGCTACAATTTGAACTAAGTTGCTGCAGTTTTTTATAAGATACGAGAGATGAGATGGAGCAAGTGGAGCAAGTGGAGCAAGTGGAGCAATTGATAAGAAGACTCAAAGATCTTTGTGAAACCAAAGTAAAGGAAGTAGGCTAAAGATGAGAAAGATATTTGGAAAAGTAAGCTACTTGATTATTATATAATTCAAGACTCCCTTTCTTTGGCTATAAATACAAGTTTTGAGCAAAGATCAAAACATATATATAGATAGAGGAAGAAACACACGGCAAGAGATAGAGAGAAAGAGTGAGGAAGAAAGAGAAAAATTATGGAAAGGAAAAAACCAAGAGCTAATAACTCTTTTAAACTTGTTCTTCCTTTCCTAGTTCTCATTTAATTTATGTATTTTAGTTTCTTTGTTTTGTTTTAAATATTAATTATGTCTATTTAAATTACCTAACTAAGGTTGGATGAAACACCATTATTAAATAAAGTTCTAGTTTTTATTTTCAATTCTCAATTATTGTGGTGTTCAATGATTATAATTTTCACTTCACATGATTAATAGATTAAACTTCTTTTCACCACTTCTATCATGTATTGTGAGATATAACATGTATTTGTGGTAGTTAAGAGTTTGGATTAATCTATTAATTCATCCTTGGTTTATATTTCTAATTTACAAATTTCTTTGATATTTTGTTATTCAAATGAACTTTTTCACATAGGACGCTTAGGAAACTTTGATCCTTTGTAGTTAAATAATTTTGTTTACATATTATGCTTAGAATTTGTACTTATGAAGGGAAGGAAAATTTACTTATGATCTAAATTACAAGCTTAATTGATAAATCTTGAGAAAGCATTAGATTGATTTCTAGATTGCTACTCCATGGGAATTGAAAGATAAATAATTAGAATCTTATGGAATGATGGTGTGGATTCTAATATCTCATGGTTCCGTAGGCTAGCTTTTAATATAAGTGTGTAATTTTTATTAGTTTGATCCAAACTTAAGTTTTAATGTGAATTTGTAGTATTTGTTCAAATGGAATTTGTAGTTTTCTTTTTAATTAATTGATGAATGTTTGATAATCTATTTCATGGGTTCAATCATGTTTTTCCCATAGTGTAGTAAAAACTTTCATGCTTTTAAAAGAGAAGAGAATTACTAAAGATTAATAGAATTTTGATGAAGATTATTTTTTGATAGTTTGTTGCCAATGGTACAAGTTATGCTTAGAATACTTCTAAAGGAAATTAAAAAGAGCTTTAATTATTTTGAACAACTACAATGGAAAATATTTTGTGGATCAAATTATTAAGAGTTGCATGTTTATGTTAAAAGTGGAAACCTAATACCTTAGTTATTTTTCTCATAAATGTAAATCTTAATTTCAGTTTATTGTCATTTCTATATTTGTTTTATGCTTTATCTTATTTTATTTTCTTTTTGAACAAACAAATCACCATATGAATCAACTAGGTTGGCAATGAAATTAACTTGGGTGAAATTGGTTTTCTATCTTTACATGCAATCCCTTGGGTACGATCTCGCTCTTACACGCTTATGCTATATTCGATTCGTGCGCTTGCGAGTTTATAAATTTTAAAACACCTCTTTTGAGGCACAACAGTAGGGTTCATCCCAGAAATAGTGCTTCACATCAGATAAAAACTTCTTTTATAGTTGATAAGAAAAATCTGGATGCACCACACCTTTAGCCAAATAATTGACAACATCTGCAAACCAAGGTGTGTCAATTTGGATAGCAAATAACTGTTTATCTGGGAAACTTTCACTCAATAGTAGAGAATCTGCCTCCATATGTGCTGGAATAATTAATCTAGATAAATGGTCAGCCATAAATGGTCAAATTCTTGAAGTAAAAGAACCCAACGAATCAACCTAGGCTTGGCATCCTTCTTAGACAACAAGTATTTTAATGCAGCATGATTGGTATAAACAATCACTTTAGCCCCAACCAAATAAGACCGAAACTTCTCTAATGCGAATACAACTGCCAACAATTCCTTCTCTGTAGTTGCATAGTTAAGTTGTGCATTATTGAGAGTACGACTTGCATAATAAATTACATGGGGAAGCTTATCTTTCCGCTGCCCTACAACTGCCCCGACAGCATAATCCGACGCATCACACATTAGCTCAAATGGTAAATTCCAATCTGGTGCAGCAATGATGGGTGCCGATGTTAGGAGTGCTTTCAACTTGTTGAAAGCTTCTAAACAGGCCTCGTTGAAATTAAATGGTGTGTCCTTAGCTAATAAATTGCACAAAGGTCGGCTAATCCCGGAGAAATCCTTGATGAACTGACAATAAAAACCTGCATGTCCTAAGAATGACCTTACACCTTTTACTGATGTAAGGGGCGGCAGCTTTGAAATAACTTCAATCTTTGCTTTGTCAACCTCAATGCCTTTGCTAGAAATCGAATGTCCCAAGACAATTCCCTGTTTCACCACGAAATGACACTTTTCCTAGTTTAGCACTAAATTTGTCTCTTGACATCTCTCAAGAACTAATGATAAATTCTGTAAGCACTGATCATATGAATCCCCAAATACAAAAAAATCATCCATAAAAACTTCCACAATTTTTTCGACCAAGCCAGAAAAAATACTTATCATACAACGCTGAAAAGTAGCAGGTGCATTGCATAACCCAAATGGCATCCTGCGATATGCAAACGTCCCAAATGGGCATGTAAAAGTTGTCTTCTCTTGGTCCTCTGGGGCAATCGGGATCTGGTTGTACCCAGAATAACCATCCAAGAAACAATAAAAAGCCCTACCAGCCAATTTCTCCAACATTTGGTCAGTGAATGGAAGGGGAAAGTGGTCTTTTCTAGTTCCTGCATTTGTCTTCCTGTAATCCACACACATTCGCCAACTTGTAGTTAAACGTGTAGGAACAAGCTCATTGTTGTCATTTTTAACCACTGTAATGCATGTACGTTTAGGAACAACCTGCGTAGGACTCACACATTGGCTGTCTGAAATAGGATAAATCATACATGCGTAAAGTAATTTCATAACCTCTGTTCTGACCACCTCTTTCATAATTGGGTTAAGGCGGTGTTGAGCATCAACTATTGGCTTCACGGCTTCACGTCGTCTTCCATTAAAATTCTGTGCATACAGACTGCTGGGCTAATACCCTTGATGTCTGCAATTGTCCATCCCAATGCATCCTTGTACTTTCTCAACACACGAAGCAATTTATCTTCCTCTGTGGGAGTTAAATCTGCTGCAATAATAACTGGCAGTGTCTCTGCAGCTCCTAAATGTGCATATTTTAGATGTTCAGGTAAAGGATTCAGCTCCAATTTTGGTGGCTGCTGTCTGGACGATTTAAGGGGCTGTTTAGGCTCCCCTAAGCTCTCGTAAACATTTCGTAACCTTGGCGGTAGTTTGGGTAGACTGTCCAATGCGTGAATGTACTCAAGAACACCTTCATCTTCAGAATTTGTCCCAAGTTTCCCTTGTAAAACATGCAGCAACTTATATGTATTTGAACTGGCATAAAAATGTCTTGAACCATGCTATCAACCACATCAATGCGCAAACACTCTTGCTGTTCAGCAGGTTGTTTCGCTGCCTCAAACAAATTAAACACCCCAGATTGGTCATGGGTAGGATTCTTTATGTGGACAGCCCATTATGTCGTGTGTTGCCATGCTGCAAATAGTGCAAACTGTTGTTGCAGGTGGCTGCTGCTGTGTAGAACTTGCTATCTGTTGTAGAAGAATATCAAACTTTGCATAAATTTTCTTCTCCATTTTTTCCATTTGTGCGAACATGTTGGGAGAACCTACTGATAACTCAAAAATTCCCCTTTTCTGTGAATGTTCTGCTGCCCATTGCTGAGATTCTGTAGCCATCATATCAAATAGTTCAAATGCCTCTCTTGCAGATTTTTTTGACAACGATCCTCCAGTTGATGCATTCACATGACTTTTAGATGTAGGATTAAGCCCATCAAAGAAAATATTCATTCGTGTATCTGCATCAATATTAGCATGTGGACACTTAACGTACATCTCTGTATATCTCTCCCATGCTTCATGAAACTCTTCATTAGGCTTATGTGTGAATGTCAAAATCTCCCTCTTGTAATTCAATGTCTTGGATGCTGGATAATATTTGTTCAAGAATTTTGTGTGTAACTGCTGCCAAGTAGTAATACTATTAGCTGGTAGAGTGAATAACCAAGTTTCCACCTTATCCTTCAAAGTGAAAGGGAAAAGATGTAACTTAATAGCTTCAGCAGAAAAACCTTTGATCAAAATGTTTTTGCAACCCACAATGAATTTTGCAATATGCATGTTCGCATCTTCATTAGGCAACCCACGAAAAGTAGGTAGAATTTCAAGCATATGGTGCCTGATCTCGAACGAATCACCATCTTCTTGTGTAGGATACACAATGCAATTATGGACATCATCGGCAAAACTCTACCGTTTGATACAAGAATCACTGCTGATTAGGCAGGACTGGCCTGGTTACTAGGCAAAGCCTCGGGTGAGACAATTATTACTTTATAACACATACTAACTTTATTTATATAGAACAAAAAAAACACACTTAGACAAAAAGTAAGTATTTCAATCTCACTCCCCCACAAACCATGTTGGTGTGATGTGCAAAGTTCAAAGTATAATTCATGAATTAGTGTCTAAGCAAAAATAAATAGAAAAGACTCTAATGTGGGATTAATCTTCACCATGTCCATTCGTGCATCTTTATTTGGTCCCAACATGCCAGTCGCCTCCCTTTATTTGTGCACAGGAGGCATCTCTGCCTCAAAGCTAACGGTTGCCTCTCCCACACGACCAGTCGCATGTGGAAAATGACCGGTCGGCACCATGCTGGCATAATCAAGAGGAGGAAGTTAAACTATGATATGAAATTTTGCCCACTCCGGACCCACCTTCAACTCTAGTACCACACCAATCACCTTATAAGGAAATCATTCAAGTAACATCTCCTCTTGAAACTAATAACACTAATGAAATATACCATGATGATTTGATTTCAGAAAGCATATAGGATACAGATACCCCTATATACCAACTTCCAAAAAGGAAGAACCATGGTAAACCTTGAGTACAGTACGAAGAAGATCTTAAAGCCGAAGGAAAATACCCCATCAATAATTATACATCTCTAAGCAAATTATCAGAGTAACATGTACACTTTGTGAAGCAATTGGCCGATATCTGTCCTATAAGCACATGAGAGCTCGTGCACTTTGTGAAGCACTTTGTGATTGAAGCACTAGAAGACTGAAAATGAAAAGAAGTCATGAATGAAGAAATGCGAGCTCTTTAGAAGAATGCCAAATGAGAGCTCGTACTTTTACCTCACGGAAAGAAGATGGTGGGATGCAGGTGGATCTATACTGTGAAACTCAAAGCACATGGATTCATTGAAAGATATAACGCTAGATTGGTGGCAAAAGAGTACACAGAAAGATATGGGGTGCACTATCAGGAGACCTTTGCCCCAGTAGCCAAGATCAACACTATTAGAGTCCTATTGTCTCTAGCAGCAAATCTAGATTGGCCACTACATCAGTTCGATGTTAAAAATGTCTTCTTATATGGAGGCTTGGAGGAAGAGGTATACATCGATTTACCACCAGGCTGTAATTTAGCTCATGACTAGAAAAATCAAGTTTGCAAGTTCAGAAAGTCATTATATGGGTTAAAACAATCTCCTAGGGCATGATTTCGCAAATTTTCTAAGTCCATGAAGAATTTTGGATACACTCAAAGTAATTCAAATCATACCTTGTTCTTGAAGCGTGATGGAGAAAAAATCATTGCATTAATTGTTTATGTGGATGACATGGTCATAACTGGGAACGACATAAGAGAGCAACATAAACTACAAAAGTATTTGTCTCAAAAATTTGAGATGAAAGATTTAGGTGCTTTGAAATACTTCCTCGGAATTGAAGTGGCAAGGTCAAAAACTGGTATATTTCTGTCTCAAAGGAAGTATGTGACAGATCTACTCACTGAAACTGGAATGATTTGATGTAAGCATGCTGACACATCCATTGAGATGAGTCACAAGTTGTGTGAAGACATGGACCGGTTGCCAACCAATAAGGAACAATATCAGCACCTTGTAGGAAGGTTGATATATTTGGCACACACAAGACCAGATATTGCATATGCTGTAAGTGTTAGTCAATTTATGCATTCACCCAATGTTTCTCATAGGAATGCAGTTGATTGGATATTAAGATCCTTAAAGTCAGCTCCTGGAAAGGGATTAATGTTCTCAAAGAATGAAAATCTTGACGTTGTTGAATATACATATATTGATTAGGCTGGTTCCATTATAGATAGACGCTCTACATCAGGTTATTTTACATTCGTTGGAGGTAACCTAGTCACTTGGAGGAATAAAATGTGGTTACTGGGTCTAGTGCAGAAGGAGAGTATCAAGGAATGGCACAAGAAGTTTGTGAATTATTGTGGATTAGAGGACTCTTGACAATGTTGGGTTTTAAACCAGAGAAGCCAATGGAGTTACATTTTGATAACAAGTTAGCTATCGACATTGCTCATAACCCAGTTCAACATGATCGAACTAAACATGTTGAGGTGGATAGACATTTCATCAAAGAAAAAATTGAGAACAATATCATCTGTCTACCCTTTGTAAAATCAAAAGATCAATTAGCAGATGTCTTAACAAAAGTTGTCTGTGTACAAGTGTTTTATGACTCACTTACCAAGTTGGGCATTGGTGACATGTCTGCACCAACTTGAGGAGGAGTGTTGACGTGAGTTAACCTATTAAATCAAGGAGATTTATTTCCTAAGTTAATTTCAAGGAGATTTATTTCCTAAGTTAATTACGTGATTTACTTCTTTGTTTTATATACTTGACACATCCTTGTATAATTAGGAGATATTCTCCTAATTAATTACTGTATCTATTTCCTTGTAAAGCACCCTTGAAAACTCCTATATATACCTCCTTATGGAGAAGAATACAATTAACCTAAAGTATTCAAACCATATTCATATTTTAGCAAAAAACATGTACAATTTTCTCCTTTTTTTTTTCTTTTATCTATTCACTATCACCCATTTGTAGATAACAAACCACATTGGGATACGTCGCCCAAATCTTTTGCATCGAATGCAACTTCGGACACTACCTTTGCTCCTTTTCCTTTGGCTATGTAAAGGCCTATATAGTGACAAAATTAGAGCGTAGTCCAATCAAATGTATAAAAATATATTTAACGACACATTTTAAGGAGTACTTAATAGTGTAGTACTCAAGCATGGTCATGTGGTATAACTTGTCCACATGTCATAAAATAAATAAATATTTATTGACAGTGTATACTAAAAGTAGGGGTCATCATTAGGCCCGCGAGCCCATGGGCCTATGGGGGCCCGCCTGGCCCATTGATAAAAAGCCCAGCCCAACCCGGCCCGACTCGTTATGGGCCATGGCCGGCCCGGCCCATTGTTGAGTGGGCCTGGCTTGGGCTTAGGTGTCTAAAGCCCGACTAGGCCCATAGGCCCGGCCCGTTTCAGCCCAAGAAAGCCCCGGCCACGGGCTCACATACATATAAATAAATATATTTTAAAAACCCAAGTTAAATGAAATATGGAGAAAATCATTATCTATTATCATTATAAGAACTATAAAAAAATGAAGTATGGGATAAAATATAATTTTATTAATATGGGGTTGTATAACTATATCTTTATATTTATGGAGAAAAAAAAACTATGAAGTTATGAACAAAGAAAAGAATGGAGACAAAAACATATAGAAAAATGTAAATAGAGAACTATGAAGAAAAGAGGAAATATAGAAACACACCAAAACATAGAAAAATAAATAAAGAATTGACAAAAAAAAAAATACATATTAAAAAAAAAAGACAAAATAAAGTAGGCCCATTTAGGCCCGGCCCATGGGCTAGGCTTGGGCTTTGAATTTAAAAAAAAACCTGGCCCGTTATTTTCTCTCTCCTCTTTAAAGCCCGGTCCGATCTGGCCCAAGCCCATTAAATTTAGGCCGGGCTAGCCAGGCCCTGCCCATTGATGAGGCCTAGCTAAAAGTGAGAAATATAAACCATGTTATCCAATCATATTAGACCACGTGATACCATACAATAATTTCTCCGTTTGAATTTTATATATGTCATGTCAAAAGGGAAAAAAATAAAAGAAAATCAGAACAAGACAATTACTATAGTACATAGATTTGATTAGAATTTTGAAGTACCTGGGGATGAGCTACATCTTTGGAAGTGGTGGCAACTTCAACGGGAATATCAAAAGTAGCGCAACCACGGGAATACACAATCACATCCTCCATAGGGACAAGGAAACCTCGATTTCTTGCATCTTCGGAAATGTTGGTGCCTATTTAATATGCATCACAAAATGCACAATTGCAGTGTTAACATATGTCACTGACAAAAGAAAAGTAATAAACTTAGAACCAAATTTTGAAAACTGATGTGGTACATAAATCCATCAATCTTATATACCAAATTTCCAGCACCGTCGGTACAAAAGCCATTAACAATGTCAACGAGGACAAGGCCGATCTTGACATCCCCTTGAGTACTAGAGACGTTTGGAACACGGGCAGCTCCTCCTCTAACAAATCAATAATCTGCTGAACCATTTGTTTTTCTTATCTTAAACTTTTGGTGTTGTTAAAGAAAATAGGACACAAAAGTCAAATGAATGAAGGGTATTTATAGAAGTACTGGAAAATATGTTTATTAGGTGAGTTAGTGTAAAAGGAATAATCCTCAACCATGTCGTCATTAGACCACGTGATACCATACAATAATTTCTCCATTTGAATTTTATGCAATGCCAAAAGGAAATAAAGAAAAGAAAATCAGAACAAGACAACTACTAGCCATACAAAGATTTCATTAGAATTTTGAAGTACCTGGGGATGAGCTACAACATCTTTGTAAGTGTTGGTAGGAATATCAAAAGTGGCGCAACCACGGGAATACACAATCACATCCTCCAGAGGGACAAGGAAACCTCTATTTCTTGCAGACAAAGTGGTACACACAAAATCTAGGACACATATATCTGTGCATATCCCTACCAACAATATCTTGGAACACAAGGAAAATAAAAATAAATGGGAAAATTAGACAACAACAACAGAATTAATTTCAAGCAATTGGCAGTATTTGGCTTTGATCTGATTACTTTGCACCCAATTGATAAAAACATTAGAGCCATCTTTCTCAACGGAACCAAGGAACCCGTCGATGCAATCTTTATGCCTAAGTGTCACATTAGCTTCATTCTCCAACCATTGCAGGGCTGCAGATGATTGTGTAATTAGAGGAGAGCTACTAGGGAATGGAAAACACAAGAAGCAAAGAACAAAGGGTACTTGGGACTAGCTTTCCTTCATCAGTTCCAGCAATGCAATGAGGAGGATAAGGAGGCTCAGGAATGTCAGGGTGATGAGAATCAAGACTAGCAAAGACAGGCCATTTTCTGTCACAGAAAGCTCTTGCAAGTCTCACTGACTCGTCCACCATTTCAGAGATCTGCTTATCAGGCTGTCTTGGTGCCTATTTAATATGCATCACATAATGTGCAATTGAAGAATTAATCCAGGTCACTGGCCAAAAGAAAAGAATTTACTCTTAACCAAATTTTAAAAACTGGTGTTGTGCATGAATCCATCAAATCTTATATACCAAATTTCCAGCAAGCCATTAACAACGTCAACAAGGATAAGGCCGGCCTTCACATCCCCTGTGAGTACCAGAGACGTTTGAAGCACTGGCAGCTCCTCCTCTATCAATTCAATAATCTGTTGAACCATTTTTTTTCTCGTCTTAAACTTTGGGCGCTGCTAAAGAAAATAGGACACAAGTAAAGGAAAAGATAAGGGTGAGTTCAGGTCTATTCGATAGGGATGAATATGAGTTCGGTCTATTTGATAAGGAAGAAAAGCTTAAGAAAATGACACGAGTATATTTGTAAGTTTGTAACCCTTACCTCCTGCTAGAAATAGAGGTAAGTGACTCAAAGCTTTGTTTTCGCCTTTTGGTCCATTTATACGTTTGTCTTTGTATTTGGTACCATTATCTTATAAGGAAAAGATAAATATGAGTTCTATTCTCCCAAGGCATACGATTCTTGAAGAGATAAAGTTACCAGGTAAACCCATTACGAAAAATTTATTGTGTGAGAGTCCAAAGAGGAAAAATTATTCACAGAAACCCAACTCCCAGGAAATATTATTATTCATCCCTTTCTATTGATTCAACAAACTAAAGTTATTGTCAGTACACAAAGAAACAAAGTATTTACAGCATCCTTCTGCTCACCGGGCAAAAACATGTACAATTTTCTCATTCTTTTTCTTTTATAAAAAAAGGTACATTGCTGATTACTGTATTCCCTATCACCATCTGTAGAAAACAAAAAGAAAGTCTACCACATAATCAACACGAAGTGGAAGTCGGATCAGAAGGAGGTAAGGGTTACAAATATCCAACATATGGAACTTGAGTTGATAGGGATGGCAATTTTCCCTCATTGAATTGAACCTTATCCGCACCCCAGTTGCCATCCCTCTATATTTGGAGAAGAAACACAAAACTGGAGTTAGAAGACTAAAATGAGGCCTCATTTGTTCTTGTTATTGTTATCATCATGTGGGAGTTGTAAACCCATTAGCCCAAGCAAATTGGAAGCAGGACCAGGAAGGCCTTGTTGGCTAGAAAATGAATCGAGGAAGTTCTTGACAAGATTCACATCCACGTCCACAGGAGTGAAATCCTCCTCCATGTCTTCTGTTGCATTCGACGTTCCCTGCGAGCACACAGTCAATTCATTTATCATCTGAAGAACAAAACAATATGCAGAAGTGCCATGATTTCATGCAAACATGAAAACAATACGCATTATCAATTTATAACTTCAGTGTGACCACATGCATAGCAACAAAGAAGAGTCTTGCTTAAAAATTTCAGTGAGACCAATATGTATGGCGACAAACTTTAGAAAGTTAAATTTACTGGTTAATAAGCAACCATGAGATGGAACATATATAATATTCTTAAAAAAATTGAATCATATCTCAATCACCAGACACAAAATCATTGTTCCTTCCCGTGTCCCTCTATTCCACCTCACCTGATGGTTACAGAGCATAGCACGTAATTTGAATGGTATGATGTGTGGATACCATTAAAAAAAACTCAGTTTCCTATCCCCATTTGCAAAAGAAGAAAAATAATACCTCATCCTTCTTTGGGGCTTGTTCATCAGCACGAACAAAACTTTTCTTGAGAGTTGTAGCCTTCAATTCTTCATTTAGAGCATCAGAATAAGAATGCATGAAAGTATCCTCTCCCTCCTCGCTTTCATCTTCAGACTCATCTGTGAATATCACAAATTTAATTATAAAGTTTTCCAAATAAAATGAAACCAAGATGTCATTTAACAACTTGCTCTCCTTTTGGAGGGATAGATGTTGTTGACTTATCAGTTTCATCGAAAATGAAAAGTATTTTAGTTGACAAGACCAGAGCACAAGTATGGTGTCATTTGGCACACATCATACACATGATGAACCTCAAGTAAGAAAAAAAAGCGATTTTTTCTAAACAAGGAAGAAAAATACAAAAAACCCAGCAGCTTAAAAACATTATGATCGTGAACTTCAACTTATAACATCAGTACATCACAAACAAGTATGATATAACAAAGTTGGATCATCCTTCAGATCAGGAAAAAAAGTGCAACATATCACTATTATCTCACATTGTCTGCATGAATGGTTTCCACACAAGTTATGAAAGGAGAGTCTTGATTGTTGTTTTCGAATTGCCATGTGCATGGACAACAGAACTTGGTTTTCCTTTGTTCAGGGGTTTCGGAGTTATGCGGAAGGTCTTTCTTCTACTAGTTTAGGATTTAGGGAAGAGAGTGGGCAGATAGAGGCATGCAAGGCGTTAGGCAGCTAGACATGCCTCTTTCCTTTAAGTGGTATGTTTCAATAACCAGAACAAACTAGATTTACAAGGAGGGCAATGGAGTTTCCACCTAGAAATGACACCTCCATGTCTTTTTCTACAAGTTCTTGATTGTTGAGGATTTTATTAGATACTTGTTTATATTTAATGGAATAAGGGCTTTGGATGAAACCTGTGTACTTAGGTTGTGGTGTCTGGTTTTCTTTTTAATACTTTTTGTCCTTTTGGTGCACAAAGAGAGAGAAAGAGAGAGAGAGAGATAGTTTTTTTTTTCACTAACAAAAATTGAAAATATAAAGGAAACAATAAAATATGTACAACTTACCAAAGTCCAAGTCGGATGAGGACCCTTCCTCAATACCATCATCACTAGTGGCATCCTCATCACCATGGCACTTCATCATTGATTCTACATCTTTAAAGAAACGGTCCGCATCAAAGTCTACTTCTTTTAGGTTCCTTCAAAAGAAGATTACAAAATATAATAAGATCAACTGAGCGCTAGTCTAATAAACACACAGACACCTAAAAATGATTTACTGCACAGTCCAAAGGTAGTGACTGGGAAACTTAATCAGGGAAAAACTAGAACTTGGCACCAAGTGCCAAATTACTCATCTTGATATTAACCAATTCACACAATCAAAACTTGTGACTTGCATTAGCTCGGTTCATCAAGGGCAAGTAACTACACGTACTCGTTCAAGATCACAACAGCATCAGGACTGAGCCAAGAAAGAGTTACATGGGCTCAAAATTCACACTAAGATTTAAGTAAATTTGCCAGCAATTTTAGTCACACAATCTAATCCTACAATTAGTTAACATACACAACATTCAGCATCCAGACTTAAGGCATTGATCACTGCAAGCATAAGATGTGCAAATTACTTATTTCTTATGACAGAAAGGAGATGTATTCTAAAGCCGCTGGCACTATATTATGACACATGGGAGCAACTTAAAATCTAGCCCCCAGCAATAAAAATGTATGCTGACGAGTCACATCCATGTCAATGTACTCCTATTTCTGTGTTTGGGACAAAAATGGTGAGATGAACAATAGATACGTAAACAAAAGAACACTAACCTGTTCTCGGGAACCTCAGCCCCCTCGTAGCTCGACATCTTCTGGACAAATGCCTGCATGGTTTTTGCTATATCACCAGGATTGAACCCATCAACGTTAGAGCTGGATGATGGACCAGCATTGTCCTGCTCTTTTGACTTTTGATTCTTTTTCTTTTTTGAATTATAATGTTCGATCTCCTTTTGTCTCTCCAAAAGTTCTGAGTTCAATTCCTCCTCTCCATTGTAAAGCCAAGAATCATCATCAGAAGGTGGAACCTCTTGACCCCTAAAATCATCCGCTGTATAAGGTAAAGCTAGGATCTCATCTATGCGTCTCACAGGAGCACTCATCATCTCACTGCAACAATAGTAACACCTTCGTTAATTCCCAACTAACAGAACAAGAAAAATCCAATTAAGATCTAAACAGAAATCACTTTCAATCCAATGTAAGTCTTTACATCTAACGGAAACAAAAGCATAATAAGACCACAATAACCATATACATATCAATGTATCATCACTTTCAAGTACCTTGTCCTCGAAAAGGAAGCACTACTCCGATAGTACTCCTCGGCATTCTGCAACAACCTCTGGTACTCTTTCGACCCGGGAATCAACCCTTCAAAGTATCCACTCCTCTCCAAACTCTCCCTAAACGCGATCCAACTACTCCCTTTCCCTTCCAACCCCTCCTTTCTCCTTTGCTGATACATCATCTCCAAACCACATGCAATCTTCATCCCCAATTCGGCCTCCAAATACGCCACCCCATCCTCACTCCTATTCGGCATGGGATAACACTTTGGCGCCTGAAAAGCCTGTTGCACCAGCTGCGCATACATTGCCCTCGACATCTTCACCGCTACACACACCAACTCCTCTTCTCTCCCTCTGCTCAGAAACCTCTCCATCTTGGCCGCATACTTCATAGTATCAATGTCACGGTCGTAGAAACCCTCAACGGCCAAAGCAATCAAGCACGGTTCTTGACTCAAGACCTGCGCAACCGACGCCGGAACTCTAACCCTAACCACATGCATATTCCTCCTCGCCTTCTCCGGATACTCCGATATCCGATTCTTCACCGCAAGCTGAACCGGTTCAGGGGCAACTGACTCCTGGCCGAAATTCACAATGAAATTCAAAGATTCGGTGATGCTTGGGTTCGGGAGCCGAGATTTTGGGACGATATGGAGGTTGCCATGGCGAATAAACACGCGGTTGAGACTGTTTTGGGGGTTGAGCCAGCGAGGAAGGTGATAGGCCGCTTCGATGAGTAAGAACTCGCCGTCCGAGTCCCATACCCGGATGGAGAGGTCAGGGAAGGCTGTGGAGATGTGGAAGAGGAGGAAGACGGTGAACCACTCGTCTTCGAAGTTGTCGGCGACACGAAGCTTGCCGTGAAGGTGAGGGAGGTGGTGGTCGAGGGAGCAGACGCATGGGGGTTTGGGGAGAGTGGAGGGGGAGAGAGTGAATGGTTCGTGCTGCCATATGTAGTCGGCGGTGAAGGGAGTGAGGGTTTTGAGGATTTGGAGATGAAGCGATTGGAGTGAGGCGGTGGTGGAGGAGGAGTTTAGGGAAGAGTCAGGGAAGATGGCGTAGAAAACGGTGTCGTCTGGGAGTCTGGAATTTTTTTGGGAGAAGATGGAGGAAGATGATGGGTCGGGGTCTGGTGCTGCCATTGTTTTGCGCTCTCGGTTGGTCACTCGGTGCTGCGTATCACTTGTGCAGTTTCTGCTGATTTCTTGAATGTTCGGGTTTTTATTTTGAGGAGGAAGACGTTTTATTTTTGTATCTAAATAGTTATATGGATTTAGCGGTGTATTTACACGCATTGAAAAAAATATTAATTATTAAATTGACCAAATAATGGGCATTTATATGATTTTTTATTTTTTTTTTTTGTTTGAAACACGAGGTGGTCCTGGATGGGCCACAACTATGGGTGGCACCTTTAAGCCTTAACCACAACCCAGACTAATCCCCGCTCATACTAGGTCGGCCCGTAAAAGGTAAAATGCTGGCCAAAGTGGTGACTCCATACAAGAGTAGGGATCGAACCCCTGACTTCTCTTAAGGAATGAGAGTGCCGAACCACTCACACCAACCACCTTGGTTGGCATTTATATGATCTTTCAATAGTGTGTAGAATTGAATATGAGGAGGAGGGGTGGGTGGTGGGGGAAAGGCTCCAACTCTATGCACTTTGGTTAAACAACTATTTTTGTGTTCTTAGCCATTTATCTACCCTATTTATAACCCTAACTTTAATCTAAACATTCAGAAATGAAAAAAATCCAAGGGCTCTTAAAGAACAAGACGCATTATCACGGCTTATGCCTTCCTTGAAAAACATACATGCCTCATTCACTTATCATGCACACACTATTGAAAAAAATACTACAAGTTAAAATTAAATAAATAATATTGAAAGATCATATAAAGGCCCAAATTTCATTAGATCAATCTAATGGTTAACATTCTTTTAAATGTGTGTAAATGCACTAATGCTAAATGAAGAGGCTTGATATCCTCTCAACATGCCCACCATTCTCTATATTCACACTTGCTACTTTGTTTTGTTTTTCAGTTAAATACCTTTATTGATATTGAATCCAATTTATTGTAACTCACAAACAGTTTTTGAGTTCAAAACCCATAATTCACGTTTGGTAAGGCCCAATTTTCAAAAATCCAACTCAAAAATGCCCATTTTTTAAAACACAAAAAGTGACGTTTCAAAGTTTTTTTTCTCCCTCCTCTCTCCCTCTCTCTCTTTTTCATGCAATGGGACTTTGCCCCCGATTCTCCTTTTCTCCTCCTCTCTCTCTCTTTTGCCCCTGCCCAGATATGGAGGTAGATGAATGAGTTTTTGAAAACTTTTTTTAGATTTTAAAAATAGTAGTTTTGAAGTTTAATACCAAACAACTTTTTAGTTCTTAGAAAATATATATTTTTAAAAAGAATCATGGTTTTTGAGTTCACTTTTGAGTAGGATACCAACAATGGACTAAAATTGAAATGGTTATCAAACGGCCCTAAAAGCATCCACAATGAGCTCCCTATCCACCTCCTAAAATAGGGAGACCTCTAGGAGTTCCTAAATATGAGGAGAGAGAAATGACTCATAGTGGCTCCCTATAATTTAATGTTGCGTTGTTTTTTGCATAGTTTAAACTTTTAATTAATGCTAACAATTGTGTTATATATATTTTTTTTTATGGAGATGGACCAATCATATTGAATTAAAAAATAACTATAGTATTTATGACTCCTTAAACTAGGGAGTATGATTGGAATTCAAATTTTATATAGAGCTCCTAAAATAACTTTTATGTGTTTTTAGCCAAAATTTAACCAAATTTCAATCCATAATAATATTTAGGTGTTTAAGGGCCGTTTGTTACACAGGCTTGGCTTGGCCTGGCTTGGACTAAATTTAGTACCATGTTTGTTTTATCTAATCCTAGTCTTAGATGGGATTGCTAATACTAGGCCCACCAAAAATACCTCCTTAGGAGGGGACTACTAAACCCATGTGGAAAGGGAGGATTAACTAATCACATGCTCGCCAATGTATAAGATGCATATATTATATTGTATTAATAATAACCAGTCCCGTTCTCCTGGTCACCAAGGGTCTAAGGAATTTGTGGTCACCCACCCTTGAATCTAATCTAAGGGTGGAGAAAAAACTAATTTAAAAATTCATATTATATTATTTTTACTTAAATAAAACAAGTTTCTGTGGAAACAAAACACATTCTAAACTCTTGCATAGCCGCCTCCAACTCCATGGAGGTCGACACCCCTATAACCTTTAGTCCCTCCTCATGGTCCTCTTTAGATTTTCCAACTCCGGCGTTGCGAATTCTTCCGATTTAATTTTTCATCTCTTGTGGATTGACAAAGACTGAAGATTTTGGGTCTCAAGTTCTTGATTTGCAAACTAGAGGTCTCAAGTTCGAATTCCCATGACATCATAGTTTTGGGTGTGTGTGAGAAATCATCATCCCCTGTAATTTAGACTATCACTTGTACTAAAAATAAATAAATAAAAAGACTGAAGATTTTGGGAAAACTTAAATTTGGGGCTCTTTGAATTCTTTGGTTTCTACCATTGTTTTTCATTCTCTTTTTGGTATATTATTGAGAAGTTGATATTGGTTGGTTGATGATTCAATGGTGTATTGGTATGTTTGGAGGTAGGCAGCGGCTAGCATCCTGGAGAATGTGTTTTGTTCAATCGACACCACAAAAAGATAGAACCTGTTTTTTTTGTTTTGTTTTTTTACACAAAATTTGTTTTGTTTAATTGAAAATAATATAAACTAAACTTATATAAATTTTTAAATCAATTTTTTCTCCATTTTTAGATTAGATCCAAGGGTGGGTGACCACAAATTCCATAGACCCTTGGTGACCAAGAGAACGGGACTGTAATAATAACATATATTACTATTATTATTATTATATACCCATATTCATATATTATATTATATTATACTTACGTACACATATACTTTAATGTACATATATACATGTATATACACATATATATAATATATGTATATATGTACACATATATACATATATATACATGTTGGGGTCTTTTTCCGTCGGAAGGCTCGTCCGGGCTTGTTGATTCTCGAACCGCCATAGAATGGTGGATTAAGCCTTCGTTGCCCCTTTTTCTGAGTTAGCGAGGACTAGGCCCAAAGCATCCCGAGGGAAAAGCATGTCCCAGGGGGGTACTCTTTTCTTCTTCCAGCGGCTGCGTGTTTGATGTTGACGTTTCCAACAGCTTGACGAAAAGTTGAAGATGACTTGCTGATGTAGATCTGAGATTATATTAGCTTGGCATGAGAGCTTGGAGTGTGGGAGCTAAAGATTCACAAGTTTAGCAAATGAGAATGCATGTGCTTGACTTGGTGTTGGATATGCTTGAGTTTGGGGTGTTGATGATTTGTTATTTGTGGCTATGGCTATGGCTATAGGGATTTAAGAGTTTCAAGATGAGGATGGGAGGAAAAGCTTGAGGCTTGAAGGCTATGGTATTTATAGCTTGGAAGGATATGAGGAGGAAGGAAAATCTTGGTTGTGATGGTTGAGGAATAGCTGGGATGACTGCTGGAATGCTTGCAGCAGCCAAAGGGAGAAAGGAAAGTGGTTCGATGGTTGCTGGGGGCTTGAGCAACCAAGAGATGTTGGTTGACAGCTGCTGGGATGCTTGCAGCAGTCAAAAGATGGAGGTTGATGGCTGTGATGGCTGCTGGAATGCTTGCAGCAGCCAAAAAGAGAAAAGAAGATGAGTTCTCATGGTTGTTGAGAAGCTTGCAACAACCAAGAGAGGCTGGTTTTGGCTGGGCAAATGCCTTCCAATTTATAGAGGGGGAAGGCTCTCTTTGGTTTCCAATAGGTAAAAGGAAGTGTTGGAACTAGTTTATTTCCTATGGGTAAAAGGGAGCATTGTGACATTCTTATTTCCAATGAGTAAAGCTAAGCATTGGAAAATGACTATTTCCAACGAGTAAAGGGAAGTGTCAGAATTGGCTTGTTTCCAATGGGTAATAGGGAGTTCTGGAAAAGGCTTATTTCCAATGGGTAAAGCTAGGCATTTGGAAAATGACTATTTCCTATGGATAAAAGGAAATGCTTGGAAAATATCTCATTTGCTTACCCACATTGGAGAACTCTAAGTAGTGGGCTTGGACTTTGGTGCTCCCAAGTAGCTAGCCCAAAGTCTCCATTATCCAAGAGCTTCCGTGGGCCTTGTGGACCTCCGTAACCTTCCACACCACAATCCCTCATGCAAGCCCCGTAACCACATGACTTGGGTTCATGTAAGCTTGATAGGTGATTGACATATGAAAAATGTATTATTGGCTTTGCATGACATAGACACTATTATTTATTTAATGAATTAATTCCCAAAATATAGTTTGGATTAACGCATGACCAAAATTATATGTTATATCGGGCCTTAAATGTCTTTAGGCTTCTCGTGACTTTTTTGGGCCTCAACAATACACTTATATTATTATTATAATAAATCCATATACACATATACATATACATATTATAATAATAGTATACGTGAATATATGTAATATATATTATATATTAGGAAGCTGATTTTCCCACTCCCATTTTCTCCACTTACACTTCCTTTTGTTTTTTAATATTTTTTAATCAATTTTGTTCTTTTTTTTTATCTTTCTTTTTCCTATTCTACCCTTACCCTACATTAATTTCTTTATACTTTACTTTTATTTTTTTTCTTTACACTTAATTTCCAACTTGCACTTAATTTTCAGTTTTTTATTCTTTAATCGGGTAAGACATAATTAACGATGTATATTTGTCTAGGCAAGATTATATGGTCCGCAAAAACTCATGCCCCATGAATAAACCTTGCATCCATAGTGTTTTTTTTTAATTTTAATAAAGGAAACAAATTTTAGGTGGCCACAGAAAAAGAATAACTAAACTGAATGGCATCGTTTTTGGGCCAAAGTCATTTTTTAAAAATGGCATCGCTTTTAATTCCTAGCACAAAATGGCTTTTTGGCATCGTTTTAGTGCCAAGTCATTTGAAAAAATAAAGGATGCGCAGCAGAGCTACTGTTGTGAGACATTTCGTGGAGCAGCTAGTAGGCGCCTCCAAGGGGTCGCACCAACAGCTCACCATAACCTCTGCAGCCATTTCCATGGCTTCCAAGACCCCATGGTGGCTACGTCATTGTCTATTACCCAACACAAAAACTAACTCAAAAACAAAACATGATAAACTCTCAGAAAATTTCCCATTCTTATATGACAACTCAAAGTTCCACAACTACCTGAAAAAAGAAGCCTATTAAGCATAAGATCTTAGTAAGAAACACTGCTATTAGTTCACTGATAGCTTGTATCCAGGGCATAAAGGGTGACATCAAAAAAGATTTCAGTGGGGTACTTTACCATGACAGTGTCATGGAAATCGCGTCAAGCTCCAGCTGGATTGATAGAAGGGATTGCAGACTGTGTGAGGTTGAAGGCGGATTATGTGCCCAATAGTTGGGCAAAACGGGGTGAAGGTCAAAGTTGTAAACAAGGTTCTTCAGTGACTGCAAGGTTCCTGGAGTATTGTAATGGTCTTCAACAACAACAAGGGTATGTGGTTGAACTGAACAAGAAGATGAGAGATGGTTATAGTGACAACTTCTTTGGATTCACGCTCTGACTTCTTTTTTAATTTTTAATTTTTTTGTTTAACTTTTCTTTAGTATTTTAGTTATACCCATGTAGGGCTCGTCAATGGGCCGGGCCGGGCAATCCCGGCCCAAAATTAACGGGCTTAGGCCGGGCTGGGCCGGGCCGGGCTCAAATAGTAACTGAATATTATCGGGCCGGGCCGGGCTGGGTTTTATTCAATAAATCAAAGCCCAGGCCCGATCCATGGAACGGGCTTTAATGGGCTTTATCAGGCCGGGCCAAGCAAGCCCAATTGGGCCGGGCCGAAATGGGCTTACTAATAACAAGTCAAATTTATGAAATTCATTTCATTCCTGTTAAAGTATGAAGCTCACAAAATGTGAATGTCTTACAAATCTTATACAACCATTAAAATTATACCATTCTAAACAAAAGGTCTTACAAAATCACAATCTAATACAACCCTTAAAATTAGGGTTAATTACAATTTAGTACCATGTACTTACACCCTTAAGACATGTTAGTCCCCGTATTTTCAATTTTAACAATCGCATACCCTTAGTTTGTAAATTTTTTGCAATGTAGTTCCGCCGTTAGGGTTTCTATTAAAACTCTCTGTTAACTGCCTACGTGGCATTGTGGGTCCCACATTTTTTAATTTTTTAATTTTAAATTGATTAAAATATGAATAAAATATTTAAAATAAAAAAAAATCAAAAAAATCAATAAATCAAAAAATAAATAAATCTCTTTCTCTCTCTCTCTTCCATTGTTTCCTTTGATCTTGGCTGGTCTTTCTGCAGTCCAGAAACCCATTTGATCCATCTGGGTCTTTCATCATCTTAGCTTTTGTCCTATTTTTTTTTTGGTTACAGTTGGGATTTTGGGGTCAAAATCCACAAACCAATCTTGAAACCCAACTGCTCCCTCTCTCTCTCTCTCTCTCTCTCTCTCTCTCTCTCTCTCTCTCTCTCTCTCTCTCTCTCTCTCTCTCTCTCTCCATGACAAGAACCCAGAACCTCATCCCCCACGAACCCATAACCCACCTGCAATTTTCTTCTTCCCCCTCCCTTTTCTCCCTGCATTCCCCATGACCACCACTCTTCAAACCCCACAAACCCAGAACCCACGACCCCATAACCCACAGAACTCATCCCACCCCTGCGATTTTCATCTTCCCCCTCCCTTTCTCCTTGTATTCCCCATGACCACCACCCTTCAAACCCCACGAACCCAGAACCCAGAACCCCAAACCCCATGAACCCATAATCCACATAACTCATACCCCCCCACGATTCAAACCTAGATAATGAAAAGAACAAACAAGCATTTGGATTTTGGGGTCAGAACCCAGAACCCCAACCCCCACGAACCCAGAACCAGAACCCCCACAGAACCCATCCCCCCCCCCCCCCCCAAAACCCCAACATCATCTTAGCTTTTGTCCCATTTTTCTGTTAAAGTTGGGATTTTGGGGTCAAAATTCCAAACCCATCTTGAAATCCAGCTGCTCTCTCTCTCTCTCTCTCTCTCTCTCTCTCTCTCTCTCTCTATGACCAAAGCCCGGAACCCCAGCCCCATAACCCACAGAACCCATCCCCCCTCCCCCCTCTGTTTCTCCCTGCATTCCCCATGACTACCACCCTTCAAACCCCACGAACCCAGAACCCACGACCTCAGCCCCCACAAACCCATAACCCATAGATCTCATGCATAAATTGATCGCGAATTCGAGCCCAATAACTGGTGTTCTTGAGAAACTGGGACAATTGCTCACGAATCTGGGTCCAAAACGTTGACGTCGCCAAAATGCTGAAGCCCTGCTATTCGGAAAAGCTTGGAAATCCGATGGAACTCCAAATACAGATTGTCTTGGTATGAGGGTACGGTGAAGGATTCAGATTGGGGGGGAGGGGAGGGGAGGGGGGAGAGAAGAATCGTGTGTTGTTTCTTGTGGTACTATGGGGAAGAAATCGGGAGGAAGGAGGGGGAGGAAAGAAATCTTGGAGGGGGAAGAAATTGGGGGGCGGGGTAGAAGAAACTGGGGGAGGAAAGAAATCTGGGAGGGGGAAGAAATTGGGAGGAAAAGGGGGAAAGAAATCGTGGAATTGGGGGAGAAAGAGAGATTTTTAAAAAAAGATTTTTTTTTTTTGGTTTTTTAATATTTTAATCAATTTAAAATTAATAAAAATTAAAAAAATATGGGACCCATAATGCCACGTAGGCAACTAACAGAGGATCTGACGGAAACCCTAACGGCGGAACCACATTGCAAAAAATTTACAAACTAAGGGTATGCGATTGTTAAAATTGAAAATACGGGGACTAACATGTCTTAAGGGTGTAAGTACAGGGTACTAAATTGTAATTAACCCTTAAAATTATACCCTTCTAAACAAAAGGTCTTACAAAATCACAATCTAATACAACCAAGTTATGCAAAATCAAATTAGATTCACTGATAATCTCATCAAAAGCTTCACTGAAGGCTTACTCAAAAGCATGATAATGTCCCAAAGTCTGTTACTACAATTAAAATCCAATGCTTGCAAAATAAAATATAGTCGTATACATAACATTTCAACTTTGAATGGTCTCATTTTCAGATTCACCAACAATCTCAACTTCACTGTCTACCATCCAATCTGGTCTTGATGCTCTAATGTTCATTAATTCTTCAGCTCGTTGCTCATCCACCAATGCATCTTGCTTTCTTGAATCTGCCAAGCCCCAATCTTTCAAGCAAATTAAAGCTTCTATTGTACTCGAACTCAAACTAGCCATTTTCTCCGATACAACTCTACCACCTGCATTGAAACATGATTCTGATGCTACAGTAGAAGCTGGAACAGTTAGCAAATCTCGAGCCATGAGGGAAACAATAGGGTATAATGATTGATTGTTTTTCCACCAACCCAAAAGACTAAATTGATTGTCATCAACAACTTCTATTCTTGGTAAATCAAGATAAAATTGTAATTCAGAAGTGTTGGTGGAAGAAGAAGAAGAAGAAGAAGATAGCTTTTTCCTTTTCAAGCCTTCAATAGAGAAATTTCTCATTATAGGGACAGATATAGAATCAGGAGTTTGGCTAGTAGAAGTTGCAACAACATTTTGCACATTTTGAACCACATTAGGAATTACATTCTTCTTGTAGAGATCAAATAACTGAAATAATAAAGTCTTTATAGCTAAAACTTTTGAGTCAATGGTTAATTGATCAATACCTATCATGTCTAACCATTCAGCAATTGCATATAATTTAAACCTAGGGTCCATAATAGTAGCAAAGCAAAAAACCATAGGAAACTCTTTCCAATATTTATCAAATTTTGTTTTCATTTCAGTCAAAGCATCCTTAAAAACAGAAAATTCAGAATATGCAGCAAATGATCCATGAATATCTATTAAACAATTAATAACACGACTTGAAGTAGGATAATACACACTAGAAAATACCTTAGTTGAAGAATAAAAAATTTGTAAAAACCCACTAACAAGTTGTGCTATTCTCCAATCTTCTTCACTAGGTACTTGTAAATTACAAAAACGTGATTCATTTACCTTTTGAACATACCTATGCAAATGGGCTTTATACTTTATAGCAACATGTAAAAGCTCATACGTTGAATTCCACCTATGAGGCACATCAATATCTATATTTTTCTTTCCCATATGGAAATCACTACAACATTTCACCCAAATTTCATGTCTCTTGTTAGATGAATTCATGCTACGAACAATATCAGTAATTTTATCAATAGACGGAGATAAAACTTTAAGTCCATCTTGCACAATCAAATTCAATAAATGACAACAACATCGTACATAAAACAACTTTTCATGCACAAAATCCAGCAAAAGGGTTGATGGAAGTATACTTGCAGTTGAATCATTATTTGATGCATTATCTAATGATAGAGTAAATATTTTGTTGTGAATGTGCCAAGATAACAATTCATCAAATATATGAGTTGCAAGTGACTCTCCGGTGTGTGGGTACTCAATCATTTTAAAGCAAATTATCCTTTTATTCAAACACCACTCTTTATCGATAAAATGTGCAGTAAGTGACATATAACCCATTTTCTGTCGTGATGACCAAACATCAGAAGTTAAACAGATTTTTGAATCAAGTTTTTCAAAAACAGCAAGCAAATTAATCCTTTCAAGATCAAATTTTTTTAGCACATCTCTTTTACATGTAGAGGCTGAAATTCCTTTATATTGAGGACAGAACGCACGCTGAATCAAGCCTTTAAAATCATGGCTATCAACAAATTTAAATGGCAGTTCAGCTCTAATAATAAAATCCACAAGTTCTTTACGAGCAACATCATGATCATAAACAAAATTAGTCAAATTTCCAGCAACATCAGCATTTAATAACATTTGACCTGGACTTACCCTAGCTTGTGCATCTTCATGCTTCTTTAAATGACGAGATAAATGACTAGTACCATTACTAGAATTACCAGACAACAAAGTATTACAAATAACACACTTAGCCTTAATTACTGGTTTACCACTTTCAATTTTGTTAACATTTTCAAAAAAAGATCAAACTTTACTTGTTAATCTAGATGCACTATGTGACTCTGGAGGGGTATTGGAATCATTTGTACTTTCAAGCAAAGGTGACGCAGGTGATGCACTAGAAGAATCCATTTTGATGATATTAAGAAAAATAAAGACAAATGGAAAGTGTTACTTGATAAACAGCAGAGCACAAGCTTTAGTTTTGCAGCACTAACACCTGCAAAATAAACCAAGAACTCGTTAATAATCAAAGTTCAACACTAATACAGCAAGATGTTTGCAGTTATCTCAGACAAGCTAAATGTAGAAGAATCCACAAGTTATAAAAAAATTCATGAAAAAAAATCCATAAGACAAGCTTCCTTCCACCGTCCACACACAAAGGACAAGATATAATATAATATATTATAATATATATATATATATATATATATATCTAGTCCTAGTCTAAGCATACACCAAACGCATGATAAGTGTTATCCAACTTAGGCCAGGCCAAGACAGTCTCCAAGTATATTCCTTGTCAAGGCAGTCCTATTTAACAAACGAGCCCAGAGTATAATTGCTATAAATACAATTAAAAAAAACAAAAAAAACAGAAGTCTACCGTGAATCTAATCAGAATAGTTCCTCCAACTCAACGGTCCAGATTCCAGATAAAACCCCCAGACAAAAACACACAAAAGAAACTCTTTCATTCTTCTCTCCCTTCGCTGCAAATTCTTCCCAAATTCTTAACATCGCGCATCAAGCAACATCACTACGCAAAAATCATGTGTTACGGTCAGCAACAACCCTTCTCCAGAGACAACCTGACCCCTACGCGCGTCGTCCGATTGCCGAACGACAACGCGGTTGTGGTCGCAGATCTGCGCGGCCGCCTGGCTGAGACGGAGGCACGGCTGGCGCGAGCCAGGGCTCGGGAAGCAGAGCTCAGCCGTCGCCTCAATGAGATGAAACGATTCGTTTCGGTCATGGAGATCCTCGAAACCTACCTCAAACGTCGCTTCCGCGAGCAGCAAGAATATGTATCTGGCCTCTTCTCTCCCTCTCCCCTGTCAAGTAAATAAAAAGCCCCAAACCATCACTAATTGCCTCCTTTTCTCTTGCGCATTTTATCAAACACCTCTTGTTCATAGTTTTCCCTTTTTACTTTTTTCGTTTTTTGTTTTGTTTTTTAGGTTGGTTTTAATGGTTCTGGGTTTATCATCAGCTCCTGTTTGTGTTTGTATTATTACATGACATTATTATCAATGTGATGCAGATTATTGATGAACAAGATATATACTTGGATAGTTATCTAGTGTAAAACAACTAGTAGATTTGCAGTTGTTTGGAATTTGGATACTGGAATCATTTTAGTGCCATGGATTTTCTATTTCATGATTTTCATTTTGGTGGTTTGGGTATGGTCATTGGCTCACTTCTTTGTTAAATTGGAGAGACTGGAATGCAAAATTTCATACATTTTAGAGAGCGTATGTTTATGCTCATTTGGTTAGTGATCAGCAGCTAGTTAATGAATCATTTGTCTGTTTCTACTAAAGTGTGGATTTTAGATTTTGGATTGACAACAATTTTTTAAGTTGCCATTGTGTTCAATTGAGGAGAAAAGCTGGAGGGTTCTTCATCAAACATGATAGGTACATTTTCTAGCCCAACTTTGAACACATGCTATGGATTGAAAGGAATTTGTGTGTGTGTGATAGGTACATTTTCTAGCCCAACTTTGAACACATGTGTGTGTGTGTGTGTGTGTGTGTGTGTGTGTGTGGAGAAAGTTGGTTGGCATCTCCTAACCAGCCCACAGGCTTACTTGTTACCAGTAGAACTGGTTATGGCTGTGGATTGAAATGGGCTTTTGTTGGATGGAGAAAATTATCTCACTTACCAAGAAGTCATCTCATTAGAAAACAGACCCCAAACTAGGGAGCACAAGGATGAGATTTAAGGTTTAAATGCTATATATATGTAAGCTTTAAGACATCTGCAAAATGGTGCTCAACTCAACAAAAATAATCAAGTTATGACTGCTTTTGGTTGCAGTTGGATAGTGGATACAAAACTAAGGAGATTGGCATTTAGCTTCTTAGTTTAAACTGTTGAGAGTTTTGATATTTTTTTTCGCATAACTTGAGCTCTTATATTTTTAAGTGGGTTCGGAACTGAATAAGAAGTAGAACTTTTTTACTGGAAGATTGTGAAATTTCCATTCTCTTAAATAGACTAATTTACGTGCGGTTTTGATTAACATAAACTCTAACTTAATATTTCTAAAATCTCGTGAAACTATTAACAATCAAAATTGGAATCTACTATCTATATTCAACCTTACTGTTAACAAAATTTCTATCTTTTTGGCTCAGTCTTCTGTTCTTTATTCTGATACAATGAAGTGGAATGCATGGCCAAAAGTCCAGTGCTTACCTGCTTGTTAGCTGCAATTTCAGCAGGGTAAAACAGAATCTGCTTAGTTGAAATGTGTTGTTGGGCTATTATGGCTCAAAGGCTACAATATTTTCCTCTAACCTAGTAAAATTGTAATTTACACTGCATGTCGTTTTGTGGTTTCCATGATCGTGAAACTGGGGGTTTAAGCATCACAATCCACTGTGGATTTTGGAATCATTTCCCTCCATATTTTTCTTTTCTTTTGTAGTCGAGTGAATTCAAAGAACCAAAAAGTCTCAAACTTTCTCCTTTTGAAGGTTGGCAGGACTTGCAGTTGATTTTGCTTTTGTTGGCCGAAATGACTTTTTGGTTGGCCAGAAGAAAGATATGGAATCTTATAAATCGTTTTTATGATCCTTCTACTTCACGATAACCTTCACAAGTATGGAGAGATAATGATTAAGCCAAGGACCTTAGATATAGAGATGACAATCAAAGGAGGGCAAGATTGTCATTGACCTCAAAGTTTAAAATTATTTATTTATGTTTGGTTGAACATTAATCTCCAGCTCTGCTCTCCCAATAATATCTCCTGAAGTTGGAGTTATACTTATATCCCATTTGACAAGAGAACTTAGTTGCGATTGGGATAACACTGTTTTGCTATCTTCGGCCAATAATTTTATGCCATGTGGAAGTGTTGTCAAACGTGTCATATTGTTATTGGCCGGGAATATTCCCGTTTCATGGAATTCTCTCTCTCAATTGACAGGCCTTCTGTGATTTTCAAAGTATTGACACAACTGCAACCACCGATATGTTGAAAGCTGCTTGCTCATCTTGTTGAAAATACTCCACCAACTCAGCAACATACTTTAAAGAAACAAAAATAAAAATAAAAGGAAGCAAAAGAAAAAGAACAGAGTTGCCAATTATATCTTTTCCTCAACTGAGAAAAAGAAAAATCCTACTGAAGGTAGTGTGATAGAATAAAGCATGGAAACAGATCCTGCCTTTTGTGACCGTCGACAAAGTTAAGTAATCTTTTAATTGTATTTAAGTAAAAAGATACACTCACAAATAACATCTTTAATTGTCTTTAGGCTACAAAGTCTAAGTGAAGGTGACAGAATGGGCCTGACTCTCAACTTTCATATTCAATCCATACTTCATGGTCTTTCTTTGATAATCCAACTCTTATACACTTATAAAAGGAAAGAAAAAACAAAAGCAATTTTATAAAAGTTAGTTTTGGTGAATTGGAGGGATTCAAAATCTCTAAAATAAAGAACAAGGAGGAAGTGAAGGAATATACAAAAGGGAAATTGTGAAGATCAAAATGAGAGTATTAAAGACAAAGAATTTGTAGCTCAAGTGATTAAGAAAAATTACCCTGCACTCGTACGAGGTCCTGTGTTGTGTTCGATTCTTCCTCTCCAAATATTGTTGGTACATTACGTTTCCCCATCCCAACGGCCAGAAAATGGGGGCGTTTCAGTAATTTCAGCAAAGAAACAAAACTTAAACTGAAAGCAACTAGCGAGCGGCAAACAGATTAGGAAAAATTAAAAATAAATAAAACAAGGAGAAGAAGAAGATGAAGCTCACTCACACTTATCTCAAGCAACAGTCGGCCCGATCACACCATTACTCGCATCATTACAGTTGAAATTAGCACTAATAAAAAAGATGAAGCTCTCTTATTCACCCTCTCACACACCTTTCCCCATCCCAACAAATCCAAATCATTCTTTGTTGCTTTGCTTTCACTCTCCCTCTCTCTTTCTCTAATTGAATACTTTATTTTCTTCTCGTGCTTATAGTTTGCTGAGCTTCTTCTTTGTGCTGCTCTCTGGGTAGGAAACTGAGGCAAGCTGTTTACTTTCTTTAGTTTTGAAGCTTATTTTTGTTGAAAAAACTGGTACCCAGTTGAAAGGAAGCTTTAATGGAACCGGGGTCGAGCTCAGAGCCAATGGACAAGGCTGAGAGAAAGAGGGGACCGAGGCGTGGTGCTGCAATAGGCTCTGTTGAACCCAAGATCTCGGCTTTTGTGCCGAGGAGGGATCACAATCCAAGAGAGCTGAGATCTTGGGCCAAAAGAACTGGGTTTGTCTCTAATTTCTCTGGGGAGACAGCTACTAGTGGCAGTGTGAGAAATGATAGTGCTGGGTTTGGTTTGGAGACGGGTTTTGATGGGAGAGGTGGTGGCGGGTCGTCTCCAAAAATCGAGATTGATCCGGTTTTGGGCCGGACTAAGCCCAGTACAGGGATTGAGATTGAGCCAGCTACTGGTCCTGGACATGGAGGGGTGAGGAATGAGAGTGATGAAACAGTGCGGGGTGAGAGTAAGAGGAGGAGGACTGAGAATGAGCCTGTTTTGGGTGCTAAAGATGATGAGAGAAGAGACGGTGTCAATGGAAATGAGAATAGGAATGGAAGTGGGAATGGGAATGGGCATGGAGTCACACCAGTTGCTTCAGCAGCTGAGCCGAAGATAATTGGTGATGAGAAATATGAAAGAGATGTAGAGATGAATTATCCAGATGGTGAAGAACCTGTTCATGGAGGGTGGGGGAGACCGTCTGCAATGAAGATTGGATTGAGAGAAAATCCGGGTTTTGGTTAGTTTACTTTCATTCGTTTTGTTCTAATTTGTTGATTAACCTTTAAATCGGATTAATTTGTTGATTAGGCAATTGCTATTTTTTGTTTGTGATAGTTGTATAGTTAATTTTCTAGGCAAGAGATTTTCAATAAAGTACCATGGGACAGAATGAGTTAAAATACTATTGTTTAGGAAAGAAAGGGTTTCTAGCAAAAATAGCGAAATTTAGCATCTGAATAAAAGTAGTCATTCAAAATTTTGTCTTCAGAAAGTTTAAAAGCCAGTAAAAATTTGATGCTGATGAAACAAAGCTAGTGCTTTGTTAAGTTTATGTTTTCAGTACTTTAAAGCTCTGGAAAAGAAAAGTAGGTACGAGGAAGCTAAACTTTCAATGTTTCATTCTTCAATATGGGTAAGGCCAGGTAAATAAAAAATAGGCTGAATCTTGTGATAGGGGAGGCATGATTTCCTTAAGCAACAACTCCCATTTCTCATAGCATTTGTTTGCTGGAATAGGGGTTAGGAATGGGTCTAAGATTCCTTTCTTAGGTTTGGAAGGTGCAAACATGAGAAAGGAAGGGTGGGTTTCTCATTCCCATGTTCTAGTTCTAGCTTAATGATACATGGTAATGACAACTATTCCCATTGGAATACAAATGCTACATTCCATTGGTTTCTAAAAACCCTTGGAATGGGAATGGGTATGGGGTTCTTGAAATCCCATTCCCTGGAACAAACGCTACCAGTGCAACAGATATGGGCTAGCACTTAGGTGGCAGGCAAAGATGAACACTGTAAGGGGGAAATAGCATTGAGAAAGAACACAAGCTTGTAATGCAATCTACTATTCTTTTTCTTCCTTTTCCAGGGAATAATAGCTGAAAACGTTCCTTTCAACATTGATATCTCCTGACCCTGAACTTTAGTGCAAGTTTGATGGGTTAGTGCAAGTTTGCTTCAGCTTATGTTGTTTAGACGAAGGTTTCAAAACTAGAACAAATGTTGTGGTGTTCTCTTAATAATATCTTAGCCAGAGTGAATATCCACTCTTGAATCTGGTTGGAATACTTCACAAAAAATTAGTTTTCTTTCCTTACTCTCATCTGATTGTTTTCCATCGCAGTTCCACTAATGTATTACGGTCTGCAGCACTATTTATCACTGGCTGGTTCCCTTATATTCATCCCCCTGATCATTGTACCGGCCATGGGTGGAACAGATGTAAGCATGTATTCTCCTGCATTCTTTTTGTCTTACAACTTAAGCGGGAAAACTCACTGTTTATATAATTTGCATAAATGATCATAGAAGGATACCTCCACAGTGATTTCAACAATGCTGCTGGTTTCTGGAATGACAACAATACTGCACTCTTACTTTGGAACTCGACTTCCGTTAGTTCAAGGAAGTTCATTTGTATACTTGGCACCGGCACTAGTTATCATGAATGCTCAGGAATTTCGAAATCTTACGGAGCATGTAAGTTCAGTAACTAAGGGCTAAGATTCTATCAACTGTAATATCCTTGAGATTTTTCACTGTTACCTGGAATGTTCTAACATCCAGGTACAATTTCCTACTTGAAATCAGTATGTTTTGCCACATATTTGAGGATTTGGAAATTATACCCTTTTGAAATGGAGCGACTTCCTTTAATTTCATGTCAAATGTATCATGCACCTCATAGTTTCATTGTCTATTAATTTCATTGCAGAAATTTAGGCATATAATGAGAGAACTGCAAGGAGCTATAATTATTGGTTCGATATTTCAGAGCCTCCTGGGATTTAGTGGTTTAATGTCTTTATTGCTGAGGTAATTCAAGAGATTTCTTGTAAAATTTTCATTTTGCCGATATTTCGATGCTTATTAAAAAGACAAATAATGTATTTTCTGGAATAAAAATGGGTTTCTTGGATTCATTGGTTCTGCTCCTAATCCTGTGTCTCTGTGTCTCTGTCTCTAATGTGTGTGTGTATATATATATATACACACACACACATATCATGTCATTCATTTTGTTTATTTATGACAATGCAATATAACACTAACTTAGGGAAACATATTTGCATTTTTGGCTTGCATAACCATGTCTTGGAGCTGGGGCAAAGAGGATTTCGCTGGCACTACTGGAAATAATATATATTTTTTCTACCTGTAAACATAATAGGGGGCCTAATGTTGATAAATCAAATCGTGGTTGCCCATTTAGTTGCGTCAAAAGTCTTAGTGAATTTGATATGGTTAGTAATTTTAAAACTGAATAATCATTGCCAGCAGCTATCATGATTTATATTCTGTTTTTTGCTAGTACTTGTATAAGCTATGCCATTTCTCTTTCTGATCTATATGATAACACATTGCAGATTGATACACCCCATTATTGTTGCACCAACAGTTGCTGCAGTAGGTTTAGCGTTTTTTAGCTATGGCTTTCCACAAGCTGGGAGTTGTGTGGAAATTAGCATTCCGCTGATACTTTTGGTTCTCATATTCACTCTGGTAAGTGAGTGCGTGGTACTAAATATGCCTATGCAGCCTGTTCTATACAGCTGTCTTTAAGGAGTCTTCCACATTTAATCTTCTTAATTCTTAAATGCTTTGGCTAAGTGTTAACAAATATTAATTACTTTACTTTTGTTGCTATGTTTATAGTACCTTCGAGGCGTATCCATCTTTGGGCATCGCTTTTTTCAGATTTATGCGGTAGGTATCATACCTTTCAACATCTTGGTTCATTGAAAGCTATATTATTTATTAAATTAGATATTGGTTTTGTTTGGAGTCTTTTGACCTGGAAGATTTCAATGTTTCCTATGTGTAACTGAACCCTATCCTGTACTTTCCTTAGTCTTATGGTGGGTTAAAGAACCCCTACTATCCACGTGTTGTGCTTTCATGGCAAGTTGAGTTCCCAACATCTTTCCAGAGAAGGCCCCAAATGTTATCTAAGATTTGGCATTTTGGGACAAGATAATACTGCCAGGTTCAAACATTTAGTTTACACAGTGACATCAGTAATCACCATCCTGGCTGGGTAATCCTGTTGAAATATATATTCATGGCCATCATTTTCTGTCTAGTTGTTGGTAGCACTCAAACTGTTTTTCTAAAACTTTACGGTGCATGTCGATATTGTAACTTAATTGATCTTGCTGACCTTTTTCTTATTGCAGGTTCCCTTAAGTGTTATGATCATATGGACTTATGCATTCTTTTTGACAGCCGGTGGAGCATACAATTACAAAGGCTGCAGCCCTGATATACCTAGTTCAAATATCCTAATAGATGCTTGCAGAAAGCATGCATATACTATGACACATTGCAGGACCGATGTTTCAAATGCATGGAGAACTGCTGCGTGGGTCAGGATTCCATACCCTTTACAGTGGGGTCTCCCTATCTTCCATTTCAGGACTTCCATTATCATGATTTTTGTGTCGCTCGTAGCATCAGTTGATTCGGTGGGTAGCTTATAATTCAAATGCAACTGAAAATAAGTTATAAGTATATATGATGTCACATGCTTGTGTTCTCGCACACACCAGCGCTGCTTATGTCATGTCATTGGTGAGAGGAGCGTCTAAGCTGCTAAATTGCCTCGTCTTTTGAATAGGGGGATTATTTAAACACTATTCAATAGTGCTATGACTTTGGGCTATGGTGAAGGCTTTGTGATTGCACAATAGCACTCATCCCTGTCCTATAATATTTTTTTGGTTGGAAGTCCTTTTTATCCCCTTCTTACTAATGTTAAAAAATTATATCTGTACTCTAGGGCAGTGAATGAACGTAAATATGAAATTACCAGCATGACACTGATGCACAGGGTGTAAAAACTTATCCAGGTTGGAACATACCACACTGCATCTGTGCGTATTAATTTGAAGCCTCCAACGCCAGGAATTGTCAGCAGAGGAATTGCATTGGAAGGTTTCTGCAGTATATTGGCTGGAATTTGGGGTTCAGGTACTGGGTCAACAACCTTGACAGAAAATGTACATACGATTAACATAACGAAGGTGGCAAATCGCAGGGCCGTGGAACTTGGAGCAGTTTTCTTAATCTTCTTCTCGTTTATAGGTAAAGTACTTCAAACCCCCATAATAAGTTTGAATTGCTGTCAAAAGCACAAAGTAATGTTTTATTGTTGTGTTAAATTATGCTTTGTATTGGTTTACTGCATGTATCCTAAGTATTCCCTAAGCAGTTTGCAACGCATATTTGGTTGTCATTGACAGGTATAATTAGCTTATTGATGACCCTTGGTGGATACTTCAGGAATTTTTCTTTTTAAAAAATGTATTTTTGTCCCTCATTGTTTTGTAGGAAAAGTGGGTGCCATTCTTGCCTCTATACCATTGGCCTTGGCTGCTTCAGTACTGTGCTTCACGTGGGCCCTTGTTGTGGCATTGGGTCTCTCAACTTTGCAGTATAGTAGTCAAGCAGCAAGTTTTAGAAACATAATGATCGTTGGTGTTTCATTGTTCCTCGGTTTATCTATCCCAGCGTATTTTCAACAGTATCAACCCGAATCCAGCCTCATCCTACCTAGCTATTTTGTTCCCTATGGAGCAGCATCTAATGGACCACTCCATACGGGCATTAAACAAGTAAGAAAGCTATTTTATTCTTGTTTCCTTACGGATTCTAAATGCAACGTGAAAAATCAGAGCTTCACTTCCCCCTTCCTAAAAACTATTGAACGAAAAAAAAAGGGTAAAAAAAGAAGAAGAGAGGAACTTCTACCGGAATAGTGATGAATCAAATGAAAACATGCTATTTTGAAGTACCATCACATTGAATATTTCCTGCTGACTTGATTGTCAAGGAACCTCCAAGGTAGTGACCCCAGATACTGTAAGTTACAAAAAAGAACAGTTTTTCTGAAGATGGTTAAAATCATATTTGGGGACTGATAAATATGATCAAAATATTGCATTCAAGGAGTCTAGGGCCCATGTTTTAACATGTACAGGCACGCATGTTTACTTTCCTAGCCTCTTCTATGTACAGTTTCAAGTTCTGTTTTATGTCCTTTAAGTTAGATGTGAGCAAAATTGTTGTTTCAATGCCTGGCAGCTTGACTTCGTTATAAATGGACTACTGTCTTTGAACATGGTGGTGACACTTCTGATAGCATTCGTACTAGAAAACAGTGTTCCAGGCAGCCGGCAGGAGCGAGGGGTTTATATATGGTCACGTCCAGAAGACATCTCAACCGATCCGTCATTGCTTGAAGATTATTCCTTGCCAAGAAAACTTTGCAGATGTCATTGCCGGGAAAAACATCTAGGTGTGTGATATTTTATAGTAATGTGAAAATGCAAAGGCACTTGGTAGATTTTGGGGGCACTGAAGAGTGGATATGGTAAAGCTGGAGTGAAGAGAAATGATAATCACACGATATAGACACATAGCAATAGCTTCCTACACCAAATTGGAAATGTTGTACAATTGCCATGCTAGAGAATAGTTTGCAACCATTGTGATTCCAATTGTACAATGACTTAAAACAGTTTCATAAGGGCTAAATTTAGCTCTTTGTAATATGTAAATCCATCAAATAGTTATTCATTCCAAATAAAAGTTTATTGGAACCGACTCTTGCATTAGTGGAAGAATTACTATAAATACTACCTGAAAGCCCAAAGTCCACTCTAGCCTATACCCGAATCCGCCCTTGATTCCAACCATTTAAAAGTTTCACAATCAGAATACCATATGAACTCTGAATCTGAAATAAGAGGTAAATTGACGATCACATGATAAAACCGTTGGTAAAATGAAATTTATACCCTTGAAGCATTCTCTCCATTCTCTACCTTCAGTTGCTTATCTTGGACAAGGTGTTAGATTTTCTCCTTGGCATCGCATATTTCTTTTTCATCTGATTTGCATTTCCATGTTTGTTTTGCTTGCTTAAGTGGAAAGCCGACATGTTGATCATTCTACCAGTGCATTTCAAAAACTAGATAATGTTGTTTGGGGTTCTTGTCTTTATGTGTCAATAGAGTAACCTTGTCAATAGACTCGAAACTAAACCAAACCGAACCCGAACCGTGCTCAAGCCTATCATATCGTGTCCTAGTATCCTAAACCCCACACCTTATGCTTCCCCTAACTTTATATGTAAATTATATATAACTGGCCCTCCACCCTTCAAATTACAATATTGCCTAACTAAATATTGAAAAAAAAACTGTCATTTTCTGTTCTAATGGACAAGAATAAAAAATGTGAACAACATGTAATGTAAATACACACTTATTCACCTGTTCTCATCGTTATGTCTTATTCAGATTGATCCGTCCAATTCCATTAATTTCGTGAATAGTATAGTCTGTTTGGTCTGTCTGTTCTCATCGTGATGTCTTATAGACAAACGGCTCTGGTATATACAATGTATCTTATAAGCAAGTAGTACATCTATACGTGGAGCACCAGGTACCACTACAAAAAAAACAAAAAAAAAAAACAAAAGTGGTAATAGTCACCATTATTTGGTGAAATTTGATAGGGTGACTAAATAAGCAAATATCACCAAATAATGGTGACTGTTGCCACTTTCTTTTGTAGTGTACAGTATATCCTTTCATATGCGGACTAGAAGTACGTACATAATCTAAGCAAGGCATAGAGAGCATCCTTTGTGTACCTGTCACCCAAACAAGGACGGAACAAACATTCTAAAATTTTAAAAATTAAAAATATCAAAGAGACCTCTAGCCTAGAGGCTCTAGCGCAAAAGTATACCAATTCAAATTGGAGTGGGGAAATCACCTCTTGATGATATAGCTAGCTAGCATCTTTTTAGGGTTCAACCATTTGGGGCTAGAATATTAGTATGTTTTGTTTTTGCTTTTTATGATTTAAGGCACAATGGGTGGAATAGGTTTTGCCAACAATGAGTAATCGTTTGCGTAAATAGTTTGGTTTTGTATGTCACCAAGGCACAAAACCCTTCTTGGCACAAAACTATTCTTGGTGCCGTACCCTTAGTAAATAGTTTAACCCTATAAACAGGGCCTGCCTTTGGGGGACAGGAAGGGCCATGGCCATGAGATATGGGCCTCCAATTAAGGGGGCCCCAAAATTGTTTATATTATATATGTATACCAGCATCAAATATAAAATATATTAAAATTTTAGGGGACGTTTCACGCATTCAGAATAAATTTTTGGGGTCCAACTTATTAAAAAAAAACACACAATAAAATTAAATGAGGAAACACGATTCCTCTTCCGAGAAGAAACCCCAAAAGTCTTCCTCTTTTCCCACGCAGCGTCTACTCCTAGTTTCCCCATGGAAGACCATACTCTCTATTTAATCCACCACCATATTATTCTCTATTTTTCCAATGTCTCTTCAATCCATTCATTATTTTCAATTTCTCTCATTCCTCTTTTCTCATATTGTAACCCTAAGAATCGATCTCTCACTGAAAAGCTCACAATTTTTCTGTTTTGATCTTTGTCTTTGAGATTGATGGTGACCAAGAGGAGAGGAGCATGAGAATTTCAAAAGGTAATCAGATTTATGATTTTTTCTTTATATTTGTTCCTATCTAGCAAACTATTTTTTCAATTTCCAATAGGAACAAAACACATAGAGACCCATTATAGAAGCAAACAACAAACTCTTTCCTTGGGCTATTGGTTGCTGGAACATCGGTTTGTAAATTTGTAATTTCCTTCATGATATTAAATATCTAATCAGAATTTTTTTTATGGAGATATGTCCTACTATAATGCATACTACCTTTTTTATTTGCTCATAGCACGTGAAGTAAAATCATTTTATTTGTTATTTTTTCGCAATTGTATACTAAAAAAAGGGCCTCATTTAGTTTATGGCCTAGGGCCACCCAAAAGTCAGGGCCGGCCCTGCCTATAAATACCCCTTAAACAATTCAACTTCCTCACCACCTCAGCTCATAATTAACCTCTATCTCTCTCTCTCTCTCAGACAAATTAAAACTCCACCAAGTACGTTGTAGTGTCCAAAATCAATGGCAAAGTCATCATGTCCTAGAAGCCTCATTCTCATTCTCTCATGTGTACTTGTGTTTGCCTTCATGAACTCATCAGCCTTAGTGTCATGTGGTATTAAAAAGGACTTGTCCAATATAGGTCCCTATAATTTCTATTTTCTATAATAAATCAGATTTTAAGTTATATTAGGTAACTTGCTTAGTTGGATCCTAGTCATCGGATATTATTTGAAAAAATTGAGTATTTTAAATAGAAAAATAAAGGAAAGAGTTGTAGGTGATTTAAAATGAATTTTATGGGTCTAAGTTCAATTTACTATAATAATTACCGTGTGGTCAACTTAGGAGCCAAACCAGATGGCAGGATTGACTCAACCAAAGCCTTCCGTTCTGCATGGGACAAAGCTTGTGCCTCCGTGAAGCCAGCTGTCATTCACGTCCCGCGCGGGACGTTCTTGCTAGGCAATGCCATCTTCAGAGGGCCATGCAACAACAACGCCATCACCTTTTGCATCGCCGAAGGCACCCTCGTTGCCCCATCCGATTATCGGGTCCTTGGAAATGCTGGTATAACTGGCTTTTGTTTCAGGATGTGCACGGCCTCAACATATCTAGCTCTCACGGAATTCTTGATGGCCAAGGCACTGGTTTGTGGGATTGCAAGGCCTCACTAGGCAAGAGTAATTGCCCTACCGGAGCAATCGTACTTAACTTTAATTACTAATTCAAATCACCAAATTATTGTCCATAATTTAAATACCCTTTAAGACTTTAAGTTGATGGGCGGTGGCTAATAAATTACCTTCCATTCATATACAAGATATAGAATTTATTAAGATTATATGCACCATCCATGGCATGCATCAAGTACGTACAAACTTGGTGTTGGGAGGAAGCTACTAGTGGGTATTGTTGATTGGTCAGTGTGTGGTCACTGTTCATTTTACTTCACTTAACTGAAATATTGCTTAAGTGGTTCCAAATGATATCATTTTCGTTGGTTTTCTTGGGAGGGAATCAGACTTTTGACTTATTGTATTTCTAACCTATTACCCCACTCTCGTTTAGAGGTTAAGCATTTCGAATTTCGGATTTAATACTATTTAGGACCCGTTTGGTTCGTGGATTGAACTTATTGGGAATAAACTTCTCACGTCTAATCTCACGAGATGAGAATGATGAGAATGGAAGATGTTCATTCCCATGTTAGGGAACACTATTTTCTCTCATTCCCATGTTTGGTTAGGGCAGTATTAGGAATGAAAAGTTATTCAAATTTCCAACAATAATCTTGATTTTTTATCATTAAAAGTTATTAATATGAACAGTTTTTTAAAGGTCAAAAGTAGTGGTATTTAGAAATAATAGCATGGGTAAGTTAGTAAACACATGTTGGATGAATTATTATTGTTGTCATTCACTTTTAATAAATTTCCACGCGAGCAGCCATCCCCTTTTATTTAATAAAAATTATCATTTCAACACCCACATTGAAAACTTGACAAAATAAATTACAACTTATAATAAGTGATTTCACTACTAATTGCACCGAGGCCTTTTGAAAACACTATTGAAAATGAAGTGCAAGTTGGAAAATTAAGTATAAAGAAAAAGAAATAATATAAAAGTAAAGAGAAAAGAAATTAATGCAAAGTAAGGGTAGAATAGGAAGGAGAAATAACAAATTTTATTTAAAAATATTAAAAATATATAAAAAGGAGTGTAAGTGGACAAAAAGAAAGTGGGAAAATCAACTATAGAAAAAAAAAATTCTAGAAACATATTTGGAGTAACATACAAAAGATTGTGTAAAATAGAACCATTAATATTATGCAGATATATTAAAAAATATATATATATATATATAAATAAAATATAACATACAAAATCCAAAAAACATAAACTTAAAAAAGAAACCACACAAGCACACCAAAAAATATATATATATTAAGAGGGGTACAATGTATGCGTGGGTAAGGTCTGTGTGTTAGAGAGGTAGCAAAACTGTGTGTGTTGGGTAGAAGAAAGAGAAAAAATAATATAAAAACCATATGATAATTATAGAGAAATATAAAAAAAATGTTGTGTCATGATTACAAGGGTATTATAGACAATTTAAGAAATAAATAACCATCAGCTTTATTGAAAAAAAGGACAACCATGAGATGTGGTGTGGTGGTAGCTCACCTCATTCCTTAACTATGAGGTTGGGGGTTCGATCCCCGCCCATGGGAATGGAGCGCATTTCGTGGCCAGCCGTTTACCTCCATTGGGAGAGCTCCCGCGGCGAAAGGGATTAGTCACTGCTGTCGGCGGTGGATACCCTTGGGTCTCACCTAAAAAAGGACCGGATGATCAGTAATTTCTTGCCGCACATACCGTGAAGTAAAATTTCAAAAGTACTGTCCTTAATCAATACACATGTATACCAACAGATGATTGATCATATGAAATGACTCTGCTAAAAAACTGTTGCATTCGAATGCATGAAATATACAAATTACCTTTGAGTCATTATCTAAGGAGCTGCAATTTGTCTGACTCATAGAGGCCTTCTTCAACCTAATCTAACCTAGACTAAGCAAGTTTTAGCTTGATGCTTTTACAATTGCAAATACAGTGTCGTTCAAGGAAGCCTAAAACATCAAACTAGCTAAAGCTAACCTAACAATCTCCTCATTTTTGGCTTTCCATGATAACAACCCAAAAGCTCACACACTCAACACACAACCCAACCAAACAGACTGGAATATATCGGAGAAATCTTACACAATATGTACCTACAAAAAAACACACAACCTCCAAGCATAGACAAGTTTAAAATTACATAAATCGGCACTGGTTGGGTATATCTTCCCCTTTCTTTTTTTTTCTTTTTTTTCAGGAAAGCGCAAAAATAAATACAAGACAGTAAAAGAAAGGCCATGAATGATTCATTAAGCATGAACAATAGACACAATTAGCAATCATGGAGACCCAAAAAACAACGAAAAAGTTCCACAACAGACATCTTGATCAAAAGGATACTCCCCCTTAGTACATAGATTCTGTTCAAAAGATACTCCACCAGAGTACATACATTCTGTTTAAAAGATACTCCCCGTTAGGTCATACACCCAAACATAATGAGTTCAACAAAATACACAATCAAAACCTAAATAAGGAATCACCTACACAACAATGCAGAGGCCTAAAAAGCTAGGGACTCCTTAGAATCATCTAGAAAAGACTCCTCAGAATCTGCATCAGAGTTTTCAACAACCAAATCTCTAGTAGGGTCCATAGCTACATCATGTGGATCAACAGGAATATTATATGGAGCAGAAAACAGAGAGACACCTGGGCAGGGAGCAGAAGAAGCCAACTTCCTCATGTAGTGAAGCTCATTTGCTTGACCTTGAATTGTCTATTGCAACATAGAGATATGCGAAGAAGCAGCAGGCGAGGCAGAGGACTTAGGAAAGCAAAAGTTGGAGAGCTTATAACTAAGCTCAATAGAGGACTCATCATAGACAACAGGAGCCTCATACTATACATTAATAAGATCAAACTCAACTCCCTTGTTACTACATAACGTATGATTGAGACATGGAAACACAAGGGACCTTTTGTGTTTAGTGCCATGTCCAACAATTTTGGTTTGAAAAGAGCGACAGATAATTGCTCCAAATGGAACAAGATCTCTATTAAGCATAAAGAGCATCAACCTACAACCTCCTAGTGTGGGATCTGAGTTATTCGCAATGGGAAGAAGATTATGTCGTACAAAATCCCAAAGAAACTTGAAAAATGGCCTAAAAACGACTTAATGGGCAAACCTTTGTTGGTGATTAGATGGGTCAACATAAGTAAGAGACCTAAATTGCTCAATGGAATATTTCGAAGCAGCAGTAGAGAACATGTCAAAGCTAATGTGAGAACATGGATTGACTTCTAAGACCTAATCAACCACACAATGAGTAAATAAGATGAAGACATCACGAACAGACACCCTATATCTGGTGAGTGCAAGCTATTTAGGAAAATTCAAAAAGAATTCATGAATAACAGTTACATTGTACCTGCAAGACAGAGTATTGAGACGATACAAGTGGTAATACTCGAACATGTCATTGGCACGCTTCCAATCACAGACGGAAAGAGCGTCAATGTTGTCGGTGCACTCAGAAATGAACTTCCAATTTGAGACAATAGACCGATAAAACACCATAGCTCTCGGAGATACAAATTTAGAGGCATCTCCAATCAGCATAGACTTGTGGGAAGAAGATCTGAACGAGCGAGGTGAAGTAGGTAAGGTAGATGAGGAGACAGTGGCGGAATGGTTCTAGACCTACGAGCAGATGTACGCAAGGATTAAGACTGAGACATAGTGGGGAAGAAGATGGTCAAGAAACAAGGAGACAAGAGAGAAGACAAGTTTGTCGACGGTGTATTTTGAAACCTAGAAAGTAAAAGATAACAAAAGAAAAGAAAAAGATACCCTAAGGAACCGCCAACAAGTTTTTTTTTTTATATATTAAAATTTTCAGCTAAAAATAAAATACACACGCGAACACTTGAAACAAAATACAAATGAAGAACTAGTCAAAGATGGCCACCACATTCAATGGAGAAATATGGAGTTTAATAAAACTTATTCATCGCAGAAAACCTCTAACAACCACCTAGCAAGATCTCTAAGTCATGAGCAATACATTTTACTAAACACTTCAGGATATAATAATGTATACGGGAAACTCTGGGGTCATCACTCCGACCAGGTAATCCACTAAATCAAGAAGATTCTTACAGGTAAAAGTAATTACAAGCTCAAACTGATTTTCTTTAATATACAATTTAGATCTTTCACACAAATATGTAATGCGTATAAAGACATGAAGACATACCTGGAGTCATCTTCCTTGAGTACACAGCCTTTGAACTCATCCAATCCATAGCAGCAGTAATCCTAGCAAGAACAAGAACGGCTCAAGACTTCTGCTCTCTCTCAAAATCGGTTTCAGCTCTCTCTTTATGATGAGAATAGGTTTTGAGAACGTGTCTGATGAGAGCAGGGCCTTAAGCTTATATAAGGCTAGGTCAAGTCGTCTCTACTCATCACCGAGGGCCGACTTGACTAATCTTTCAAGCCCACTTAATCGGTTCACGCATAAATGGAAATAAATAGGACCCCTTAATAGGCCTCAAAACCCTTCCTTATTTCACAAGGTTTTGGGCCTCAAGGTACAACTTAATTTAAACTCTTAACAAACCTGATATAACTTAGTATCTAGTGCACCGATCTAAATAGGAAAAAATAACACAAACAATCTTAGATCCATTAAGGAAATGAGCACTACCTCCCTGTGCAACCTTCTTTTCCGAACTTAGTTGAGCTAGAAGTATGTTCTTCATGGAAATGGTAGCTAGTCCATCAGTATCTTCATCCCATGGCACCGTGACTCAGCTCAAGATCAATGATAGTAGTGAGTTGTAGATTCAAAAACCAAGAGATCGATTTCTTAAAAATAAAAATAAAAATCATTCTTGAAGAAATTAATCCATGAATCTATCATAAAACTTGATGATGGATGAGGATGTGTTCTAGATGCATATGTTAAGAACCCAAAGCAGATTTCAAAAACAGGATGAAAATCTCATTTTTAAAGGATATGCAGACCTCGCTTAGAGGAGAGAAAAAATAGAGAAGAAAATGATGCTCTAAAAAATTCTCTAAGTCAATGACGGCTAAAGCCAAGACTCGCTTTTTACCCCCAAAATTTAGGTAAGAAATTAATGAGTTGTCGACTAATGATTGGACCAGTAGTAAGACAAAATTCGTTAGGACAAAATACCTATAGTTAGGCTAGAATGAGTTGCTAAAATATGAATATGGGTTTGAATATGTTAGGTTCTTATTCTTATTCTTCTCCATAAGGAGGTATATATAAGAGTTTACATGAGTGCTTTACAAGGAATTAGATCCAGTAAAGGATTAGGAAAGTATCTCCTAATTATACAATGATTTGACAACTATATAAAAAAGGAAAGTAAATCCCTTAATTAATCAAGGAAATAAATCTCCTTGAATAATTAGGAGACTCACTTCAACACTCCTCCTCAAGTTGGTGCATATACGTCACAAATGCCCAACTTGGTAAGTGAGTCATGAAATTCGTAGCACCTGAGTCGATAATGTAGGAATTTCAAAACATTTTTCCAAAGTTCATTTGAATATTAAACATGCATTTAATCAAATTAATCGCAGCGGAAGTCTATGGTGGTTGTTTAAATTCAAAAACAAAACTTCTTCCAAGTATCTTAAGCCATGAACATTGATATGTTTTTCATAAATGAAAATTCAAGAGAAAAGATAAGATCTAATTACCCTTGAAGCAATTATATGAACCAATTTGTGTTTGGTCTTCTCTTGATGATTTCCTCTTTGTTGATCTCCTCTTTGATCTTTGATCTTTGCTCCTTGATCTTTCTCCTCCATGTGAGCCACAAAAGTATATGGCCTCTAAGTCTCCACACCAATGGAACCTTGAGATGAGAAGAAGTATCTTGAGAATACTTGGATGCTAGTGCAAGATTCTCAAGATTGGTTTCAATCTAAACCACTTTGAAAGATGAAAGTGTTTCACTCTTGAAAACTCTCTTTTATCTCTCTTTGATCTCCCAAACCTATTTGGTTGATGTTGGATTATGTTTGTGTGTTAATGAGCTTGTGGAAACAATTCCCATACATACTTACTTAAGCATTTTCGGCCAAAACCCATTGGGCTTCCAAAATTGGGCCTTATGACACTTAAACCATAATATTTAGGTGTCTTAAGCCCTTGGGCTTGATACCCAACCATTTGGGCTTCCCTTTAACTATTACCGAGGCCCAAATACGTTTTTACACGTAGTAAATCATCAACATCAAATCAATCAAATTGATTTCTTCATTCTCATTTGTATTGCTCAAAGTTAACCATTTAAGGTGTGCGATCCATTAGGTTCTAATTAGCAAGGCAGTGGGAAAATATTAGAACTCTTTCTAACCAACTGGAATTAAAACCCCTTTTTAATTCTTCCTTTATTTGGATCGATCACAATCAATCCTAGGACTTCCACAAGCCAAGAGTGACATCTAGCAATATATCAAGGCTACCCAAGCTAACCAGAATAGATGAAGAACCTATTCAGTTGGAATTGCAATGCAATACGGTCCTTCTCTTATACAATGTTTCAAATCATATTATTAGGGTACGGATTGTTTATGTCAAACCCCTAATATGATTTATAACCTCATGTGATTCAAAAGAACATGATTAAGAACAACTTTCTAAATCAAGCTCAAAATACTTTGGCCAAAGATTTACTGAATCACATCTTGAAACATTCTCCTTCTTTATCGAAAGTAGAGATTCCTTATTGTACATTCACATGCCCCTATGATGAATTAAGAGATCCCAACAACACTTAAGACAAATCTTTTACGGCTTGCCTTTAAGAGCTATCAAAGATCAATAACGCATCACAAGACAACCATGATGCCTCAGGTCTAAGGACTAATTTGCATTATTGCAACTATGAGTTCTCATTTGACATGTAGATAAATACTCCATATGAGAACTATGGTTGATCGCGTTCAGTGTACTCATTCACTAATGAGCACCCACATACTTGTATTAGTGTCAACTACACAAATGGTTTGAGACTAACCATCCTCCCAATTGAGCATACATAATATGCGCTAATCTTGACGGTTTATCAATGCCCATTTGATAACCTATGATTAGGAACATTTTGGGATACTACAATTAGAGATTAAAGGTCTCATGAATCTAATCTTCTTTAGATTACTTTATCTCTTATTTAGCATACCCTGGACATTTGTTTCTTTACACGATGTAAAAGATAACAAATTAAGTTTGCCCTTTATATATCATATACGAAATGTATTCTAAGGAGATTACATCAAATGTATTCGCTCTTAGGGCACATTTCTAACAATCTCCCACTTGCACTAGAGCCACATAGCCATGTATCTCATACTCATTATCTCTGTATGTCTATCCAGTTGTGACTATGACATAGGCTTAGTGCGTGGATCTGTTACGTTGTTTGCAGATGCCCCATCTAATGGTAACATTTTTCTATGTGTTTGGATCTTTGATGAGACCTAGGTTCCTTGGCTTGAGCTATCGCCCCATTGTCATCATACAGTAAAGGTACTTGTGACATTATGGTTAGAACCACATTTAGTTCGGTAATGAACCTTTTATCCAAACAGATTTTATTGTAGCTTCTAAAGCGACAATGTAATCAACTTCAGTTATTCTCTAACTAACTACGTGTCCATTCAAAATGAAGACGTACCCTTAGGTGGATTTGCAATTGTTGATATTAGATACATTATCCAAATCAGTAAATGCTTCCACTTGCTACTCTGATGTTCCTCCCAGATGAGGAACATGTCCTTAGTCCTTCTTAAGTATTTAAGAACATACTTGACTGCTCCCAATTGATCTAATCATGGGCTTGATTTATATCTTCTAGTTATACTCGTATAACCAATATCATGTCTTGTACATGCTATGACATATATGAGAATCCCTATTGCATATGCATAAGAGATTTTACTCATCTGCTGTATCTCATAATGAGTTTTTGTTGCATTCCTAAGAGGACACAAATTAATGTGCAAACAACCAATTAAAAATACCCGCAAGTGCACGGATCTATCGAAGTATAGATTATGTAAGTACGGGGTCGATCCCACGAAGAACTTGTCGGCTTCCTATAAGTTCTAATTTGAGTACGTAAAGAACACTTAATTGACACACCACAAATGCAAAATGGAAACTAAAAATGAGTAAAGAAGTGTAAAAGAAATGAAACAATACAAGAAAACTAGAGAAAAACACAAACAGCACTTTCTATCACCCTTTTATCACCATTTGGACAGATTCGTTTTTCTATTTTTCCAGTTTCGACCTCTGTCCAGTGTTTTGCCTATAACTTTCCAACCGTTTATCCAAATTTCACGTTCTTTATACGGTTGGATTCAGAACAGAAAATGAAAGAACACAACGCGGACCAAAAGTCCAAAACAATTACGGAAATAAACAGAATTCAGTAAACAAGACACACAACGTATCAAACACACAACTCACACACACATTGGGGGGGAGGGGTTTTGGTTTGGTTCAAGTGACCTATTTCTATTGCATGAAAGTAAATGGACTTTGAATTTAAATGAGAATAGCAGAGATGAATTATCAAATTGTGAAATTAAAATGTAACAAACACTAGGGTTTCGGAATCCACCCTAAACAATTCTACCAAAGTTCATGAATACTCAAGTGATGAACTCTAAATGTGTTGATGAAAATGTTCGCAATCAAGACCATGGGTCGTGGCTCAAGACGCATTGATTCTCTCTAATATACGTAAAGTGCATGGTTCGTGCTACAATACTTGTGCCCTCCCCATAACCGAACCTAGGTATGGTTCGTACTTCGATTCAATTACAAGGAGAACCCATTAAGTTCAAAGAGAATATGAACATCACAAGAATCCTAATAGCATGGTGTTTACATTAGGTATTCAAGAAACCAATTCACATGGATGATTCTTACTTCATCCATTTATTGCTTAGGATAACATGAAGATACACATAATCCCAACAATCTCAAGAAGCATGCTTTCAAATATGGCCAACCAAGGAAAAACACACATCAAGGATAGATTAATTTGGTGAATTGGAATTCATCAACAATATCTAGAAATTCATACACTCAAGTATCAAAACAATAAGGTAATCATGTTTAGGGCTTCAACCTAAGCCCTAGCTATGGAGTTTAGTTGCTCATATTTATTCCAAATACAAACTCAAAATAAAATTAGAAAGAGTTTACAGATTTTGAGAAAATTGTGAAAGCTTCAAGGTCATCAATGGTGGAAGCTTTCTTCTCCACTTTGCTTGGCTGCACCTTGGCTTTCTCCTAGCTCCAAACTCTCCAAAATCTGCTCTCAATTGTGTAGAATGATGAATTGAATTGCTTTCCACGTTCAAAGGCTCCCTCCATATCTGATTGCCAATTGCTTTTGCTCCTTTTCCCATCTTTTCCTACTCACACTTTTAATATAAAACTCATTCTTTCTCTAAAGCTTTTGCCCATTGTCCCCTTGCCATTATGAAGCATTGACTCACAAAGATGCCAAATACTTCAGAAAATATCTCTTTTACAAAGGTAATTCCTTGTTACCAAGAGTTATGGTAACAAGAAATTAAGATGACACAAAGGAGGTAAAAGCTGGCCAAATCCGGATTTCCAGAGCTGTGGTAACATGCTGGATTGGTTGGATAGGCAATACTTGTCCAATGGAGCTCAAATTTGGATATGTTGTAGTTAACATCCATTGGAACAAATCTCATGAAGATCATGACCTCATCCGAGCACCAGAGCATGTTGATCCCAGGCCAAGAAGTTCACCTACGAAAATGAACAAAAACAGAATTTATAACTAATAATGCACTTTTAGCTCATTTTCATTCCAACCAAGGTAAAATCTAAGAAAACACAAAAAGGAAGTAAAAAGCTATAAAATGTCAAGAACTAACTCAAAATAGTGGGTGAATAACATGAAAAATCATGTGTAAAAAATGAACCGAACAGTTTTTGGACACATGCTCTTAGAAAAGTGAAGTCCATGTAGTACTGGAAGTAAACTTTTCTTAGACTGTTCCATATGAAATCTCCTTAGCATCTTATCAGCATACAAGGATTGAGATAATCCAATTATACTCTTAGATCTATCAGGATAAATCTTTATTCCTAGTATGTAAGATGCTTATCTAAAATCTTTCATTGAGAATGATTTAATGAGTCACAGCTTCACTGAAGATATCATTCCTATATCGTTTCCGATAAGTAGTATGTCATATACATACATTACTAGGAATACCACCAAACTCCCACTGACCTTTTTGTACACTAATTGGTCATCCATGTTTTGTATGAAGTCAAACGATTTGACAACTTCATCAAATAGGATGTTTCAACTCCAAGAACCTTGCATCAACCCATAAATGGATCTATGTAGCTTGCATACCTTATGCTTATCAACTTTAGAAATGAAGCCTTCAGGTCGATCTATATATAGTTCTTCCTGAAGGTGGCCATTCAGAAAAGCCGCCTTCACATCCATTTTGACAAATCCTATAATCATGGTATGCAGCTATTGCAAGCCAAATCCGAATAGACTTTGTCATAGTGACAGGAGAGAAGGTTTCTTCATAGTCCATCCCTTCTCTTTGCTTGTAGCACTTTGCTACTAGCCTTGCTTTGTAGGTTTCTACTATTCCATCTGAGCCTATCTTCCTCTTAAAGATCCATTTATTCCCTATTGGTACAATACCAGGAGGAGGATCACTAGAGTCCAGACTTAGTTGGTATACATAGAATCCATTTCGGATTTCATGGCTCCAAGCCATTTCTATGAGTCAATGTCTGACATTGCCTCATTGTAGTTCGAAGGGTCTTCGATATCCTTACAATCACTTAGGAGATTCAACTTTCCTTTGTTGTCATGAAGGAAACCATAATACCTTTTAGGCATTCTCCTAACCCTACTTGAACTACGTGGAGTTTGTGTTACAACAGGTTGTGGATCTGGGACTGCATTTAGTTTATCCGCATCTTTCCTTTTAACATATGCTGGACAACCCCAAATCTTGATCTAATCAAGACTTGGTTTCTTCCCAAATCACATTTCAAATGGAGTTTGTGGAATGGATTTGGAAGGCACTCTATTTAGCAAATGAATTGCAGTTTCAAGTGCATATCCCTAAAAAGATATAGGTAAATTAGTACAGCTCATAGAACTCATTTTAGAAACTCCATTATGTTGTGGAATTCCTAGTGGAGTCCATCGTGATAAGATGCCATGTTCCTTGAGGTTATCAAGAAACTATGTGCTTAAGTATTCACATCCTCGATCGAATCTAAGGATTTTAATACTCTTGCCTGTTTGGTTTTCAACTTCATTTCTGAATTCCTGAAACTTTTCAAAATTCAGATTTATGCATCATTAAGTATAAATACCCGAACCGTGAATAATTATCGGTAAAGGTAATAAAGTATGAATAACCGTCCTCTATGTTTGTATACAAAAATCCACAAACATCTTAGTGAATTAATCCCAACAGTTCTGTAACTCTTTCTCCTTTACTAGTGAAAGGAGACTTGGTCATTTTGCCATGTAGACAAGATTCACAAGTAGGCATAGGAACATGATCAAGTGATCCAAAAGGTTCCATCTTTTGCCTTCCGGTGAATTCTATCTTGGCTAATGCCTCCAAGTTGAAGGTGTCACAATTTAGTTGCAGTATCCACATCTCTAGGCCTCTCAGGTCTAGTTGCATCTTTATCCACATACAGTTAATGCTACCATTCATTTCTAAAATGAAAAGAGACCATCAATCAAAATTGCATAAGCAACGATTTGATTGATATGTGAAATAGAACAAAGCATTTTGTCAAACAAAACATCAAATCCATTTCTTAAAATATAGAGACGGATATTAAGTTCTTTACACATCCAGAAATGAAATAACAATTATTTCAAATTTAGGTCTTCTTCGGATGGTAGTTTGAGATGTTAGGTGCCTATTGCATTGGCAACTACATTAGTGCTATTTCCCACGGTTAGCACCATTTCTCATTTTCCAAGTCTTCTACTCCCACTAGGTCATGCACACAATTGCATATATGTTGACTAGCTCCTGAATCAACTATTCAGTTTAGAAGCTTTAACTGTAATTACTAATTTTAGAACAAGAGAGTGACCTTCTGAAGGTTTTTCTCTTGAGGTTTGCAAGACATCTCTTGCAATTCCTCTTCCAATGTCCATCCTTGCCACAGTGAAAACAAGTACCTTTCAATTACTTGTCTTTCTTTTGTATTCTTTCTTCCTTGGGTTTTTAGAAAACCTTTCTTCTTCTTTCCTTTATCCTTACATTCTGTTTGGATTCGGAAGAAGAAGAACCCTTCTAAAAATTGCAACTATCCTCTTAACCCTTTATCTTTTGAGATATTCATTTAAGCTACTATAGCCATGTTGAGTAGCTCATATAGGGTTTCATTCATCTTTCCCATTTTATAGTTCATAACATATTGGGATTAACTGATGAAGGGGATGAAAGAAAGAATCTTGTTGAACTTCAACATCAAAGAAAAATCCATATTTTCAATATCTTAAGTAATTATATTACTTTGAGATCATGTTGATTAACCGGGAACCCACTTACCATTCTTGTCGTAACAAGTTCACATATGGTAATGTAAGCTAGGAGTAGCTTCACCTTTTCATGGATGCCAACATGTAACTTTTACCTTAGTTGTCATCTAACACATGCTTCTTATAAGCCTTTGTCTCCTCCTCAATGGCATATGGACCAAGAGGGGTATGTGGTGGGGTTTTTCTTATACACAACTAATCTTATCCAATTATAGGACAAGTTGGTGTTTGTGCAATCAAACCGGATAGTTCGTGTCATCTTGGACGTTTGAGTCAAGTATCTTCGAGATTGGGGTTGTGATGGTTAATTTAAAATTCTGCAAAAAGTAAATAGATTTTAATTTAGATTAATCTTCTATCAAGGACTTAGGGTCTTTAAGTCATGATGGTAGCTCCCACTATTTTTGGCAAATTTCATATCCCTCCTGAAATCCGAGAGTTTCCGTTGAAACTCTTAGTGGGGATGGGAGTCTCACTTTCACATAGTTTTCCTCAACCTAACAGTTTGTTGGATTGCTATGATACTAATGAGAGGATACTCTTATCCAATCACATCATTAATGTGAATACCCATCACTATGGCCTCTAGAGAACTAGACCTCAACCTAACAGTTTGTTGGTTTCGTTCGTTTTAGTTAAGTTATTCCCACCATGCTTGTGGGTATAGGGTTTCAAGTATGACCTCAACCTAACAGTTTGTTGGCCACACTCGTTATCTATCCGCACTACATCAAGTATGTGTAATAGGCTTCCCTTGGATGGTTACAAGTACTGGATGTTGCCTCACTGAGGTACAACAAGGTGTAAATGTGCCACCCAATAAGAGACTACCACGGTGGAAGGCCACAAAATAGCATTCAAAGTGCCATTTCGCTTATCAACTTAATATTGCTTTGAGGGTAGTTAAATTGGTCTCATTTTAATCCAATTTTAATCCTGTTAAAATTACCTATCTAATCTCATTAAATGGTTCCCATTGCAATATATTAGTAGCACATAATACTCCCACTAAATGTTTTAGAAACCATTTGCTTGAGATAGTGGAAATACATGATACTACTAATTGATTAATTATCATCATTACCAAACATTCCAATTGCATTGGGCTTGTAGGATGATTATGGACTTTCTTGTTGATCCAACACGAGCCACCATGTTGGATCATGGTCTTGGATGGTGATTCATTTTAATTACGCGCGCATAAAAATAAATTAGGCATGAAAGCCATTTCATTATTACATAGCCAATCAAAATCGAATACATATCCAATAAGCGGCCAATCACATAGCTTAATTGTTTGGTATAAGTTCATAACCATCCTTTAATTATTTAAACGCTTTAAACAATTAAACTAGCAATGTAAAAACATGCTCTTGGGTTGCATACATATATATATGGGTTTAATTCAAGTGGTAACCATATTCAAATAAAATAAATTTACCATGGAGTGAAAACATTTTATTACAATAGTAAATGTAATTGTGGAAACCTTTTAGGCATAGTTACATTTATCATATATTGCAACTAGGTCTAAAACTATTCAACAATTAATAATGGATCCAAAGTTGATCCACTAGGGTGTGGGGTTAAGGCATGCATTTGTAAAATACAAAGTGGTGATCATGATTTTTCCAACAAGTGAATAATCATGAATGTGACTAGGTAGGCCAACCACACTCACCAAAGTAATCAAAATTAATTTTAGTGTGGTAGGTAAATAATTAGTGATAGGAATAATTTGATCAACTTTTGCATTTTATACCAAATCACCATCATTTACATCTAGATAGTCCCCACACACTCACCAAAGTAATCTTATTAATTTTAGTGTGGTGGGTAAATGTTTATTGAGTGGAAACATTTTTGAAAAACTTTTAATTTAATAATAAAACATCATCATCATCTTTTAACCTATCTTGGTGGAAAATTCCACTAAACACAATCATCAAAATTAGTCACATAACTTATGGATCAAAAAGATCCCATAACAAGAACATCAAGAACACCAAGAACATGCATATGAACTAATATGAATGTTCATGCAATTTCCGGAAAAATCCATATTCCATTTTAACTATCTCATGCTCTTAATATCATATATTCCATGAAGTTAAAATCACGGGGGTTTTAATGCAACTATGCTCTAATATTCATATATACAATTATGAATACAAAGAGAGCATCAATCATCAAAACATAAATCCGGAAATCCAAAATCCCAAACAAACCCTTTCACTCCATTTGATTTTTATTCAATCATATCAAAATAAATCAAGTATAACTATTATACTTTTAAATGAATTTACAACCCATATATGCATCTCTAAACCCTAAAAACATATCAAGTTCATGACCTATGGCTCTGATACCAATTGTAGGAATTTCAAAACATTTTTCCAAAGTTCATTTGAATATTAAACATGCATTTAATCAAATTAATCGCAGCGGAAGTCTATGGTGGTTGTTTAAATTCAAAAACAAAACTTCTTCCAAGTATCTTAAGCCATGAACATTGATATGTTTTTCATAAATGAAAATTCAAGAGAAAAGATAAGATCTAATTACCCTTGAAGCAATTATATGAACCAATTTGTGTTTGGTCTTCTCTTGATGATTTCCTCTTTGTTGATCTCCTCTTTGATCTTTGATCTTTGCTCCTTGATCTTTCTCCTCCATGTGAGCCACAAAAGTATATGGCCTCTAAGTCTCCACACCAATGGAACCTTGAGATGAGAAGAAGTATCTTGAGAATACTTGGATGCTAGTGCAAGATTCTCAAGATTGGTTTCAATCTAAACCACTTTGAAAGATGAAAGTGTTTCACTCTTGAAAACTCTCTTTTATCTCTCTTTGATCTCCCAAACCTATTTGGTTGATGTTGGATTATGTTTGTGTGTTAATGAGCTTGTGGAAACAATTCCCATACATACTTACTTAAGCATTTTCGGCCAAAACCCATTGGGCTTCCAAAATTGGGCCTTATGACACTTAAACCATAATATTTAGGTGTCTTAAGCCCTTGGGCTTGATACCCAACCATTTGGGCTTCCCTTTAACTATTACCGAGGCCCAAATACGTTTTTACACGTAGTAAATCATCAACATCAAATCAATCAAATTGATTTCTTCATTCTCATTTGTATTGCTCAAAGTTAACCATTTAAGGTGTGCGATCCATTAGGTTCTAATTAGCAAGGCAGTGGGAAAATATTAGAACTCTTTCTAACCAACTGGAATTAAAACCCCTTTTTAATTCTTCCTTTATTTGGATCGATCACAATCAATCCTAGGACTTCCACAAGCCAAGAGTGACATCTAGCAATATATCAAGGCTACCCAAGCTAACCAGAATAGATGAAGAACCTATTCAGTTGGAATTGCAATGCAATACGGTCCTTCTCTTATACAATGTTTCAAATCATATTATTAGGGTACGGATTGTTTATGTCAAACCCCTAATATGATTTATAACCTCATGTGATTCAAAAGAACATGATTAAGAACAACTTTCTAAATCAAGCTCAAAATACTTTGGCCAAAGATTTACTGAATCACATCTTGAAACATTCTCCTTCTTTATCGAAAGTAAAGATTCCTTATTGTACATTCACATGCCCCTATGATGAATTAAGAGATCCCAACAACACTTAAGACAAATCTTTTACGGCTTGCCTTTAAGAGCTATCAAAGATCAATAACGCATCACAAGACAACCATGATGCCTCAGGTCTAAGGACTAATTTGCATTATTGCAACTATGAGTTCTCATTTGACATGTAGATAAATACTCCATATGAGAACTATGGTTGATCGCGTTCAGTGTACTCATTCACTAATGAGCACCCACATACTTGTATTAGTGTCAACTACACAAATGGTTTGAGACTAACCATCCTCCCAATTGAGCATACATAATATGCGCTAATCTTGACGGTTTATCAATGCCCATTTGATAACCTATGATTATGAACATTTTGGGATACTACAATTAGAGATTAAAGGTCTCATGAATCTAATCTTCTTTAGATTACTTTATCTCTTATTTAGCATACCCTGGACATTTGTTTCTTTACACGATGTAAAAGATAACAAATTAAGTTTGCCCTTTATATATCATATACGAAATGTATTCTAAGGAGATTACATCAAATGTATTCGCTCTTAGGGCACATTTCTAACAGATAATCCATGCGGATTTTTGAGAGGACGTATGAAAAATAGAACCTTTGGTGGTGTTGATAGAAGCACAAGTCTGCATGCTTCTGTGAGTTTGCAATAAGGGAAGTAAAAAGTGATATGAGAATGTGAGGGATTTTGATTGGAGGAATTTGATTTGAGGAATTTGATGTATGAATTTGATATAGGAATTGGATTTGAGAGGTATGTTTATAAGATTTGAGGAATTTGATTTGAGTATGAGAAATTTGAGATAAGGCATTTGAGGATTTTAGATTTGAGGGATTTGATTTGAGTATGAGAAATTTGAGATTTGAGTATGAGAAATTTGAGATAAGGCATTTGAGGACTTTAGATTTGAGGGATTTGATTTGAGTATGAGAAATTTGAGATAAGGCAATTGAGGACTTTAGATTTGAGGGATTTGGATTTGGGAGAAATATGAGGAATTTGATTTAAGTTTTTTTTTTATTTTTTATATATATTTTAAATATGAGAAATTGCAAGAAGAACTAAAGCACAGGTTGCATGAGAACTAGGCTCCTCCTAGTACCACAACCAATTGGCTTGCTGCTGAGAATGTCCTGTTGTGGCTACAGAGGAAGATGCGGGAGCCGGTGCAGTCGGAACAGCAGGACTTACATGATCTGCGGCAGAAGATGTGTTGAGTGATTTGCTCCTATTCTTGCGGGGAGCTTTGGAGTGGTCCCACCAATCCGGGTACCCAATCAGTTCGTAACAGCTAGCACGGGTATGTTTGCTTTCACCACAATGAGTGCATTTGTGTTCCGGACGAGAGCTTGTGACTTGAGTCTGAGAAGTGCCACCGGTAGAGGGCGGAGGGCCCTGTGAACGTTGAGTGGCCAGGATCGCAGTGTCCAGAGTATTGGCCATGATTAGTCGTTGTTGAGCTTCGCGACGTACATATGCAAAGGTTTGGTCAAGGTCTAATTTGGGATCTTTGCGCAGGATTTCCCCCCGGACTTGATCAAACTGAGGGTCGAGCCCTGCAAGAAAAAGGTGAACACGAAGACGATCCAGTTCTATCTGGCGCTCCGTCACGTCAGCGTCGCAGTGCATGCGATTCAGAGTGCGATGATCAATCTCCTGAAAGATGGTCTGCAGCTGGTTGTAGTATGTGTGGACAGGGGCACCATTCTGTTTAATGTGAAGGCCCGTTTGTTGAGATCAAAAAGGAAAGTTTCATCCCCACCATCAAAGTAGGTTTTCTTCGCAACATCCCAGATTTCTTTGGCGGTACTGAAACGGATGAAACGACCCATCAAGTCGGGAGACATGGAGTCGATGAGCCATCCCTTGACCCGAAAGTTCTCCGTACACCATTTGGTGTAGGTGGAGGAGAGCTTAGAGGGTTGCGAAGTGTCGCCGATGAGGTACCCCAATTTTTCGCGGTCAGCACTACGCAACTCCATGACTTGAGACCATAAGGCATAATTGGTTTCTGTCAAGATGATGCCGGTAGGAAACGGAGCGTTGTCACTATGAATAGTAATAATTTGGGAGGATGATAGAGTAAAGTCGATGGTTTGGGAAACGATATCCATGGCAGCGGAAGGATTGAAGAATAAGAGAAAAAAGATGTGTTTAGGGTTTTGTGATAAGAGAAAAATGTGATATAAGGATTTAGGGTTTGTGTTTGAAGAACTTTGATATGAGGATTTAGAGACAACCGAGGATCGATTGCTCTGATACCATGCTAAAATATGAATATGGGTTTGAATATGTTAGGTTCTTATTCTTATTCTTCTCCATAAGGAGGTATATATAAGAGTTTACATGAGTGCTTTACAAGGAATTAGATCCAGTAAAGGATTAGGAAAGTATCTCCTAATTATACAATGATTTGACAACTATATAAAAAAAGGAAAGTAAATCCCTTAATTAATCAAGGAAATAAATCTCCTTGATTAATTAGGAGACTCACTTCAATATGAGTCTCACGTGAGAATTTAAATGAGCTAGCAATACACATGTATACCAACAGATGACTGATCATATGAATTGACTCTACAAAAAACTGATGTATTCTAATGTATGAAATCCACAAATTACCTTTGAGTCATTATCTCAGGAGCTGCAATTTGTCTAAGTCATAGAGGCCTTCTTCAACCTATCTAACCTAGACTAAGCAAGTTTGAGCTTGAGGATTTTACAATTACAAATACAGTGTTGTTCAAGGAAGCCAAATGCAGTGCAAATACAATTGCAAAATCATTCTTGAAGAAATTAATCCATGAATCTGTCCTAGAAATTGATGATGAATGAAGATGTGTTCTGGATGCATTTTTTAAAAACACAAAGCAAATTTCAAAAACATGATGAAAATCTCATTTTTAAAGGATATGCAGACCTCACTCGAAGGAGAGCAAAAGCAAAGAAGAAAACGATGCTCTCAAAAATTCTCTAAGGGCCTGTTTGGGAGTGCATCTGGAAGGGCCAAAAGCGCTTTCTGATAACTAAAAGCGCTTCTGACAGCGTTTGGCAGAAAAGTTTAGAAGCACTTCTGGATCATAGAAGCGCTTCCTGGAGAAGCACCTGCTATGTGCTTCTTCAGGAAGCACTCCCAAGTGCTTTTCCACGAAGCACTTTAAATTTTTATGAAAATTCAATATTTTTTATAATAAAAGCGCTTATGAGAAGAAGTACTTCCTAAAGAAGCAATCCCAAACGAGCCCTAAGTCAGTGATGGCTGCTAGAGCCAAGACTCGCTTTTTACCCCAAAATTATGTAAGAAATTAATGAGTTATCGGCTAATGATTGGACCAGTAGTAAGATAAAATTCGTTAGGACAAAATACCTATAGTTGTGCTAGAATGAGTCTCACGTAAGAATTTAAATGACTCTGCTACAAAGCTAATGTATTCTAATTCATGAAATGCACAAATTACCTTTGAGTCATTATCTCAAGAGCTGCAATTTGTTTGAGTCATAGAGGCCTTCTTCAACTTAATCTAACCTAGTCTAAGCAAGTTTGAGCTTGATGATTTTACAATTGCAAATACAGTGTTGTTCAAGGAAGCCAGAAACATCAAACTAGCTAAAGCTAACCTAACACCAACAATAATACATAAAACCAAGGACGTAATCTCTATATAAAATCAGAGCACTACATGCGCCAAACAAAAATATATGTGCTTTGAGATTGCAAAATGGTTAGAGCATTTATCCACATGCATCCGAGGTCTAGATTTTTTCCCCTCCTCTATGTTAGAAGTATGCCCTGAAAGCAAATCATTAGATGAAATCTTTTATGGAAACTTCATTTAAACCAATCATTTAGCTTAACAGAAAAGGGCAAATATGTCAACACTACAGGTAGCAGCCCATGTGTGACCATTGACTTATTTGACAAGTCCATGGATTCATAAGATAAGGAAAGTGATCTAAAGAGGTTAGATGCAAAGGGACCTTTCTGTATAATTCAAACCAAAATTGTTTCCGGTCATAGGATCTTTCAACTGGGCATTGGCGAACTGCAAAGACCTGTACGCACTCAATCTACTCAACTAGGGGGATGACTAGTCTCAAGTTATTTGTGTATGGACACTAGGATAAGTGCGCAGGTGCTTGCTAGAGAGTGATGTCACTGAACGTGATCAAACTAAGGAATCTTGTATGGAAGTTCTACTTACATGTCAAACAAGATTCCTTCAGTTACAATAACACAAGGTTAATCCTAAGACCCCAGGCACCATGGTTGCCTTATGGATGCGTAGTTAAGTCTCTGATTGAATCATAAGGTTGAGCTCATCCTTGGGCTCGATTCAAGGCAACGTCGAGATCCTTGACAAGTCCATAGAGGCAAGTGAGTGTACGATAAGGGATCTCGACTTCTAGTAAGAGGGAGAGAATGTTCTAAGATATCATTTGGAAATCTCTGGCCAGAGTCGGGAGCATAATTGAGAAACAGTCTTCTAATTGTGCTCTGTTAAGCTCATAATTTCATACATATACATGCCCTAATTACTTACTTCTTTTGCTTAGTTTCTTAGATTTCTAAGTTATTTGCCTCCCTTTGTGTGTTTTGTAGGCAAATAGAGCAAGAGAGCATAATTCATGCAATTCAAGCATGTTAAGGCCTAATTTGGATGAATGGATGAAGAGCTTAAAAGACAAACTCATTTTGGCTACAGCCCCCTGCCAGTCCAGTTCCGTAGGTCATATTGCAAGCTTTGTTTCAGCAACCTACACAGCTCTGATGAGGCAGAATTCTTCATGAAAGTTGTTCCAATGGGTGTGTACTATAACATATCCAACATTCAGCCCCATTGGATAAATATGGAGTCTGTTACCTAGCAAACACAGAGCCATGCTCAGGATGGATTTTATCAGCGCGCAAAATGAGTTAGCAATTTGTTTTGGCCTTAACTTCCTCCTCTGACCTTGGATTGGCCCAAATGATATATGGCTGGAAAGAAGACATTCTGAACTTAAATTTAGAGTGCTTAAAGTCCTAATTTGATTAAGAGAAGCCCAAGTTGTAAGCCCTTGAAGTTTCTGGTCATGCTGACCTCAGCATGTGCTGGTTGGATGCTTGGTCATGGTGAGCTAGGTATGAGCTATCATTTCTGGTTGGAAGCTTGGTCATGGTGACATGAAGATGAGCTAGGGCTGCTGGTGGGATCTATTGGTGAAGTGCATCAACCAATTCAAGATTTTCTAATACAAGTGCATCACCCAATTTAGATTTTCTAATACAAGTGCATCAACCATTTCAGATTTTATAAAACAAGTGTTGTATGCATTAGCCATATTGAATTCAGATTTTCACTCCCCGGCAACGGCGCCAAAAACTTGTTGCGTAGATACAGCTGCACCAAAATGGATTCATCTGCATCCTCAACTTGTGATACTCGCAAGTGCACGAACCGTTGGTAGTTTAGCGTATGTAAGTGCGAGGTCGATTCCACAGGGATTGGTGATTGAATGATCCAATTTAGTTTCCCTACACAAAACAGAAATGAAAAAGAAAGGAAATAAATAAAACAAGGAAGAAAGAAATAACTAACTCAAGCAAATAAGTTCCCAAGTTCAATTAGATTAATGGATTGGTTCTAGCTAAAGTATGATTAAGCCATGGTGTGTGGTCATAACCTTGTGTTCCTAATTCCCTAATTTGATCATTTGTTGTACACATGATTTTTCATGTTATTCACCCACTATTTTGAGTTAGTTCTTGACATTTTATAGCTTTTTACTTCCTTTTTGTGTTTTCTTAGATTTTGCCTTGGTTGGGATGAAAATGAGCTAAAAGTGCATTATTAGTTATAAATTCTGTTTTTGTTCATTTTCGTAGGTCAACTTCTTGGCCTGGGATCAACATGCTCTGGTGCTCGGATGAGGTCATGATCTTCATGAGACTTGTTCCAATGGATGTTAACTACAACATATCCAAATTTGAGCTCCATTGGACAAGTATTGCCTATCCAACCAATCCATCATGTTACCACAGTTCTGGAAATCCGGATTTGGCCAGCTTTTACCTCCCTTGTGTCATCTTAACTTCTTGTTACCATAACTCTTGGTAACAAGGAATTACATTTGTAAAATAGATATTTTCTGAGCTTTTGGCATCTTTGTGAAGTCAAAGCTCCATCATGGCAAGGGGACAATGGGCTAAGGCTTTATCAAAGGTGGTAGTTTTATATTAAAAGGTAAAAGCTGGAAAGGAGGAGAGAGGGAGGAGAAGTCAAAATTGCAATCTGATATTGGGAGCCTTTTGATCGTGGGAAATGGGGCTATTCCACATTCTACACAACTTGAGAGCAGCTTTTGGGGAGCTAAGAGCAAGGAAGGAGAAGGAGGTGCAGCCAAGGAAGAAAGGAGAAGACTTCCACCATTGAAGACTTCAAGCTTTCATCATTTCCAAATCTGTAAACTCCTTCTAGTTATATTTCGAGTTTGTATTTGGAATAAGTATGAGCAACTAAACTCCATAGCTAGGGCTTAGGTTGAAGCCCTAAACATGATTACCTTATTGTTTTGATGCTTGAGTGTATGAATTTCTAGATGTTGTTGATGAACCCCATTCACTAATTGAATTTTATGATATGTGTTTGCTTCCTTTGCTTAATCACCTTAGGTTGTATGCATGTAGCTAAAGTTGAGAAGTTGTGTAAGATAACCAAGAACACAATTTCTAATTAGCAACAAATGATTGAACTTGTTTAAGTGAGCATCATGTGAATTGGTTTCTTGACAACAATTGATGAATTCCAATTCACCAAATTAATCTATCCTTGATGTGTGTTTTCCTTGATTGATTACCTTTGAAAGCATGCTTCTTGAGGTTGTTGGGATTATGTGTATCTTCATGTTTTCCTAAGCAATAGATGGATGGAGTAAGAACCATCCATGTGAATTGGTTTCTTGAATACCTAATGTAAACACCATGCTATTAGGGTTCTTGTGATGTTCATATTCTCTTTGAACTTAATGGGTTTTCCTTGCAATTGAATCGAAGTACGAACCATACCTAGGTTCGGTTATGAGGAGGGCACAAGTATCGTAGCACGAACCATGCACTTTACGTATATTAGAGAGAATCAATGCGTCTTGAGCCACGACCCATGGTCTTGATTGCGAACATCTTCATCAATACATTTAGAGTTCATCACTTGAGTATCCATGAACATGGGTAGAATTGTTTAGGGTGGATTCTGAAACCCTAGTGTTTGTTACATTTTAATTTCACATTTTGATAATTCATCTCTGCCATTCACATTTAAATTCAAAGTCCATTTACTTTCATGCAATAGAAATAGGTCACTTGAACCAAATCAAAAAACCCCCCCAATGTGTGTGTGAGTTGCGTGTTTGACACGTTTTGTGTCTTTGTCACTGAATTTTGTTTGTTTCCGTAATTGTTTTGGACTTTTGGTCCGCGTTGTGTTCTTGAATTTTCTGTTCTGATTCCAACCGTATAAAGAACGTGAATTTTGGATAAACGGTTGGAAAGTTATAGGTCAAAAACTGGACAGAGGTCGAAACTGAAAAACAGAGAAACGAATCTGTCCAAATGGTGATAAACGGGTGATAGAAAGTGCTGTTTGTGTTTTTCTTTGTTTTCTTGTGTTGTTTCATTTCTTTTATCTTCCTTACTTCATTTTTAGTTTCCAATTTGTATTGTGTTTGTGTGTTGTGTAAAATTAGTGTTCTTTACGTACTCAAATTAGAACTTATAGGAAACCGACAAGTTCTTCGTGGGATCGACCTCGTACTTACATAATCTATACTTCATTAGATTCGTGCACTTGCGGGTATTTTTAATTGGTTGTTTGCACATTAATTTGTGTCCTTTTAGGAATGCAACAATTTTTGGCGCCGTTGCCGGGGAACTGGCACGGTTGCTTATTTGTTTTGTTTGAGCATGTTTAGAGTACTTAGTTTTATTTTTGTTTATTGATTGTTGTTTCATTTTATCTTGATTTATTTTTGTTTCTTTTTCTTACAGGAACATCCGAGGAGTCACCTCCACCATCTCCAATGGCAGCCGCAACTGAAATTGTGGAACTTACTATGTAAGAATACTCCAATAAATTTGTGATGGAAGAAGCAAATGTTTTTGGCTCATTTCATAATGAATTGCCTATGAATGAATATTTCCGACAAACATACAATTCGGAGTGGAGAAATAATTCAAATTTCTGGTGGACCGACAATCCAAATTTTCAACAAGGGTCATATCAACCATATCAAGGCCAACATAATACTTGTCCACCTTATGGTCAACCCCAATATTATAATCCACCACCACTTAGTCAATCTCACCAACCACCTCAAGGACCAACTTTGGAAGAAATTGTTGCTTCAATGGTTAGACACACAGATAGTTTCATCATGCAGAGGAATGACACCCATATGCAGAGGAATGATACCCACATGCAGAAAATGGTTAAGGTCATTGCCAATCTAGAAAATCAAGTGGGGCAAATTGTCACATCTTTGAGTCAAAGGGAAGCTAGGATAATGTCTAGCCAAACAGTGATACAAAATGGGCGTGAGCATGTTCAAGCAGTTACCTTGAGAACTGGTAAGGTAATTGGTGAAATTGATGGTTCTAAAAATTTGATTCACAATGTTGATGAAATGCAGGTTGAGCAAGTGATTGGGCCTAAGGAAAAGGATGAAATCAACAAGGGGGAAGATAAACAAGCAGCATCTTCACCTGAGTGGATCCCAAAGCATGAACTTGCAAGAAGGGCAAGAAAGGAGAAGGTAAGTCGTGAACTTACTGATGAAGATATCTTACATGCTCCTTTTCCTCACAGGTTGATGAGTTCTAGGAAAAATCAACATGCCAAGGACATATTGGAAACTTTCAAGCAAGTGCAAGTCAATATTCCTTCCTTGGATGCAAACAAGCTCAAGGAATGCGAAACTGTTGCATTAACGGAAGAGGTTTCTGCTGTTTTGCAAAGGAAGCTTCCTCCCAATTTGCAAGATCCAGGAAGTTTCACAATTCCTTGTATAGTTGGTGATAAATTGTTTGAGGAACCTTTAATTGATTTCGGTGCTTCAATTAATCTAATGCCATATTCTGTTTTTGAAGTACTAAAGGAAGACAAGCTGAACATCCATGTTCCAAGCACCAATCATATGTTCAATGTCACTCCTTCTACTCAAATGAGAAGGCCACCCGACCCTAAATATGTGCCTCCTCCATCTAATCCACGTATTGAAGAGCGCTTAAAATTGCTTTTGAAACCTACTCATGTGCATAAAAAGAAAAGAATACGAAATGGGTTGATTAGATGGCAAAGGGATTTGAAGAAACTTCATGTTCGGCACAAGGAGGCGATTGAGCCAAAACCCCCCAAGTGACCCAAGTATGTTGGAAGTCCGGCAAAAGACTTTAAACTTAGCGCTTCTTGGGAGGCAACCCAAGGTGAATAGAAGAAGTTTGTTGTCGTCCTAATCGCTTCAAAGTGGAGTTTCTCTAGACTCAAACTTACTTTTATTTTACTTTATTTATTTATTTTCCTTTTGAGTTAGGATTTCAATCTCCAACCAAGGTAATTTCGATTTTCTTGTTATTTCTCTTTGTTTTTCTTACTTTTACTTTCCTTTACTTGTTTGTGTTTCTATTTTGTTGTTAAGTTTGGGAAGTAAATTGCTTCATGATTGCACACACTGAACTTTGGCTCAAATGTTTATTTCATTCCATACATGTGATTCCAAACACAAACTTGAAAAAAAAAAAAAAAAAAAAAAAAAAAAAAAAAACATAAATTTCTCAATCACATGTTCATTGTTGCATTTTGCACCACCTGAGGCTTCTGCTAATTGCCTCTGTCTGTTCTTGCTTGTAGAACCTGCAACAGCTCTACATGATCTTCATTCCTCTTTTGCAGCATCTCTACATGCTGGCTGGCACTGTAGAGCCGCTTCTGCAGGTCCGCCACCAGAGCTTTCAGGGCCGCCACCTCCTCACTCAGTGCCCCGCACTCTCGTGTTCTCTCCAGTAGGCGCATGCCCAAATTTGTGGCCGAGACCGCGTTGAGCACGGTTAGATTGTGGGACTCGTCCACTGCCATCTGGTCAGACCTCTGCGCCACATGCAGATGATCTGCAACTGTAAGTCTGCTGACAGTCATGCCCTCCGGCATTACTGCCCTTCGCGGCACCACCTCAGAGAAGTTTGAGGCTGAGCCATGATGGTATGAGGAGTTTGGGAAGATAGGGTTTGGAGGAGCCCGTATCTGGGCATTTGGTGGTGCAAGCGACAACTCAAGGTTAAGGTCATCAACAAGCATATCTGGGGATGCCATTGATTTTTCTGTCTGGGCTTTTTGATGGTTTTTCTTGAGTTTGCAGGTTGAAATACAGGATGCTCCTTCTTTCAACCGAGAAGTGGTTTAAATAGACTTATTCTCATAGGGGAGCCGACACCACTTTGTATTTCCGGAGCAATTTGCGGATGAGTCAAGTTAAACAGGGAAGCATTTCTGCTTTCACTTTACTTTCTTTCCCTCCCTGTTTTCTGGTGCATTGTGTTTTGATTTCTTTTTAGTTTGTCGTCTTTGTTTTATTTCCGTTGGGGAAGTGTGCTTTGTTTCTTTTTAGTTTGTCGCATTCCCTTTATTCAAGTTTGGGAAGTGCGTTTTGTTTTTCTTCTTTGTCTTTTGCAACTTTCTTTTCTTTTATTTCCGAAAACGAGAAATTGAAAAAAAAAAAAAAAAAAAAAAAAAAAAAAAAAATTTCACCGAAAGGCAAAGACAAACAGGCACACCAATAATACACTAGAATCATTTTTTTCCAGTGCTCGGTGTCTCGACCATAGGACCCTTGAGTTTAGCCCTTTGGCTATCCACTTCCGGGGCTTCACGCACAGCTTCTTGGGGCTCATCACTCGAGCTCCCAAAGATTGCATTCTTAGCTTGAGCGTAACCACTCTCGCGGTCTGTTTTCTTGCGTTTTCCCGGTCGGTCTATGTCCTCCAGCTGCTTTCTCATGTCATGGGCGTAAACACTTACCATCTTTGAGAGATTTTTGTTCTCTTCCCGCAACGCCTCCAGCTGGTGTCGATTCACCTCTAGTATCCTTGCCCTTTCTGTTTTTAAACTTTTAATAATACTCTGGCACTCTTCAACCATACTTCGCTCTGCCGCCAACTGACCTCTTAGCACCTCCACCTCATGGGACTTCGCAATTAGGCGATGACCCACACTTGCGACTGTTGCTGTGCTTTGCACGCTTAGTGCCAGAGCATCGCTCACGACCCGGTTGTCATCCCTTGATCCCAGCACCCGTATATCCTTGGGAGTCACTAGATTTCTAGCAACTCCAAGGGCAACATCGTTGTCTAGCAGTATCGAGTCATTCACTGTCACGTGCCCCCGTGCTGAGGCAAAGTAGGGCATCCACACTGGTGCCACTGCTTGGCCCTGAGTCTGAGTTGGTTGAGCTAGGTTGAGATCCAGCGAGAATGGGTAGGAAGAGGCCATTTGAACTTTCTTTTCTTTTGTTCTTGCTTTTCTCTTTTGTGTGTTTCTGAGTTTTGTGTGTTTTGCCCCAACTCTTTCTCTTCTTCTTTTATAGAGTTAGTTTCTACGTAACCCTAGCCACTGCGCTTCTGGTTTGGCGCGGCCCTTGCGGCCTATCCCCCTCTATCGCCTCACCTGTCCCCCAACCCCTTTAATTGCATTTCCGCCTTTCAGCGCTTTCAAGAAACGAAAGTCGTCACGCCTTCCTATGAAGGCAATAATTCTGGCTTGGGACCGTGAGAGAGACCTCTGCTTGTCGGCACGTCTCTCACTTTGTATCCCGTGACTCACAGGAGCCGAGACATCAGGGCCCACTTTTTTTTATTTTTCTGAGTCCTCGCTCTTTGTGTTTCTGACTCAGTTTCTTTGTTTTATATACTTCCTTCGCTTTTGGGCTTTCCTTTAGGTTGGGCTTTCATTTTGGTTTGTGCGTTTCTTTGGGTTGGATTTCTGCGTGCGTAGGACTGTTGTTAGGGCTTACTGTTCTGCTTGTTTTGTTTTGTTTTGTTTGGTTCAGTTTGGTTTTGTTTTGTTTTGTTTCGTTTTGTTTTGCAGCCGTGTTGTAGTTGTATTTCTTGTTTGTTCTTGTTTTTACTTGCTTTATTCCCTTTATTTCTTGTTATAACATTGTTGATGCCTAAGTTCTTTAACATTGAGGACAATGTTTATTTTTAAGTTTGGGAAGGGATAGCAAGTCTTTTTCGTTTCACTTAAACTCTTGCTTTCTTTTATTTTGTTTTCTTTTCTGTTTTGAATCTTTTTGTTTTCAAGTCACTTTCCGGACATATACGATGAGATTGTGATGAATGTTTACATGACTTGATTGAAAATGCTAAAAAAAAAAAAAAAAAAAAATTGTTATTCACTAAATGGCATCGTTCTAGCATGATATGTTTGAAACCCTCTATGCACTTGCCATTTGTTTCATAATTCTCCAGTTGAGGGATTTGCATGATCCAAAGAATTGTATCAAGCATGAATTAGACTTGTATAACCATATAATGTGAGCTTTGAGCCTTTTGCTTCAATTCATGAGTGTTATACACATATTCTTATTTTCTTGTCATCCGAGTTGTTGTTTGATCTCATTATTCATTGATTTGGTTGAGCACTTAAAAGTCACTCATTCTTGTGCAATTTGATTACATGACATTTGAGAAATGATATTGAGGCCCTCTTTGGACCGTTTGTGCCTTTCAAGCTAACCGTATGCATGCTTAAGCATGATTTTCCATTGTTAACCACCTTGAGCCTATATGTATGTAAGCCTTTTCTTTCAAGTAACCAATTTTTACTTCTAGCCTTAGCCTGAAAAACAAGAATATATCTTTCTAAGGAACTCATGAGCTTTAATTTAGATATGTTTTTCATGCTAAGTTTGGGAAGGGTTATTACATTTCAAAAAAAAAAAAAAAAAAAAAAAAAAGAGTACTTCACTCAAAGGGTGAAAGAAAAGAGAAAAGTTGTGGTTAAGTGGCAATGGTTTCAAATCCAATTCCATGTTTCTTGGTTGTTCGAATGGAAGGAAGGAGTGTGAATCATAATTAGTGGAGGTACAAGGCTTTGTGGTCTATTTGATCACCCCTAAAAAAAAAAAAAAAAAAAAAAAAAAAAAAAAATTGAAAATCTTAAGCGTGATGTTTCAAAGTCTTTTAGTCAACGATTATATGCTCTTACATTGTGAGTTCCTTGGACTTTGTTGTATCCATATCCTTCATTTCTTACTCACCTTGCACCCTTAGCCCCATTACAACCTATAATAAAGACCTAAATTGATCCTAAATGTCATGTGGTTGATTTGCACACATTTTTCAGCTTTTGAGTGTTTAGCATCCTTCTTGAGATCATATTCATGCATGTTTTTCAGCTTGCTAATTTTGAGTTAAGTCCCTTATGGTTTAACTCTATTCTCATGTCTATTATTGAGTTATGCATTGTAACCCTCTCCCGAGTGATTCATTTGTGAGAGGACAACTTTGGTGAGATTTGAAGTTACATTTGTGCTTGGTATGATTTTTTTGAAGTTGTGTGAAAACTGAAATTGGAGAATGAGTTTCATTTGGCCATCACACTACTACACTTGACCATGTTGTGTTCTGAACTTTGCCGCCTTGTGACTAATGTCTAAACTAAGTTTTTCTTGTGAAAATTTTTGAGTCATTTGCATAAGTCACTCTCTCTTTGGAAAGTGTTCGAAAAGTTTTGTTTCGAGTCTTGTTTTAGTTTCTGTTTTGCTCGAGGACTAGCAAAAGATAAGTTTGGGAAGTTTGTTCGGTTCATTTTTACACATGATTTTTCATGTTATTCACCCACTATTTTGAGTTAGTTCTTGACATTTTATAGCTTTTTACTTCCTTTTTGTGTTTTCTTAGATTTTGCCTTGGTTGGGATGAAAATGAGCTAAAAGTGCATTATTAGTTATAAATTCTGTTTTTGTTCATTTTCGTAGGTCAACTTCTTGGCCTGGGATCAACATGCTCTGGTGCTCGGATGAGGTCATGATCTTCATGAGACTTGTTCCAATGGATGTTAACTACAACATATCCAAATTTGAGCTCCATTGGACAAGTATTGCCTATCCAACCAATCCATCATGTTACCACAGTTCTGGAAATCCGGATTTGGCCAGCTTTTACCTCCCTTGTGTCATCTTAACTTCTTGTTACCATAACTCTTGGTAACAAGGAATTACATTTGTAAAATAGATATTTTCTGAGCTTTTGGCATCTTTGTGAAGTCAAAGCTCCATCATGGCAAGGGGACAATGGGCTAAGGCTTTATCAAAGGTGGTAGTTTTATATTAAAAGGTAAAAGCTGGAAAGGAGGAGAGAGGGAGGAGAAGTCAAAATTGCAATCTGATATTGGGAGCCTTTTGATCGTGGGAAATGGGGCTATTCCACATTCTACACAACTTGAGAGCAGCTTTTGGGGAGCTAAGAGCAAGGAAGGAGAAGGAGGTGCAGCCAAGGAAGAAAGGAGAAGACTTCCACCATTGAAGACTTCAAGCTTTCATCATTTCCAAATCTGTAAACTCCTTCTAGTTATATTTCGAGTTTGTATTTGGAATAAGTATGAGCAACTAAACTCCATAGCTAGGGCTTAGGTTGAAGCCCTAAACATGATTACCTTATTGTTTTGATGCTTGAGTGTATGAATTTCTAGATGTTGTTGATGAACCCCATTCACTAATTGAATTTTATGATATGTGTTTGCTTCCTTTGCTTAATCACCTTAGGTTGTATGCATGTAGCTAAAGTTGAGAAGTTGTGTAAGATAACCAAGAACACAATTTCTAATTAGCAACAAATGATTGAACTTGTTTAAGTGAGCATCATGTGAATTGGTTTCTTGACAACAATTGATGAATTCCAATTCACCAAATTAATCTATCCTTGATGTGTGTTTTCCTTGATTGATTACCTTTGAAAGCATGCTTCTTGAGGTTGTTGGGATTATGTGTATCTTCATGTTTTCCTAAGCAATAGATGGATGGAGTAAGAACCATCCATGTGAATTGGTTTCTTGAATACCTAATGTAAACACCATGCTATTAGGGTTCTTGTGATGTTCATATTCTCTTTGAACTTAATGGGTTTTCCTTGCAATTGAATCGAAGTACGAACCATACCTAGGTTCGGTTATGAGGAGGGCACAAGTATCGTAGCACGAACCATGCACTTTACGTATATTAGAGAGAATCAATGCGTCTTGAGCCACGACCCATGGTCTTGATTGCGAACATCTTCATCAATACATTTAGAGTTCATCACTTGAGTATCCATGAACATGGGTAGAATTGTTTAGGGTGGATTCCGAAACCCTAGTGTTTGTTACATTTTAATTTCACATTTTGATAATTCATCTCTGCCATTCACATTTAAATTCAAAGTCCATTTACTTTCATGCAATAGAAATAGGTCACTTGAACCAAATCAAAAAACCCCCCCAATGTGTGTGTGAGTTGCGTGTTTGACACGTTTTGTGTCTTTGTCACTGAATTTTGTTTGTTTCCGTAATTGTTTTGGACTTTTGGTCCGCGTTGTGTTCTTGAATTTTCTGTTCTGATTCCAACCGTATAAAGAACGTGAATTTTGGATAAACGGTTGGAAAGTTATAGGTCAAAAACTGGACAGAGGTCGAAACTGAAAAACAGAGAAACGAATCTGTCCAAATGGTGATAAACGGGTGATAGAAAGTGCTGTTTGTGTTTTTCTTTGTTTTCTTGTGTTGTTTCATTTCTTTTATCTTCCTTACTTCATTTTTAGTTTCCAATTTGTATTGTGTTTGTGTGTTGTGTAAAATTAGTGTTCTTTACGTACTCAAATTAGAACTTATAGGAAACCGACAAGTTCTTCGTGGGATCGACCTCGTACTTACATAATCTATACTTCATTAGATTCGTGCACTTGCGGGTACTTACATAATCTATACTTTTTTTTTTTTTTTTTTTTTTTTAAAGAATGTAATAACCCTTCCCAAACTTAGCATGAAAAACACATCTAAATTAAAGCTCCATTGGGCAAGTGTAGCCTATCCAGCTGATCGGACAATTGACGCTGGCTCTGGATGTTTGTTTTGGCCCAGTTTTCACCCCCACTTAATAGCATTTTATTTCTACTTGTTACCACACCTTTTGGTAACAATGGATTGCATTTGAGTGGCATTTCCTGAGTCAATTGGAGCCTTGGATTATACCTTAAAACAAGGTTTCATCATTTGCAAGGGGACAATGGGCAATAACTTTAGAGAAAGAATAAGTTTTATACTAAAAGAAAAGCTGGAAAGGAGGAGAGAGAGAAGTCAAAAGAGATTGCAATCAGATTTGGGGGAGTTTTTGCAACGGGAGAGAGGGTATTCCACCATTCTACACAATTGAGAGCAGATTTTGGAGCTTGGAGCTAGGAGAAAGACAAGGTGCAGTCAAGAAAAGTGGAGAAGAAGACTTCCACCATTGATGATCTTGAAGCTTTCATCATTTTCTGAAAATCTGTAAACTCTTTCTAATTTCATTTTGAATTTGTGTTTGAAATGATTATGAGGAACTAAACTCCATAGCTAGGGCTTAGGTTGAAGCCCTAAACATGATTACCTTATTGTTTTGATGCTTGAGTGTATGAATTTCTAGATGTTGTTGATGAACCCCATTCACTAATTGAATTTTATGATATGTGTTTGCTTCCTTTGCTTAATCACCTTAGGTTGTATGCATGTAGCTAAAGTTGAGAAGTTGTGTAAGATAACCAAGAACACAATTTCTAATTAGCAACAAATGATTGAACTTGTTTAAGTGAGCATCATGTGAATTGGTTTCTTGACAACAATTGATGAATTCCAATTCACCAAATTAATCTATCCTTGATGTGTGTTTTCCTTGATTGATTACCTTTGAAAGCATGCTTCTTGAGGTTGTTGGGATTATGTGTATCTTCATGTTTTCCTAAGCAATAGATGGATGGAGTAAGAACCATCCATGTGAATTGGTTTCTTGAATACATAATGTAAACACCATGCTATTAGGGTTCTTGTGATGTTCATATTCTCTTTGAACTTAATGGGTTTTCCTTGCAATCGAATCGAAGTACGAACCATACCTAGGTTCGGTTATGAGGAGGGCACAAGTATTGTAGCACGAACCATGCACTTTACATATATTAGAGAGAATCAATGCGTCTTGAGCCACGACCCATGGTCTTGATTGCGAACATCTTCATCAATACATTTAGAGTTCATCACTTGAGTATCCATGAACATGGGTAGAATTGTTTAGGGTGGATTCCGAAACCCTAGTGTTTGTTACATTTTAATTTCACATTTTGATAATTCATCTCTGCCATTCACATTTAAATTCAAAGTCCATTTACTTTCATGCAATAGAAATAGGTCACTTGAACCAAATCAAAAAACCCCCCCAATGTGTGTGTGAGTTGCGTGTTTGACACGTTTTGTGTCTTTGTCACTGAATTTTGTTTGTTTCGTAATTGTTTTGGACTTTTGGTCCGCGTTGTGTTCTTGCATTTTCTGTGCTGATTCCAACCGTATAAAGAACGTGAATTTTGGATAAACGGTTGGAAAGTTATAGGTCAAAAACTGGACAGAGGTCGAAACTGAAAAACAGAGAAACGAATCTGTCCAAATGGTGATAAACGGGTGATAGAAAGTGCTGTTTGTGTTTTTCTTTATTTTCTTGTGTTGTTTCATTTCTTTTATCTTCCTTACTTCATTTTTAGTTTCCAATTTGTATTGTGTTTGTGTGTTGTGTAAAATTAGTGTTCTTTACGTACTCAAATTAGAACTTATAGGAAACCGACAAGTTCTTCGTGGGATCGACCCCGTACTTACATAATCTATACTTCATTAGATTCGTGCACTTGCGGGTATTTTTAATTGGTTGTTTGCACATTAATTTGTGTCCTTTTAGGAATGCAACAATTTTTGGCGCCGTTGCCGGGGATCGGTAACATTGTTTGATTCTATTTGGCTTTCCTACTTTAATTTTTTTTCTTAACTGGACAATTTCAAGTTTTAAAGTTAATGACGTTAATGGACAAGTTGTGTTTGTAGTCCAACAGAAAAGGACAATTGCCCAACAAGCAAGAGAACTGGGTTTAAGTCCCAGCTTACACAACCCATTGGTGCTTGTTGCTTTGAAACATGAAATTGGACTTGTGTTGATTTTTCCTTTTCATTTTTAGTTTTTTTTTATATTTCATAATCCTTTAATTCCGTTTCAAGTTTTTGTGTGTGTTTGTTTTAGCAATGTAAATAGCTCAATAAAAATGGAGAGAGATGGCAACTTCAAAGATAGGAAGTGTGGAGTAGTGGGAGAAGTCGCGACCTCCAAATGCATCACGCTCGACCTAATTGCTTCAAGGGGGAGCATTTCAATCCTTTCTCTTTACTTGTTATTATTTTAAATTTCTGTTTCTTTTTAAAAAAAAAAATTTTTTAAAAATAAAAAATTTAAAAATTTAAAAAGATTTTTCATATGAGCTGACTTACGGTAACTCCAGTGAGCACTTCCGTCAATACAGTGTCTAGGAGTTCTTTAGGCGACACCTTCGGTGTCTAAGAAGTTTGGGTTTTAAGCGGGACCATTGTGACCCCTCCAATCTTCCCGGATCCCCTGGCTGTGTTTTCTGAGACCCTTAACTGGTCATCCGTGAGTTGCTTATATATTCTTTTTTTTTTTCTTTCTAAACCTTCTTCTTAACTTTTCCCCTTATCATTTACATGTTCTCAATCATCTTTACTTTGCTTTAACATTGAGGACAATGCTTCATTTAAGTTTGGGGGTGCTGGAAAGTTTTTTAGTTTGTGTGTTTGTGTTTGAAAACGTAGGCTTCTTCATTGCTACAAATTTTTTTCTGCTACTGTTTTGAAAGTTTGGTCCGCGCTGTGTTCTTCATTTTTTCATGCTGAATCCAACGACATAAAGAACGTTAAATTTGACCAAGTGGTTTGAAAGTTACATGTCAAAACAGATTATATGTTGAAATTGAGCAAAACAGCAATTTGAAACCTCACGTTTTTCTTTTCTGTTTCTTTTCTTTGAGTCATTTTCAGTTTTCCTTCCCACACCAATGATAAATCTTGAGTCTAACTTCTAATATGGCTCTTAGGAATTTGATAAGCATTGTGTTAGGTCTGAATCTTATTCTTTTGCTAGCTAAGTCTCACATAATTATGCTTGAGCTTTCTATACACTTTAGCCATGATTATACAACTCTTGCATGTCTTACCCAATTGTATGCATTTTTGCTTGTGTGATTCACTGGAATGTTAAGTTATAACTAAGATATGATTTAGGCCATCTTTGTTAAGCCTCTTTCTTTTTCCTCCATCAACCCATACAATACATATTCCATTGTAAACCCCTTTGTGCTCAAACACTTAGTCATTTCTTTCTATCACCTTATCATCCATTAAACATCCTACCATCTAGGGAACATATAGAGTATGATTGTATTTCAGATTGTATTCAAGGCAATAAATGAGCTAAAGAAAAAAAAAATCAAAAGAAAAAGAGAAAAGAAGTGTGGCCAATGTAGTCACGACCCTAGGGTGATATAAGGAGAAATAAAGGTGATCTAGGGTAAAGAGCCGCAAAATTGGGCCAAATATTATACAAAGTGTGTAAATGTCAAAATCAAATTGTGAAGTGATTCAATTGCAAAATCTGGTGTTGCGAGCCTTTCAATTTATGTGCCTTACATTTCAAATGTCAATGATCTTGTTTATATGACATGCTCTACTTTGTTCCTTAGACTTTGTATTTCAATATCCATTCCTTTTCTAACCATTACATTACATCCATGAGTAAAGTCCTATTGATTTTGGTTTAGCTTGGCAAACTTGTGTTCATTCTTGCAAGAATTCATATCGTTGTTTGAGAAGCATGAGTTGTATCTTCATGGCTATTTCACACACACACCTTGAGCATGATTTTTGTGAGATTGTGGTAGCACTTGAATAATGTTTAGAACTTCCTTAGTGCTTGTTTTGTTCCTTGTTGAGCCATGTCTATGAAGTTTAACATTTTTGTCCGGTTGGAAGGTTAACGTTTTTGTATTTTGTTTTGTTTTGTTTTGCTTAAGGACTAACAAATCTATTAAGTTTTCTAACCATTTTGTTTTGTAGAGTTAGAAAAACGTTTGTGGGTATCGTATCTGTTAAACCCTCAGGAGACACAACTCCTCCTACTAGGGATGCCTAGAGGTTTAAAGGCTTGTTGCATACGCTCAATGCAATCGAGTTACCTACGAAAGTGGTCTAGTTAACTTCTTGTTTTGTTTTTATTTTTATTTTTATTTTTATTTTTTTTTCTTTTGTTTTGCTCGAGGACTAGCAAAATCTAAGTTTGGGGGTGTGTTAAGCTCATAATTTCATACATATACATGCCCTAATTACTTACTTCTTTTGCTTAGTTTCTTAGATTTCTAAGTTATTTGCCTCCCTTTGTGTGTTTTGTAGGCAAATAGAGCAAGAGAGCATAATTCATGCAATTCAAGCATGTTAAGGCCTAATTTGGATGAATGGATGAAGAGCTTAAAAGACAAACTCATTTTGGCTACAGCCCCCTGCCAGTCTAGAGAAGTGTTTGAGAGCTCCCTTCCCTTCTCTCCCTCAAATTCTCTTAGTTTCATTTTCTAGTTTTCAATTGTTGTAATGAAATATTTGTGCTGAAATTCTCCTTAAGTTTTTCTTAGTTCCACTTTACTTTTCATTATGTAAATTCTTTTCTTTAGTTTTTCAAGTTTGATTAGTTTCCAAGTTTCAATTATGGTTCATGTTCTTATTCATTATGCTTATAAGTTAATATGCTAGTTTGAATGATTGATCACCATTTAGGCTTGCATGTTAGCTATCTTGGTTTGAATTAAGAGTATACACCATGCTTTAATTCGAATTGAACTATGAATAGGAAGAGTATGTATGGACATTCGACAACAGGGATTAGATACATGCTTGGTTGTTTAAATTGTTCTTCTATGCTTAATGGGTTCCTAATGCTTAATTTTAGGTTAGACAACAAATGATCAAATTAGGGAATTAGGAACACAAGGTTATGACCACACACCATGGCTTAATCATACTTTAGCTAGAACCAATCCATTAATCTAATTGAACTTGGGAACTTATTTGCTTGAGTTAGTTATTTCTTTCTTCCTTGTTTTATTTATTTCCTTTCTTTTTCATTTCTGTTTTGTGTAGGGAAACTAAATTGGATCATTCAATCACCAATCCCTGTGGAATCGACCTCGCACTTACATACGCTAAACTACCAACGGTTCGTGCACTTGCGAGTATCACAAGTTGAGGATGCAGCTGAATCCATTTTGGTGCAGCTGTATCTACGCAACATGCTCATATTGAATCATATAGCCAAGAGTGATGACGTTAGAGATTTGACATGAATTCCATATCCTATTGATGAGATCAAGAACATTGTGAAATAGAGAATGATCGAATTGCATTGTAATTGCAACTAAATGGGTTCTCCTAATATATTCTATATTAGCTTAGGTAACTGTGATATGTTTCTAGACGTCACTCACAGTTTGTGGAAGCCCTAAGGATATTTCGTAATTGGATCCTCATAAAGGAGAATTAAAAAAGGGCGTTTTAATTCACAGTCGAGAAAGAAAGAGTTCATGATTGCCCACACGGCCTTGCTAATTAAAATCGAATGGATTGCACACCCATAAGCTTATAATTTGGATAATAATGGAAGATGACAAGATCAACGGTTAAGTCAATTAATTAGATTAATTGATTAAAGAGAAAATTAATTACAAATGGGCCTTAAAATAGTTTGAGAAACTAAAGGCCCATGAGATTTTAGCAAAAAGGTCTTAAGAAGAGTCAAGTGGGACAAGTTGGACCAAGAGGCCCAAGAGAAAGCCTGCCCCCCCTATGACATCCAAATGGAGACAGAAGGAGACCCTTAGGATTCTCCAATGTGTTATATATATGCATCACTTAGCTCATCTTTCTCCTTAGGGTCTTAAGTCTTGTAACGGTGAGGATGAAGTAAGAGAGAATCAAATCTCTCTTCCTTAGGCAAGCTAAAATCAATCCCAAGAGAAGTGTTGCTAGCACCACATACTTCTCTTGTGTGTCATCATCATTCCAAAGAGAGAGCTTGGTGTGGAGACTTTGGAGGTCACTACTTTGTGGCTTGGAGGAGAAGTAGAAAGTGGATCCTACCACCATCACTTGGTGGAATACTTGGGTTGGACTCAAGTTGCGCTCCAAGGGTGTGTTTCTATCTACATTTCCCTCCTTAATTTCAAGTATGGTACTTTGTAATGCACGTCAAGTCTTTGAACCTTAAGATCATTTGAAATGTTTTGTTTTTAGGCTCTAGAATTTTCTTTAAAGTCTTTCGTTGCATACCAAATGAATGTTTTATAAACTAGATGTCTAAATGAACCTTAATTTTTTTTAGAAAAATACAATATATCCTTAGATTGTATCAGAAAGGAAAAAAAAATTAATTATTCTTATATTGAAATTTCTCTACAATATGAATTTGCATTTAATTGGAATACATTTGTAGCCATTAGATTGGCAGTTCATCTTTCTCTGTTAAGGTATAAATTAATTACAGTCCATTGAATTGTACTTTAATTAAATGAGAATTCATACTGAAGATTGGATAGACCCCTTATATTGACTTTTTTTTATCAATATTAATTTTGTGGAAATTGATTGCATTTGCATAGTCTTTTTATTTTTCTCTTCAACAAGGAAGGGGAGATTCAAAGCAAGAGACATTTCTCAGTCAAAAAAATATCATTAAACCAATAATTAGAAAATTATATAAAATCAACTTAGAAAGATTTACGCATTATGGCACCATGACTTCCAATATCACATGAATTAACTCGTTTGCCTAATAGGAGCAAGGGGCTTGTAGTTCAAGTGGCACCATGACTTCATGTATGATAACATTTTCACGTATCATAGCATTATTGGCCGAAATTAGCAAACCAATGTTATCCCGCTGCAACTAAGTTTTTCTCATTGTGAAGGGGTCTTGATGATGATAATGTTGAGAATCAAAGATTATCCTATAGTTTAGGGATTGTTTAATAGAACATGAATGTTATGTTATTTGACTTCCTTTATATATTCTTTCCTAGTTAGTTAGCTTACTTGTAGGAGTAACCTACGGAATGTATTATACAAACATACATCACGATCAATGAGAATTCATTCTGGTCCAATATCTTTTCATACCAATTTTACAAAAAAGGCTGCCTTGCTAATTTTGCCTTATTAAAATACCACTTCAATCATATAAAAAATCAAAAGACATCAAATTCCAGTTAAATTTAAGAGAGAATAAAAATCCCAAACTGCAAACAAATCTTTGACAAAATATAATGGATCTCAACACACAACTACCAGGTCTAAATGTAATAATGTAATTGTTAGTATGAAAATTGTATTGGCATTTCCTAAACTCTAGCATAGGTCAGGAATTAGGGTGTGAATATCTTTTACTGGAAGTTTTGGCGCAACACATTCAATTTCGGATTTTCGAAGAAAGACTTGATCGATATGAGGAAACTTATTTCAGGTAAATCATGACATAATCATGCATTCATTATAGAATTCCTAATTGGAGTTATTTTCACTCAAGTACTTTTATATTAGTCCTATTTTTAATAGGATTAGATTTTATCTCTTGAGATTATTTTCCTAATTGGACCTTATTATTTTGGTTTAAGTAAAAATATCATTTTTCATATTTGACATGGAGAGCATGTTTCTTTTAATACCCTAATTGGGTTCATTGATTCAGCTTGGTATATATTGTTTCCTGCTATAGCAATTGCTTGTATTGAAAGCCATCCTTACTTTCTCATATTATGCTAAGCTGGCGTATTTGAATTAAAGGTGATTAATGACCATACATTGGTCATATGGCTTTATGCTTTTTACTTGCAAAGAGGAGAACATGTCCATAAAAAAAGATAACGTGATGCTCTGTTTGAGACACAGCTTTTAGATATTTTGGTTGAGCATCTAAATTTCCAAACAAAAGCTTATATGCATATCTTTGAGATAAATCATCAAGTGTTTCATGTTTACTTGGTGATTTATCAAACACCTTTATCATTCATATTGCATTCATTTGCATGTTCGGTGATTCATACGGTTGAGGGCACCAAGACCGTGGTGGCGGTTTTCCTTCGGCGAGCTTAAAACAATCGTGACCAGTATTGCGTTCAACATAAGAAGTGTCGAAAGATCATCCCATGACAAAAGTTGAGTTACTAAGAAGTCGGTAAACATTATTATCTAAAATGTGTCTAGGATAAGCATGTGAGTACTACTTGTAATCATCATTCTATAGTGGATTTGTGTTGGACTGAGGAGTCCCGTGGATTTTCTCTAGAAGTGGGGTTTTACCACGTAAAATAATTCTCTACGTGTTCCTTTATTTTATGCTCAACACTTTTCAGGATTGATAAGCCATATCAATCTTGCTATCGATTGTTTATTGATTATAATTTTAAATTGGCACATTCACCTCACTCTAGGTATTCTTAGTCATCCTACAGATAATTTCAGTAATCTCAACATAGCTAGGAGGGCCTCCTCATTTGCTACATTGTAAACTCAACGCATCGACTGTGCTTGTGTTGTGAACTTGTGACTCGACTAGGAGGTGATCTGTCCTAATTCAAAATGACAAGGGACGGGGGAACTAAATATCTCAATTATTTTAGCATAATTATGCTTAGAATTTTGAGTTGCCACTTTAGAAACATAGACATATAATTGATCTCATAAGATATGTAGACATATAATTGATCTCATAAGATATGTGGTTCAATACATCACACCTGACTTTCTTTTTTTCCTTTGAAAAAAAAAGAAGAAGAAGAAGTCTTGTTCTTCCCACGCAAAACAATATCATACGTCTCATGGTAATTACCCATAAAAAACAATAATGTCATACGTTTCTCTCACTGTTCGTACACTCCACTTCAATAGCAGGCTTTATGCTGGCCAACAACCAACCTGCCACAAACGTGGCCTTCTAGTTGCCATGCAATCCAAAATATTTCAAAACATAAAACATTACAATCAAGTAACCTTTTTTTTTGGATTGTCAATCAATTATTAACTTTAACAAATATTTGATCACACATTACCAATCGAAACATAATTATGCAATCGCAAAGGAACTATAGTGTAGTGGTTTGGAGCAATTGATCTCGCAGGAAATGTCCTGAATTTGAATCTTCTAGCATCTGTATAGTATGTGTGAGTTTAGTATATTATTGCCCCTCTCAATAAGAAATCTCCTAAAAAACATAATTATGCAATTCATAATATATTTTATTTAATCAACACATAACATGTTTACACTTTTTATTTTGTCGAAGTAACCAAAAAAAAAAAACTACCAACATTAACGTAGAAATTAATACAGACAGGCCAAATTAAAAAGGAAAACATAGACATTACAAATTTGTATGGTTTAATTATTCATACATTCTCTGCACTGAGATATTCTAATTATCATGCAATCTTGTCCAACAATGGAAGCTTCAACTTTGCATCACCATCATCACCATGGTTCTTGAGGATGACATCTGCATGCTCTTGCACCACTTTCCAGGCCATGGCTATGTGTTTTTCCTCTGTTAGGGTTACACCCACTGCGCACCGTATCACGTACATACCTCCAACCACGGCATGAGTCATAAATACACGACCCGATGCATTGATGGCCTCCAGCAACTTGCAATTGACTTCATTTGTACATTTTTCAACATTATCCTCAATACCATTTTGATGAAAACTATTTGAAGTTGGAGTTGTTGGAGTGCCCTTACTTGTTGCAACCCATGGTGAAACCCTAAAGCAAACCATGGAGAAATTTCTAGGCACCACAATCTCAAACCTTTGGTCCATGGCTACAAGCCCTTCAAAAAGCTTGGCCATTTTGACATGGCTCCTAAGAAAGTTTCTAAGGTTAACCACGCCATAGCTTCTAAGCACAAGCCATAGTTTCATGGCCCGGAACCTCCGGCTTAGGGCTATTTGCCAGTCCTTGTAGTCCACCACTTGCTTTGAATCTGTCGGCTTGTTCCTCAAAAACTCGGGATTGGCTGAGAGTGAACTTATCAACGCTCCTGGATTCTTAACCCAGAGACAGCAACAATCGAGTCCAGTAAAGAACCATTTGTGTGCATTGAAGCTAAATGAATCCACACCCTCAATGCCATCAATGAAATGGCGAAACTCTGGGCAAATGCATGCACTCCCGGCATATGCCGCATCCACGTGAACCCACATGCCATGATGTTTCGCAACATCACATAGTGGGCCCAATGGATCAACCGCGGTGGTCGCGGTTGTTCCAACGGTGGCACATAGAAACAATGGCACCAGCCCAGCTTCTATGTCTGAAGATATTGCCAATTTTAAAGATTCGGGTGATAGTGCAAATGTTGTTGACCTTGTAGCCTCGATGGCCCGGAAATTCTTGGGGTTGATTCCAACAATTTGGGAAGCCTTTTGAAGTGCACTATGTGTTTGGTCTGACCCATACACAACTAGCTTCCCTATGTTGTCTCCACCAATTCGGCTCAGCATTTGATCCCTGGAAGCTGCCATGGTGCAAACAATGGCCTCACAAGTGCTCCCATGTATTACACCACCACCATTGCCAGAGAAAAGGAAAGACTTGGGAAGCCTTAGCAGGTTTCCAAGCCAATCCATGACTATGCTTTCTAGCTCAGTTGCGGCTGGAGATGACACCCAATTGAAGCCCACCACATTGAACCCAGTACTAAGCATTTCACCAAGAAACCCTGCTATGCTAACATTTGAAGCAAAGTATGCAAAGAAGCTAGGACTTTGCCAATGTGTTAGGCCAGGAACAATATGTTCCTGCACATCTTGGAGGATGGTTTCAATGGGCTCTGGGTTATCTGGGGCGGACTCCGGCAAGCGCTTTCGGAGATAACCCGGATCGACTTGGCTTAGGACTGGGTACTTGTCTATGTTTTGGTAATAATCTGCTATGAAGTCTACCATCATGTGGCCTTGCCTCCTGAATTCCACAGGATCCAGAGCGCTAGTCATTTGCATGGGGGAAGAATTGCTGTTGTTTTCTTGTGGATGGTCGAGCTTGAGGCTACCCATTTGGAATATTGGATGTGAAACTGAAGGATGAACAAACTAATACCAAATAATTCTGGTGCACACCTATATCACACCTCTCTCAAACAAGTAAGGGAAGGAACAAGATCTTTATTTAAGAGTGACCTTACTACTCACTATATAGTAAAGATAGCATTTAAAGCTATCTGAAGAAAAATTAAAGACAGCAGCTACCCTATTTCAAAGGTTAACCACTTTATACATGTTAGTTTGGTAAATTAATGAATATTGGTGGAGACCACAGTCCAATTTCACCAACCAAACCATGCATTGATTGATTTGCATTTCTAACATGCCCCCTCAAATCAAAATGCCTTCATACTAGTATTCCTCGTAGCATCTTGAAGGGCTCAACTGGAAGTGGCTTAGTGAAGAATTACTGTTGTTTTCATGTGGATGATCGAACTTGAGGCTACCCATTTGGAATTTTGAGGTGAAACTGGAGATTCAACAAGAAGAAAGATTCATTAGGTAGGACTAGTGGACGCAGTACAGAAATGTCGATATTTTCGTTCAAATTCAAGCCGTAATGGTCAAAATATCGCGATATTATCGAAATTATTGATAATATCGAGAATGTCGTGATATTTTGACCCAAAAATACATGGAAAATGCTGAAAATTCTCCATGTTGCGCATGGAGGGATTCGAACCTCAAAATATCGCGATATTATCGAAATTATTGATAATATCGAGAATGTCGTGATATTTATCGAGAATGTCGCGATATTTTGACCCAAAAATACATGGAAAATGCTGAAAATTCTCCATGTTGCGCATGGAGGGATTCGAACCTCAAAATATCGCGATATTATCAAAATTATTGATAATATCGAGAATGTCGTGATATTTTGACCCAAAAATACATGGAAAATGCTGAAAATTCTCCATGTTGCGCATGGAGGGATTCGAACCTCTGCCTCTGTGAGAACAGCCCAGTGCCTTATCCAACTTAGCTGCGTACGTGTTTGTGATTATACTTTTGGCGTGTAATATTTATAACGTCTTTAAAATGTCTGCAAGTTAATATTTATTATCTAGGATAAATTTCTAAAAAGACACCAAGGGGATTCGAACCCCTACCATTTTACTCCTTCAACACCTAAACCATCATATCACTTATGTTTTTGTGAAAATATGCTAAAATATTTATATATATACATGGTTTTGTTTTGAATTCTTTTTTGTAGTAATTCATTATATATAAATGATTATGGTGTGTTTAATCTTTTTTCATTAATTACTACATATTTCCAACACTCACAGTGTTTGCCAGCTCGCTATATAATCAACTTAAATCAGTTAAATCCATCACGCAATGCATTTCATTCCAATTTTTTATGATAAACTAATAGATAAACATCCTGCAAAGTTTCAATAAAAATCTTCAAGTTTTTCTTACAATTTCCGTGTGTTTTTAATCAATTTTTATCGATATCGATAATATCCCAATATTTCCATCAAAATTTTCGTGTTTTTGGACTACCGATATTTCCGATATCATCGATATTTTAGACCTTGACTATAACAACCTAAGTGACATTTTACCTATCTATTAGTCTGGAAAAAATGGTCATTTTAATGGAATAGACCATGCAATTGTAGAAATCATTATTATATTATTTATTTTTATATTTTGTATTAATTTTTTTTTATATATTTTTATATAAAATAGATGCAAGAGAAGATGACATTTTATTATAAAATGTAAATGAGATCAAATATACCTTATCCACATTTTTTTTTATTTAAAAACATTGACTTTGTAATTGACTTTGTTTTTTAAAATGTAAATTGTCTTTGTTTTTTAAGTAGCCAACTGGCCTTATCCACATTTATAAAAAAAACATTGCCTTATTGGAGGGAATAGGTAAATTTTACCTACTTGAATGCCTAATCTATTAAATCTCTTTTTCTCTAAAATTTCACTCATCTCCACAGTCCTCTTCTGGTGCCCCTCCTTCCGTCCTTCGGGGCAGCTCCCCCGCCACCTCTGGTGTGGCTACTCTGCCTCCTTTTTGTGTGGCTCTTTTACTTTACTTTCCTTTCCTTTCCTTTCAGTTTTTCCCTTTGAAAGCCCTTCCTCTCTTGTATTTTCTCATGTTGGCCCATAAATCCTCTACTTCTCCATCTGAAATTCCTCTCCCTTTGCTCCATCACTTCTCCCTCATCTACTCTCTTTCCTCTCACCCCTCCACAACTCTGTCTACCTGTGTCTCTCCTCCCATCAAATCTCAAACCCAAATGCTCTCTATCCCTAAAATTTACTTGGTTTGCCACTGGATCGCTGCAGTTGTTTTACTCCACAACCCTTTCTCAAATCTAAGACTTGGATCTGCACTTATGGGCTCTGTTTATCCATAATACCCCGAAAATTTCAAAGTAGATTTTCACATTTCAGTGAAAAATAATATTATGGTGGAGAATGATTATGGGTATTTTATCAAGTGATTTTGGATTGAGATTATTAAATTAAGTGTGTTTGATTTCAAGTTGGACAAAAATACCCCTATGAGTGTATAATTACCAAAATACCCTTGTAGGCCAAAAAAAAAAATCTGAAACGTGGAGGGCATCAACCCACCCTCCTCCCATTCTTCCCCCATTTCCTCAAGCTTTCAAATCCACCATTTACGAATTTATTATCTTCCTCCCCATTCATTGTATCATCACTCTCTTCTAAATTCACGACTCACCTACCCTAAGACTCTTCAATCATGAATTTATTCTTATCCTCATCATTCATTGTATCATCACTCTCTCTTCCTCATTCACAATATTTTCATCCTTGGAGTAGCCGAGAACTCAAATATCAAAAGCTCAAATGAGAAAACTTCCTTCATAAAAGTTGTTCATTTATGTGATTCCTATAACATGCTCCAATTTCACCTCAATCTAACTAGTATAGACTCCGAAAAGTTGGTATGATCACAATAAGTTTACCATTTCCTGATTTCACAATAGTATGCTCGGTTTCAATATGTTTTTGTGATTTTCCTGTACTCAAATGACTTTGATTCCTTCATCAAAGTTGTTTGAAATGTTGTCTATTATAATATATCAAAAGTTTAGGTTGATCGGTGACAGGACCCGCCCGAATTCCTTGGAACCTGGGACGAATCCTGTGGAAATTCCGACAACAGACCAATGCCAGGCCCACTTACCAATACTATAGCCTCTTTTCCAAAAAATATAAGGAAAAGGGGAACGAGATTTTCTGCCGAAATTTTGGTAGAGTCTCCCCTAAAAAACGAACATTTACCAAATTTTTCAACCTGTCAAAAACACAGTTTAAGATTCCCAATCATCAGCATGTACAAAGTACGTTACACCCGACAAATAAACAGGCCTCTGGCCTCATAACCAAACAGTTTATTTTGCGGCTGCACCAAGGTTCAACCCCAGGCTACCTACTTACCCCTTTGTGAGGGATCAAGCCACACGTAGTTCTTAATACAAAAATCACGGTTCAAATAACATACAATCCTTTTTGGCAATACTAATAAGAAAATTCTAGAATTATCCCTTTTTCCTCTCCCTATTACTTTACTACACACCGGAAGGTCCAACGCCACGCGTAGTAAAGTAACAGTAACTCAAGTGTACAGACCTTCTACCACACGCTGGATAATCCAACGCCACGTGTGGTGAAGTAACCAGTGTCCCAATGAGCACACACGCTGGAACATCCAACGATGTGCGTGGCCCAACCAAACCATGTTCTATGTGCGCAGACAACTTCATCACACGCCGGATCATTCCAACGCCACGTGTGATGAACTAACAACAAACTATATATGCCCACACGCCGGAATTATCCAACACCACGTGTGGGTACAACACAAACCATATATGCCCACATACCGGAATCATCCAACGCCACGTGTGGGTACAACAACCAAGAGAGGGTACTTAGCATGGTGCAATTACATATTCACATAACAAAATCAATAAAGTACCCCAAACTCATATTAATATTTTGCCCAATTACTTCATCATAATACGAATCGCAATTTCTCAAACATAAATCCAAATTCAAAATAACCAAGATCCTCAAAATCGAAATAGTCAAAATTTCACCTTTTTAAGCAATATATATATAAACCTATAAATCCCATAATCAAAGCAATCCATATTGAATCAATTTCCAATCTAAACTCATTATACAATAAATTCCATATTCAAAGAACAAAGTACTCTTAAAAACAAAAGTCCACTTATTTACTAATAATCATAACCGAGCCCAAGGCTCACTTTCACTACCCACCAATCCAATATCCCAAGCTCGCCCATTCCATAACTTCAATTGTTAATATAATAACCAAGAATTCCATAAGATACTATAAAACAAACTCCTAATCCCAACATAATTTTAAAAAAAAAACACTCAAATAATGGTCAAGACTTCGTTTACATGGTCGTTCTAGTACTTCTCGAAGGGTGAAACTACCTTGGAAGACTCATGGTCAACCGAGGGGTCAAACTGCCCAAACTTGGCCAACCGGACTTGTGGGGCCTATGACCTCCGATTTACAATCCGAAAGTTCCTAAGGGTTCAACAAGGTTTAGAATACACATCCTGCAAGTTTGGTCCAAATCGAACGGTTGGATCGCTCTAAATCGCACGATCGGACAGTTATCGTTTAACGCAAATTTTAAGTTATTGAATCGGAGCACCCGGGACTCCGATTCACAATCTGCAAATTCCTACACGATCCTAGGGATGTCTAGATCAACATATATTAAATTGGAGTTGATCCAACGGTCCGAACATATCCAACCCGGATAACGCCTAATATGCGATATCTGATCGACGGCCAAACGATAACCAAATTCATATCCGAGCATACCGTCGTGCTCGGGATGACATGATGATTAATTTAGGACTCAAGGACCGGCCAAAAAGTGGCCCACGCGCCGGCAGCACGTGGGTATCCAAATCAATTTTCGGCAATAGGAAAAACTCCAAACCACCAGTCAAGACTTATACCTACATGATCAGTACATAGAATGGAGCAACTTTTGTTCTTGGACCTACCCCAAAAAGTCACTAGAAGGGGCCGGAATCGAGGGCCGAAATTGGTAAAACTTCCATAGCTTATTTGACCACCAAAATGCAAAAATTTCTCCTAAATACCACAACCAGCAGTTAGAACACATTGAAAGGATGAGAAAACATACCAAGTTTGCAAAATTTGGTTGCCAGAAACACCCAAATGAGCTCCACGAATTTTACGTCAAAACCGGTCGGTTTTTTTCATTTTCCGGCAACAGCAGCAGTGGATTGTGGCTGGGATGGGGTGGGATTGGTAGAGGGAGGAGAGGCGGTCCTTTTGGGACCGGTGGTGACACACTGGCAGTGGTGGCTGATCGGTTCATAATTGTATATCATTTTGTACCCTTCTAGCTTATGATTTGGTTATGTTTTTGAGTTAAACTTGTGCTTTTAATCCTTTTTGTGTTTATCTTTCAGTTCATTGAGCTTTAGGTAATATTGATGGCTTTAGAGAGCATAATTCATGCAATTCAAGCATGTTAAGGCCTAATTTGGATGAATGGATGAAGAGCTTAAAGACAAACTCATTTTGGCTACAGCCCCCTGCCAGTCCAGTTCCGTATGTCATATTGCAAGCTTTGTTTCAACAACCTACATAGCTCTAATGAGGCCACATTCTTCATGAAAGTTGTTCCAATTGGTGTGTACTATAACATATCCAAAATTCAGCCCCATTGGATAAATCTGGAGTCCGTTACCTAGCAAACACAGAACCATGCTCAGGATGGATCTTATCAGCGCGGAAAATGAGTTAGCAATTTGTTTCGGCCTTAACTTCTTCCTCCGACCTTGGATTGGCCCAAATAACATATGGCTGGAAAGAAGACATTCTGAACTTCAATTTAGAGTGCTTAAAGTCCTAATTTGATTAAGAGAAGCCCAAGTTGTAAGCCCTTGAAGTTGCTGGTCATGCTGACCTCAGCATGTGCTGGTTGGATGCTTGGTCATGGTGAGCTAGGTATGAGCTATCATTTCTGGTTGGAAGCTTGGTCATGGTGACATGAAGATGAGCTAGGGCTGCTGGTGGGATCTATTGGTGAAGTGCATCAACCAATTCAAGATTTTCTAATACAAGTGCATCACCCAATTTAGATTTTCTAATACAAGTGCATCAACCATTTCAGATTTTATAAAACAAGTGTTGTATGCATTAGCCATATTGAATTCAGATTTTCACTTCCCCTAGGCCTATAAATAGGGAAGTTCTCTAAGCTTGTAAACACACCCCAAGGGGGGGGAGCTCTCAAACACTTCTCTAGAGCTCCCTTCCCTTCTCTCCCTCAAATTCTCTTAGTTTCTCTTTCTAGTTTTCAATTGTTGTAATGAAATCTTTTGTGTTGAAATTTTCCTTAAGTTTTTCTTAGTTCCACTTTACTTTTCATTATGTAAATTCTTTTCTTTAGTCTCAAGTTTGATTAGTTTCCAAGTTTCAATTATGGTTCATGTTCTTATTCATTATGCTTATAAGTTAATATGCTAGTTTGAATGATTGATCACCATTAAGGCTTGCATGTTAGCTATCTTGGTTTGAATTAAGAGTATACACCATGCTTTAATTCGAATTGAACTATGAATAGGAAGAGTATGTATGGACATTCGACAACAGGGATTAGATACATACTTGGTTGTTTAAATTGTTCTTCTATGCTTAATGGGTTCCTAATGCTTAATTTTAGGTTAGACAACAAATGATCAAATTAGGGAATTAGGAACACAAGGTTATGACCACACACCATGGCTAAATCATACTTTAGCTAGAATCAATCCATTAATCTAATTGAACTTGGGAACTTATCTACTTGAGTTAGTTATTTTCTTTCTTCCTTGTTTTATTTATTTCCTTTCTTTTTCATTTCTGTTTTGTGTAGGGAAAATGAATTGAATCATTCAATCACCAATCCTCGTGGGATCGACCTCGCACTTACATACGCTATACTACCGAACGGCTCGTGCATTTGCGAGTATCATAAGTTGAGGATGCAGCTTAATCCATTTTGGTGCAGCTGAATCTACACAACAGTGGCTCCAAGGCTCTTGGAGCCACCAGCTAGATAAAAACGAAAAAGGGGAGGTCTGTGGGCAACGAGAGAGAAAGAGAGAGAGAGAGAGGAAAAAAATCATATATTTAAAAACAATTTCGAAAATATTATGGTTATGCCACTGAGTGTATGTTTTGTCGTATCTTTTTTGTTACAACTCCGATTTGAACACACTACGTGTCTACGGACTCATCTCAGTACCATCTATGTAAAAGTACCACTCATTGCCCCAATATCCTTCCGGATTAGAAAGTGACCAAATTACCCATTCCCTAAGGGCAAAATTGTAAATTCATATTTAAATTTAATTAAATAATTGAATGGATAATTAAACTAGGGTCGGGGTGTTACAATCGGACTTCTATAGCCACCTTGGGAACGTTTAGAGTGGAACTTGTTTATAGTCTTCGACCCTAGTTCCTTCCCTCGATTTCAGTCCAGAACACTCATTTCAAAAGCTCAAAACACTACAGTTTCTTCATGATAGTTACTCCAAATTCTCCTCTTTATAACATATCCAAAGGTCAGCAAAACACAACCATTATAACTCTTTGAAAACTGGTATGACCAAAACTTGTAAATTGATTATATTGAATTTTTTGTTATAGATGTGTTCTTTCTTTCAAATGGCTTGTTACTTATCATTCCATTGATCAAATTAGCCACTATCATCTCAAGTAATGATTCTTTGAAGGTATGAAGTTCATCTTCATATTGTCTCTTTGAGTACTAGTTGTAAATCAAGTGTTGGTTAGAATGCCTCAATGACATATATCTCTTTCAAAGTGTGTTTCTGTGAAGTTCTAGATTATTTCGATGTGATTTTGTACCAATTTCATTCTGGAATTTTGTTACGTCAAAATGGATATCTCAAGGGTTATTTCAAAGTTAGTTTTGTGCCATTTGAATTTAAATTGATTTCTTTTGGGAAATTTCAAAGTAGAGACTCTGTTGTTGGAATTGTTCTGATTCTACCGCATGCCCTGTTTTGAATACGTGTTTGAAAACTTTCTGAACTTGGATTTTCATGAAATTTTAATATGTTTTACTGTCACATATCTTCTTCAAATTTGGAAAGTTCTATCTCGTTTGGTTCTAAATTGAAATTTTGGTGATTTTTCAAAACAAGTGTACAAACCTGAAAAAAAGAACATTCTACAGCCTAGTCTATTTTTTTGGTTTTTATTTTGACATGCTTCCTTAACCCTAATTTTTATCAAATTTTGACATTTTTAATGTTTCTATCTCTAGTTGTGATCTGGAAAGTTTTACATTATTTTGATTTAAACTCAATATTTAGTGAATTTTCAAAGTTAACGTGTTCCAACCCAAATGTTTAGCAAAACTGAAGTTTTTGTTTTAAATTGATGTTTTAAATTTTCTTTATGAGTCTAGAGCTGAACCACCTGATTTTAAACATCCCAAAGAGTAGAACTATTATAGGATGGGAATAGATTAGTTTTTCCTTGACGCTTGGTTCTATTCTTGCTTGGACGTGAGGTTAAGGGAGTAACAATTGGGTCGAACAATTTATCGAGCGTATTATGGGATTTTAGGTCTACGTGCGCCAATAGGACACTCAAACGTGTTTCCTTATTTCTAGTGAATTTTAATCAGTAAATTATCTTAATTAGGTGTTCTACTCTGCGTACTTTCAAGGATGAACCTGCACAAGGTTAAGCTAGCTGGACATGAGGTAGAGTTTCCTGATTTCCCGATGATTGGGCTATGTCACTTTTAATCTTGTTGCTTATATATAGTACTATAAATATGAATATTATTGTTGATTTGTTCGATGAATATTATTTGATGTTATTTGAATATTATTATTGATGTTTCTTCGTGGATATTATTTGACGTTGGATGAATATTATTATTCATGTGATTAAATCTGAAATATTATTGTTATTATTTGTGTTATTATTCAACAGAGATAAATGATGTTTGCGCTGCATTACATATCCATCATAAATATAGTGGTGTTTGGGGTGTGTGTGTCGTTTGAGGTATATCTAAAGGGTGGGAGAAGGCTTTAGATATATCTAAGTTAAAAAAAAAATGTGGAATATACTCAGGTGACGGGGGCAGGGCTTGAATATATTGAGATGATGGGAGTATGGCCTTTGATGAAAAGTGAAAGTTGAGAAATTCGTAAACAAAAGAAAATTGAGTTAAGGGACGGATGGGCGCTAGTTCATATTTTAGGGTATTCGGAGCCGCAGTGGTAAAACGCATGGTATGGGACATGCAGGCTTGTTGCCCTAAGGTATGAATTAGTGAGATTAGAAGGGAGTGAGTTCATGGCATCACCGCATATGCAAATTTATTTATCTGGTATGGTTGCATAATTTATGTATCTTGTGTTGTTTGATGCATGGCACTTAGATTAGCTGTGATAGTTGACCTTGAGGGGTTTGACGGTACTCTACTGGGCATTAGAATGCTCATACCCTAATAGATTGTGCAGGATTCAAGGCGAAGTTTAAGGAAGCGGGTTTCAACCAAGCTACTAGGCTTTTGTTGTTGATTTTTGTAATTATTATTTATAAGTAGTCAACCGTTTGATAAAAATCTTAGTGTATATTTAACTACGAGCTACTGCGACTCTGATTTTGTGTTGTTAAGTAAATTTGTAATATTTGTGGCTCTATTTCTCATCATATCATGGTTGTAGGATTTTATTCTTATGACTATGGTATGACTTACACCATGATTCGGGAATATTCCTTATTTTTGAATCAGGTCGTGACATTATTTATGGTCATTTTTTACCACTACTTGATAGATCGCTTGAGTATGATGCATGGTGGCTTGCTCCCCCAAATCCCCACTCTTCACATCTCCTCCCTTGGTTCCCATGAACCTTGCTCTTCTTATGGCAGCGGCAACTTTTTTGGTGGTGGCGACGGCAGCTTATTTTGTTTAGGGTTAGGTGTTGGGGTTTTTGTCTATTGTGGGCTTTTGTTGTTTTGGGCCTCCTATTTTGGTATTTTTAGGTTGGGTTTTGTTTTGTTATGTTTGAGCCTATATTTTTTTTTCTCTTTTTTTGGATTTGGGCTACCTTAGAGCATTTCAACCCATCACTTTTTGCCATGGCAAAAGGGGGCCTAGGCTCCAAAAACAACTTCCACCCATCACCTTTTGCCATGGCAAAAACTGGGCTAATGAAACTGGGCAAGCCCAAGGGCAAGACTTGCCTAGGCAAAGTGACATCATGGTGATGTCAACGACCAATTTAAATACCTAAAAAATTGAAAAAAAAAAAGGAAAAAAAATAACCAAAAATTTCAGATTTTTTTTTTCTGTAAATACCAAGTCATGTTCTTCACTTCTTTTACCAAAATTCATACAAATTTCTCTCCTCATATCTCATCTGAATAGTGGTTTCCCTTGGGTTGCCATGGCAATGGCTGGGAATGCATAAAAAATATTAAAAAATTACTAGGGCAATCACTATTCACATGAAAAATATCTGCCCTCACTTGCCCTTACCCTTTGCTATCACACAATGGGTGGAAGTGCTCTTATAAGTTGTATCTTTGTTTTGGCAATGAAATTTCATTCCTTTGGACCCAAAAAAAAAAAAAAACTGAATGCCTACTCTATTATAGAAAGATATTCCTTTCCATACTCCCTTGGAGATGTTCTAGTCATACCATATTTAGGACTGACATTTTGTATCGCAACACTACAAAACCGTTAAAACTGACCTAAGTATTACCGTAAAGAAGCCAACATGTCATTGTCATAGAATGTGTGTGTTCATAGGCCTAATTTTTGAATGAATCGAATTGGAATGATGGGATTCCAATTCCAATTCAAACAATGTCAGACTGATTGAGGAATGTCCTAAACATCTTGCCCAAGTCAAACCATATTTTAAAGCCATGGATTTGTTGTGAAATTATTGCAAGCGCACAATTCGCACAAGTAATATAGAAGTAAGTAGAGTGTCGTTCCCACGAAGACTGTAATTTCCTATTAATTACCAATTATGATTAATTCAAAAGTTTATTTGAACAGTTGATTAAGAAGATTGATTGATTTAAGTAAACTAAAACAATTATGAAAAATTGCAATTTAATTAACGATGGAAAATCAAGATGATGAGACACTAGAGCATTCGATTTCACCATAACCAATTCCACTTAATTCTTATAGCCAATTAACCCTAATTACTATCCATGTTGACAGTTGGTTTCTCCTAATTCATTCGATATCTCCTCTCGGGCTCAACCAAAAGTATTCTCAATTAACAACCCATTCTCTCTCAAGCAACGGATTTAGAAAACCAAGAACCCATTAATTAAGTTCTATGATAACTTAAAAGAAAACTGCATGAGTCATGGTAGTCCCTCTCGGGCACTCATTCAAGACATGGTATTAGTTACAAGAAGCAAACACCAAACATCTCCTCTAGGTCTCCACTTGGATCATCAAATCAATTAAATATTGGCCAGATATTCAAAGCATTAAAAACAGTAACAAATACTAAACGTGGATTAGTAATTAGAAATTAATATAACTATAAAAATTAAGTATTCATGGTTAGGCTATATCGTAGCCCTAGCAAGGAAAATTAGTTCATGACAAAAAAAAAAAAAAAAAAAAAAGATAAACAAGAGAATTGTTGTCATAGAACCGATTTGGTAGATAGATTTGATCTCTGGATTCTCCACAACAACCACTTCGTAAGCTCCAAAAGCACCACGGCAGCAACTCTTGGCTTTCTCTTTGATATATTTGTGGGTATAGTGAAATATAGTGACAAGTCTATGGTAGAAAAGATGATGGTAGGAAGAGATGGTCCATAGAGAGAGTATAGGGTGATCTTATATAGTGTAAAACAACTAAACCCTACTCTTAAAAGGTCTGGAAAAACTCTTAAAACAAAACAAAATCCCAAACAATTAAGGAAACAAACTAGGAAAGAATCCTTCTTTGACTTGGAAACACGTCAGCCAACTTGCACGCACGTTTTGGGGTCGTTCCACTTCCTAGAAAATTCTGAAAAAATATGAGAAACGTAGCTTTATCTCTAAGCTTTCCAAGCATATATTACACGCCACTAGAAAAAATCGGAAAGGTCTTCAAATATTCAATCTTCCACAGCAGTGCAGTTCTTACGGGATTTCAACTTAGGCTGTCTTGACTTGCAAGTCTGGAGCATTTGGCTTGGTAGAAAATTATGAAACTTTGATACAATGATCTTCAATGTCTTAGCTTTCTTCTCCAATTGTCCTTGCGCTTAAATTCATTTGAAAAGTCAATTTTCAGTTGAAATCCTTCCAAGAGCACAGAGTAGCTAAAAATAAGGAAAGTAAGGTAATAATGTTCTTTTTAATTAACTTTCCCTACAAAAATCGAATATAATAGGTATAAAAATATAGGAAATAATACACTTATCAGGATTCATCTTAGAGAACTAAAGTAAAACCTACGGGAAAAGAACCTGCTACTTTGACAGAAACATGCCACTCACGTATGACAAAACCAGTTGTTGCATAACCAGTATTTTTAACAGCACCATCTAAGTTTAATTTCCACACATTTTCTTCCAAAGGTTGCAATTTTATATATATATACAGTTATTCTCTTATCCGGATGTCCGCACGTTATTATCGTGCGGATCCTATTGTAAACAGGCAGGAAAACAAAGAGGGGTAGTACAAAATACACTGCGTCCGCACGATAATAACGTCCGGATGTCCGCATAAGAGAATTTCTGTATATATATATATTTTTTATCAAAGGAAATAGCTTCATTACTTTCAGTAACCGTCAATATGATATACAAAAGGACACCTAGAAAAACTGGAGAAAGGAGGTGCACCTATGGTGGCCTCATTAAAACCTTGCCATGAAAACCCCCAATGGAGGAAAATATGATCAAGGAAAAAGAGTACCACGCACCTCCTGCAAAAAACTAAATTTCTTCTCTATTCGCCGCAAGCGTGGGCCATAACCAATGTGGAGCCAACCCAGCCCAAAACCATCGCTGTTGTCGTAAGCCAAACTGAACCAAAAGGTGCGCCGCTATATTCCCTTTGCGATGCTGATAAAACACTTCTCGTACTTGTAAATACACCAATAGATTCCTCACATCCTCAACTAGATTGCCAAGATTACTCCAACATTCGCCAAAACCCGTAACAAGCGTCACAGCCTCTTGAGAATCAAAAGCCATATGAAAATTTCGGTAACCTCTCCATAAAGCCATCAACAACCCTTCCCACATCACCGCGAGTTTAGTTGCTAGAACATCAAGCCCAGTCGGTCCATCACAAGCAAAACCGCAAAGAAACTCACCATCGTGATTGCGAAACAAACCCCCTAATCCACACATAGTGCTCCCAGTCACCACCACTCCGTCACAATTAAGAACTAGTGACTGGTGTGGTGGTTTAATCCAGCAAACATGGTGAGGCAGCAAGGTTGGCCTACACCTCGCATTACTCTGCTAGAAGCTTTGTATGAATTCAAAGGTCCTTTCAATAGCCTCTCCCAAAATGCCTGACTCCTTCCCATGCAAAGTATCATTCCGAATGAGCCATGAGCGCCAGACACAACCTGCAAAAAAAATTAATTCCTGCTCCAATAAGACATGAATGGTTGTCTAAAAAAAAATCTGCAAAAGACCCATGGTAGGCCTCCAGCCAACAAAAAAAGGGGGTGAGAGTCCAAAATTTCCGACTCCTCTTGCAGCTCCATAATGCATGAAGAGCAATTTTATATAATTGAGTGAAGGTCTCCTCTATTTCTTCCTCATTTTTCCATGCAAATTCCAAAAATCATAGAGATAAATTTTAACAAAAAGCACAGGTATCATGTTGTTTTTGTTGAAAATGTAACTTATTTCGCTAACTCCAAATTTGCCAACAAATGGTAAGGATTTTTTCTATGTAAAAGCACTTCCACCCATTTGCCATGGCAAAGGGCAAGAGGAGGCAAGGGCTGTTACCATTCACATGAATAGTGGCAGCCCTTGCAAAAGGCAAGGTGTGTTTTCACCCATTGCCATGGCAAAGGGCAAATACTATTCACTTTCACTTATTTTTATTTTTTATACTTAAACGATTAATTTGGATAAGATTTTCGGTTGCCACGTGTCAATTTTTTATTATAAAATTCTCATATCATATTTCAGATTAAATTTTTGGTTGCCACGTGTCCATATTTATTATAAAATTCACATCTCAAATTTTAGATAAAATTTTCATATAAGATTTTCGGTTGCCACATGTCCATATTTATTATAAAAGTCACATCTCCCTCATCATACAATTGAAATACTCTTAGTCCTCATAGTCCGACACAATCGAGTACAAGGATGACTCGATCATTGGCGGAGGCGGTTCCACTAGATCACGACGTGGGGGAGTATTTTCCTTCGAAGGACGTAATAGTGCCATTATTTCCGACACATAACGCACCACGGGAACCAACTGCGGGCATTATTCACTTGAGGAGCCATGTGTAATGGTTTTCCTTTTTTTTGTTTTGCCTTGAATAATCTATTAAAAAAATTAAATTGGAAATGCAAGAAAATATCAAAAAGAATTACATTAAATTGAATAAAACGGCAATTATAAATTTTTTACCTCGTCACCAAGATTTTGACCTCTCGTTTGTCCACGACCCTCTGGCTTCGATGGAAGAGACCATTTGTATTTGGACACAAATAAAATTTAGTAGTAGAAAATTGGGTGTGGAAAGTGAATAATATTGGAAGGAGAAGAAAATGTATGAGGATTTAGTGTTGAAAGTGAAGAATACTGGTAGGTATTTATAAAAAAAAAAATTGAATTTTTTTTCAGATTTTTAAGCCCAAAAAAAAAAAAAGGGCAGTCATTGGATTGGAGGAAAAAAATGATCGGAGTGACCAGAACGCGCCACGTTGTTACCGTTGGAAAAAAATTTGGGTTGATGCCAGCCTAGCGTCAGCACACGGAAGTTTAAATTTTTTTTACCATGGGCGCGTGCAATACACACACCAACAGTAAAAAAAAATTGAAATCCGGACGCTGATGTCAGTCAGCCATGATGTCAGCAGGCCTCGAGCTGGAGTACGGGCTCGTTTCGCTTTTGAACTGGCCCGATTTCGAGGGACCCGCCTCTTGCTTGGGCAAGCTTGGCCCGCTGAAACGCAAAAAGGTCTTCGCCCCCTCCTGCCCTGCCTTGGGCAACGGCTGGGTGCTGTTAATTTTCATATGTTTTTTATATAGGTCATGCTAGGGAGACCAACTTGGGTACCAACTCTCTAATAGAGGTGGAGCCCACCAATACAATGGGTCCCACGCTCTATTAGAGAGTTGGTATCCCAAGTTGGTCTCCCTAACATTTTCCTTTTTATATTTCTTTCAAGACTAGTCTGACTCTGACCCCTTATCATCACTTACACATCAACTTCAGCTTTATATTACTCTTGTTAGATTGTGGATATAGTTTTTGATAGAACATGTATAGCATCCACATTTCTCGGTTGGTGGACGAAGGGCGGTGGGCCTGCAAGGCTACTTTTTATTTTTATTTTTTAAAAAAATAAAGTTATCTTATTTTTAGTTGTTATTACTTTATCTTTTGATTTTATGTATTTGAGTTTCATTTTACTCGAAATTATAAATTTACCTTTATTATTAACGGAAAATTGGATGAAATTCGAAAAACTTAATGACAAGAGCTAAATTGGCTGTTTTGATAAGTTCAAGTGATAAATTGACTGATTTTGTAGTTCGGAAGATTAAGTTTGATTAGGGTCATAATTGAAGGGAGAAAACGGCACTTTACTCTTTTGTTAATGACACCAACAATTTTGAATGGACAATTAATAGAAAGAATTTTGTGAAAATAATTTGAAATATGATGGAGTGCTGAGAAAAAGATATTTCTCTGATTCATTATAACCTACATAAGATTGTTCAATTTCACGCCAACTGTAATCAAAATTAATTAATGATAAAAACAAAAACATGTAAAGCTAATCGCTCTTACAATCTACAACAGATTTTTTTAGTTCAAATACAGTTCCTCATATCAAATACAACCAAGAAAGCATCCTAATCAAAGGTCAAGAGGTACACCAGTCCATTTATGAACAAAGTATCAAAAAAAGGCTCAATTCCCCTCTCTCTCTCTCTCTCTCTCTCTCTCTCTCTCTCTCTCTCTCTCTCTTTTCTTTTTGGGCCTCATACTTCTCTGATCTGAATTTACTATATATATATATGTGTGTGTGTGTTACGGAGGTGGAAGTAATCTCTTATTATGCCATTCCTGGATGAGGGAACGAAGAGTATGATTAGGGGTAAGAAATGTGTGCTTGAGCCTTAAGTTTGTCATGGGCGATGTCTCATGCCCCATTCTTAGCCATTCCTCTATTGCGTCTAGTTCATATGAAAACCCATCAGCTGCCGCATGTGGATTCTTCATCACTTCCTGCAAAATTAACCATGTTTACACTTTACCTCAGTAAATTATGCTTACCATGTCTATGACATAAAGTGTAAATTCGTTTCTGATTCAGGATTTAGGGTTTAGGGTTTAACTAACCTGAAAAATGGGGCAGAGGAAAAAACTGGGTACATCACTGGTGTCCTTTGCTTTGACATCTCTATTCATGGCCCGCTCACTTGCGACTAAATCATCAGCTCTTTTCTTCAACTCATTGAGCTCTTCCATCACTGTTGCCAGCTTCAAATCTCTACTAGGCCCACGGTTACTTGTTAAGCATCTCAAGGTTAAGCCCGCAAGCTTCTCTGCCAAATCCAACGGCCATTGTCCAGCCATCTCATCTAGATCCCGGACTACAGCTGCCCGATCCATGTTCATTGCCTGGCCCAGCCCAGCCCAGTTCCTTCCAGTTAAAAGATGCATCAACAAAACCCCGAAAGCCCGAATATCCGATCGGACACTCTGTTCATCATGACTTAGGGAGAGCCCGAAACCGCTGATCTTTGTTACAAGATTGCGGTCTAAGAGGATGTTGGACAAGGAAAGTCGGTCATGAACAATGGGCCTCGGCTTCGCCGTGTGGAGAAAGCCCAAGCCCGAACAAATTTCGGAAGCAATTCGGACACGGTCGTGCCACCCTAGGGTCCGCTTTCTTGTCTTAGAGCTTATGTGAGAGGAGAACAATATGTCCCTTAAAAATACGTCTCTCAAGCTACCATTGTGCATGTACTCAAACACAATGCACCTTAGCTCAGTGCAGAATCCAAGCATGGTGATCAAATTCGGGTGTCGAATGTGGCTAAGAACTGTCACCTACACATATAAAGCATCAGCATTTTCATTCAATTTGAAACAATCCGAAGTGTTCATATGCTAGACAGTCTGGTATGTTACGTATGTCAATAAACTATGAATATGGACTGCACATTTTTAGCAATATAGCATAATAGAAAACAGAACAGAAACATTCCTAACAAACTGTTTACCTTAGCTTGAAAATCTTGCTTAGAGATGCCATTAGCTGAGTTGAGCATTTTGATTGCAACTGTGGCATGATTGATGCGCCCTCTATACATACTAGTCCAGTCACCTCCTGGTTTAATTCTCAAACGCTCCGAAAAATCATTTGTTGCCAATCTGATCTCCTCTGCTGTGTAATCCTTAAAACCACAGCTCATGTCACTAAGCCTTGCAACCATTCCAATGGCATCCTTCTCTTTACAAAACTCGATTCGACGATGAAGAACTTCTCTCTGCTGCCGCAGTTCCTCAATCTCCCTCACCATCTCTGCCCGGGTTCTAACCGCCTTTTCTAGTTGGGTCTCGCTGTTTAATTTTGCCAATGAGGAATTGTGGAGCTTAGTTGAGAGTTCATACTGGAGCTCCATAAGTGAGTTTAGCCTACTCTTGCTTTCCTCAGTGTCCATTATAACTTCATGAAGCTGTTCCTTTTCAGAATCTAATGCTTTCTTTAACTCTTCTCGCTTGGTCACCTCTTCTTTTATGTTTGCTTCAAGCTCTTCAGCCTACAAATCATAAATCACTTTAACCATCCAACATAAAAGTTCAGATTAAAAATAAGAAAAACAAAACTGGTTAACTTGAATATAAATGTATTACCCTACGATTGCATAAAGAAATGGTCCATTCTGCTTTAGTGCTCCTTTCGGCATTGGCCTTGGCTTCCTTTCTTTTCAACTTGATTGTTTCTTGAGCTTCCTTTAACATTTTTTTCCTAGATTCCAAGTCTTCTGCAGCAATCTGCAAATTCAAATCAAAAGGAACTTTATAATACTTAATTTGGGCTGTCCCTTCATTAAAAAATAAAAAGGGTTTGTCATGTTTCAAGTTGGGGACAGCAAAGTCTAAGCACCAAACACACCCAAATCATCATCCCAATATAACCATCACTGTCTTATGCTTCCAAGGTCAAAAAGAAAGTAAGAAAGGAAAGAAAAATAGTTGGTATTTGGTACAAAAGGAGGAGAGCCTAGTGGAGCCGTTGAATTTATATGCATCATTCTCTACCTACTCCAAAATTAGAGATCAGGACAGATAAATAATTCAATTAACATTAACTTAAGGCCACATGTAGCAGAAAAATGTCTTTGATATTTTGATATTTAGCTAACAGTTACCATATTCGAATCCGCATGTTCCGGCCTAGCCAACTCCATTGGACTGATCTGCACTCTGTCATTTCCCTGCCCACAGTCTTCTTCTTCATCTAATTTCAAAGACAACAGATGCTGGAAATAGTTTTCGATTTCTCGGACACAACTTTCCCATTGGTTCTGTGAATTTGGGGAGTTGGGATTTGTTGAAAATCTAAGAGAGGGATGAGAAACTGTGTCTAGGGAATCTGCTGAATTTTCATTGAACATTTTTGCTAGCCAACCTTTGAAACTGCCTTTTTCTCTCACTTTTGCAACCATCACCCCTTGATCATCCTCCATGATTCCTTTGTTATTTTCTCCTCTAAGGAAAACCAGTCTTCCCCCACAAATTACGAAAAATTCGCAGAAATCGGGCTTGTGATGACGAACGTAAAATGATCCACTTACTGCACTCTTTATTCTCCTACAATCAAGGACAAGTAATTCACATGATAATTTCCACAAAATAAAAAAGGACAATAAATTACTTGAATAGTTTAAATTGTTCAGGAAAGTTTATTTGTAGATGCTGTGGCATACCAAGATGAAGTCTTCAAGAATGTGAATCCCATCACAAGTTTGGTTATTTTGTGTGTAAAAATCAAATCAGTGATGACTTTATGAATTGGTTGCTCACATTTTTCAACTTTGAGCAATTCTGCCTTCACCTATGAACATGAAACAAAGTTCTGGAATGTATAAGAACCAATTCCAGCAGCAATCAAAGAGAAAATTAAGCAATTAACTAACCTGCCCACAGAATGATATGTACTTGGACAGCAACTTGTCAATCTTTTCATGCTCATACTTCATAAGAACTTCCAATTTCTCATCACTCATAGAACTTGCAGGGAGCTTCCCAACTGATAGAAACACAGAAGGAACAACAAATTAAAAAGATGCCAAATTCCAATCATACTGAAAATCAAGGAAATTGAAAGCCATTTCTGCAACTTACATGGAGTGTACACAAAATCCTTGGAAATATTGTAAGTTACGTGGAGAATAACAATGGAAATTGGTTTTGAATTCCATTTCTTGAGTGTCCACTGCAAGGTCTTAAATCCATCTTGTATATCATTTCCAAGGGCAACATACACCTTCTCTGCTTGAGTATCCATTGCCTACTACCTCAAATCAGCTGTTTGGTTTCTGGGAAACAGTAAGACCCTCCCTGAATTATATATGTATTGAACTGCATAAATTAATACATACCACACCAATCAGCAGAGAAGGATTAGAAGATATATCTAATCAGTAAGTCTTGAGGGGAAAGATAAAGTTGATGTGGAGTGTGGGAGGGATCCATTATTTTCTCAAGGTTTGTTTGGGTTGTCGAATGGACTAGAAAAAGATTTTTTGCCTTTCATCTTTTCACGACAGCAGGAGGGTCAGCTTTGGACTTTCTTGTGTCTTAGAGGGCATGACAAATCAACATTCGACAGTACACCCCACATGCTCACAATCACAATCTTAGAGAGGGACCACAGTAAATCATATTTTTTTGAGTAATGCTATTTAGACACGGGTAATGCTAGACTTACCACATTTTCCATACCACATTTGTACCACATCTCTAATAGAGGTGGCGCCCACCAATACAATGGGACCCACCTCTATTAGAAAGGTGGTACAAATGTGGTATGAAAAATGTGGTAAGCCTAGCATTTTCCTTTAGACACACAACATTAACCATCTTAACTGACCACCTTATGTGGCAGCTGAGGTGTCTTGCCATGTCAATCCTTAAAAAATTAAAAACAAATTAATTGACATGGCAAGACACCTCAGCTACCACATAAGGTGGTTAACTAAAGTGGTCAATATTGTGTGTCTAAATAGCATTACTCTATTTTTTTTCTACAACTATTTTTGATTATTTTGATGACTTATTTCTTATGTTGCTAGATTTTTCATTGAATGTGGGACCGTCGATCATCACTGAATGTGAGTTTCAAATTCGCACTATAATGACAGTGTAAGTAATTTAACATACAAGTATGGCAAAGCAACGCTACTCGTATATCTATATCATGAGAAACTTTCAAATACATACCCGCGTGTAATTTAATATGGCACAAATCACTTTATTTGGGCCTTCAAACATTATTTTCCGATCCAAACCGCTCATTTTTTATACTCTCCTTCAACGATCATCAAAATTGAAAATCGACTAGCTAATTTTATTAATATTATAATCTTTTTAGTTTTTTTATCGAATTTACCGTGTTCGTCTATTTATTCGATTACAATTAGATGACAACTTTGTTTCTAATTTGAATATCAATATTTTGTATGGATGTTCTTTGATTGGGATCTAAGAGCAGTTCCACCGGGAGGCCTCAGTCCGGACAAGAGGCCCCCAATTCGATTTCCTGCACCCAAGTCTTGCCAGGGCAAGAGTTGGGCTCCACCAATTCGGGCAAGCCCAAATGCAAGATTTGCATGGGCTGTTGCCTAGGGATGGCAAAAATTCCCGCGAGGGCGGGTCCCTGTCGGGTCTCCAACCCTAATGGGGGGAGATTTCAGGGCCAAACGGGTATCATGTACATGGATCCCCGAACTTGAAAATTCCCCAATGGGTATGGAGAGGGGACGGTATTGGTGTCCCCATCCCTAAACTCGACCCGAAAATATATATGTTTATATTTAAATAAATAAATATATAATTATAATATTTATGTTTGACCCTAAGTTAACCTCCCTCTCCTAATCATTCCTAATCTTCTTTGGGATTTCACATTGATGTGATTTTGAATAGTTGAGTTGAACTTTATAGTTAATTTGGATGTGTTAAATGATAATTTAATATGAAACTTAATGTTAAAATGTATGATAAATACTTTTAATGCAAAAAAAATCGAGGATTTAGCGGGTATGGGGGATAGTCCCCCGACGGGGACGGGGATGGGTTCGGGTACGAGAGCGGGGACGGGGATGATATTGTTATACCCGACACCTACCAGACTCGTTGCCATCCCTATTGCTGTGTGGGCAAGCTGACCTAATGCTAATGTCATTATGACATCAGCAGCCAATTTAAATAACAAAAAAATTATATAAAAAATGAAAAAAATACCAAAAATTCCATTTTTTAAAAAAATAAATACCTAGCCATATTCTTCACTTCCCACACGAAAACTCTATACAAATTCCTCTCCTTATATCTCATGTGAATAGTGGTTGCTTTTGAGTTGTCATGGCAATGGGTGGAAAACCAACAAAAAACTTGATAGGACATGCACTATTCATGTGAATAGTACTAACAGTCCTTGACTCCGCTTGCCTTTTGCTATGACAAATGGGTAAAAATGCTCTAAAAACAAGGGCGGAATCATGAATTTTTCAACGGGTGGGCTAGCTAAAGTTATTAGCTTAAAATTTAATGATTATTTTTTTTGGTACTTACAATTTCTATAGTCTTTCTAGAAATAAAAGTAAGCATTAAATCATATAAAACATGCTAGTTCATAGCTCCATAGACTAATTTTCAATAAGTTTTGACATAAACCAAATAGGGTTTAACACCGTAGTGGATTGAACATTTAAGGCTTTTTACCCAGATTGACCTTAGGTCGCTTTATGCATTCATATCATACATGAAAATTTGTTTTATGTAAAAATATTGACTAAGTATGAAAAATGGTTTTTCGGAATAATCATTTTCTCAAGATAATTTTTGGCGGCTTTTATTCCTCACACATCAAATAAGAAAACTTAATTTTATGAGATTTTAGTATGAAGTATATTGACTTAATGAGCCATCATTTTTAGCCTAAATTGTATTTTGCATTAAAACCAATTTTTCATATTTTGATAATATAGTTAATCAGTTTTGTTGTGTGATAAATGATAATGCAGTTGGAAACATGGCAAAATCCCATACGACACGATAACACGACACGAATTCGCACGAAAAAATCAGTATTCGGGTTGGAGTTATCGTGTCGTGTTGCTATCGTGTTGACCCGTTAGCCACCCGTTAAGCTAACGGGTCGTTTCGGTGTCCATTCGCGAATACACGAACCAACCCGTTAAGTGGGGGTAATTTTGTAATTTTCTATTCTAAAAAAAAACCCTAGCATCTCTTTCTCTTCATTCATTCAGCCGCTTTCTTTTCTTTCTCTTCTTTGCAGTTTTCTTTCTTTCTCTCTCAAGTCCTCATCTTCTCCTTCTTCTTGCGATCTCTCCTCTCTCTGTCTTTGAAGATCTTTTCTGCTGTTAAATCCTATCTTAAGGTATGAATGTTTTTCTTAATTGATTCGGTAAATTTATTTGATTTTCAGTATGGAAATTATATATTTATGTGGACTTTGGAAATTATATATTGATGTACTGGACAGGTTTGATTTTTCTTAATTTACTATGCTGTCAATTAGAGATATAGAGGCTTCTGACTTGGTATTTGCTAGAGACACAGAGTGCACGGGAGAAGAAAGAGGAAATGAGGAGAGAGAGAGAGAGAGAGAGAGAGAGAGAGAGAGAGAGAGAGAGAGAGAGAGAGAGAGAGAGAGAGAGAGAGAGAGAGAGAGAGAGAGAGAGAGAGAAACATTAACAAATGTTCAGATTATTCCCATTCATTGGAGTTGGACGCCTCCCTGGCCCTCCATAATTCATGGTGTTTTTGCTCTTCACATTTCTTCTTTGTCTGGGGCCTTGCTTTTTCCCCTGCTGCTGGACTTTTGTCCTTCTAAAGTTATTGTGATTGTCTTGTTTATTACAGTTCTTCTGTTTCCTTGTGCTGTCCTGGTGGATGCTTCATCCCCAGATGTTTGTGGTTCTGGCCCTCTCCAGGTTTGCTTATGAAAGCTCCGTGTTGACCAAAAAACGTTGGAATGGCCCAACTTCAATTTTTTTAATTTATATATATATATATGTTTAGTGTTACAGTTTCAAACCAACAATAAAGCATGAAGAAGAATCAACCTTGTATTTTGATTTAGTGTTACAGTTTCAAACAATTTGATCTTTGTATGGTTTTGGGTTGTATTAATATTATTTATTTTTATGTATAGAATTGATATTAAAAGCAATATTAGAGAAGAATTTTTATGTGCAGTTCACAACAATTTCTGTGAGTTTGGAATTTTCATACTAACTGCTGTCTAACAATTTCTGTGTTTTTTTTTTCTTCCAGGAAAATTGCAATGGTGAAATGTTGAAGTTTGGATCATCTTAATGGATTTTTTTGTGTGCAGAGCTTCATGGATTACTTCATATTTATTTTGCCTTTTCCTTTTGTTATGATGGATCATGTTCACGGATGTTGATGTTGAAGTTTGGATTAAATTCAAGAATATTAGCTTTTGTTGGAATGATTTTGATTTTGTGGGCATGTAAAAATATAGGTTTTTTAAATTTTTATTAAAAAAGTTTATTTTCTTAACGGGTGAAACGGGTCGTGTCGTGTGATTCGCGAATTAGAGCGGGTCGTGTTCGTGTTTGATATTTTCCACCCGTTTTCTTATCGTGTCGTGTCGTGTCAACCCGTTAAAAAAAACGGGTTGACACGAAAACGACACGAATACTGATAACACGACACGAATGCCATGTCTAATCGAAGGTTGACCTTTATAAAACATTGGCATGCATCATGCGAATCACATCTATATTAGCTGACAATAATAGAAGCCAATTACGGCTACGGCAAAGCATTCAGTCTCTTCAGAAAATGAATATAATTTAGGGATGATGGGGAATTACAAAAATTTTACGTAATCTACCAACTGCTTCTCTGAATCTTTAGGAATATGCTTCTTGAAAATTCTTTTGACGACTCTGCAAGCTTTAAAATAAAGAAAAAATATTGCATTTCTGCTTTAATTACGGAAGAATATTTTGCTTCTAAATTCTTTGTTTCTTTTTTCTTTCTAGATAAATAAAATTACACAAAACCATAACACACCCAGTAACAGCTGCCAAGGAGCATTATACAAGTACTGGGCTCTGCCCTTTACTTTCATTATCCTTTAGCAATAAAAGTGGGAAACTGAGAATAAGAACATGTTTGGGATTGTTTATGGAGAAAACACTTTTGCTCGTAAGTGCTTTTGTCAAAAACAATTTTATTATAAGCACATCAAAAAATTTATTAAACGATCGGCTTCTTCACAAAGCACTTTTATGACCTATAAGTAATTTTCAGTTTACCACAAAATGATGTTAGAAGCGTTTTTGTTTATGAGAAAGTGCTTTTGTAACAAACAGAGTCTATTGGTGACTCTAGTTCTTTTGTAAACTAGCAGATACTTTAGGGTCTAGAATTTTTGTTTTTTGGTTTATTCAAAGTTATGCAAAAAAGAATTACATTTTCTCTTTCCAGTATGGAGGAGGGAGATTGAGGAATCAAACTCATAACCTCCTGTGTAAAAATAAATATTCTTAACCACTTGACTTAAAAACCTTTCCATGCAAAAGAATTTGTTTACACAACCAAAGCAATAAAGAAATCGTATACATTGAGCTGCAATTAATTTCACTATTATGGATATGAAAGTGATCTCTTGTCATGCCAGTCTTGAGCAAGAGAACGAAGGTTGTGATTAGGGACTAGAATCTTGTGGTCAAGTTTCAAATTTGTCATTGGAGACGTATCACGCCCTATTCGCAACCATTCTGCAATGGCTTCTCGCTCATATGAAAATCCATCTGCTGCTACATGTGGATCCTTCATCACTTCCTGCCCCCAAAAAATAAAAACAACCCATGATTATGTTAATCTTTTGCACAAACAAAGAAAAAACTCAATAAATAAATAAATAAAAGTGCAAAAACAAAAATTTAGACAATCAAATATTGGGGAGAGGGGAAATCGAACCTAGAATCTCGATGTAAAAATAAATGTTTTTTTACTATTTGAGCTACAAATCCGTTGCAAAGTCGAAGATTTCTTAAATGGTTATTTATTCATCTTACCTGAAATATGGGGCAGAGGAAAACACGTGGGACATCAATGGAGACGTCTCCTCCATCTACACAACCATATCCTCCTGTTGCTACTAGAGCGTCACCCTTTTTTCTGATTTCTTCAAGCTCTTCCATTATTGTCACCATTTTTAAACCCTTATTGGGTCCATTGTTTATGGACAAACACGTTAGCACCAAGCCCACAAGTCCCTCTGCCAAATCCAATGGCCATGGGCCAGCCTTGTCGTCTAAAACCCGGACCAGGCCTGCCGTGTCCATGAGCATATCCTCGTCAATCCAATTGCTTCCAGTAAGAAGATTGAGAGTCAAAACCCCAAAAGCCCGTATGTCCCATCCAACTTGGCTTTCGTCGTAGTTGTATTGGTTGGGCCCAAGCCCACTGACTTTGGCAACAAGGTTGCGGTCGAGGAGGATGTTGGATGGGCTGAGGTGACCGTGAACAATGGGTTTGGGCAGAGCCGTATGGAGGTAGCACACCGCCGAGCAAACCTCGGCCGCAATGCGGACTCGATCGTGCCACCAGAGGGCCGTGGCCCGATTGCCTTTTCCCTTGGTGGAAAATAAGATATCCCGCAAGCTGCCGTTGTGCATGTACTCAAAGACAATGCAGCTTGGCTGGGAGCAGTAGCCCATCATGGCAAGGAGATGAGGATGTCTAATGTTGCTGATGAGCTTCACCTACACATACGTAGAACTTTTTGTTAGATTGAAAATTATGCCATTCTTCTTAAACCTATTCAATAATTAATGAAGCACAGGGCAAACTTGGTTATGGACAAACAATTTATATAGCTTCTTTTAAAATCGCTTTAAAATCTTGTCGGATTGTTTTGTTAGATTGTAAGTCTACAAAATTAATCATGTTATTTCTTAACGTGCGATCTAAAGTCGGACAGCAAAACATTTATCAGATAACATTAGTTTAGCAAGAGAATTTTTTCCAAATAATTGAGGAAACAAATAAGTACACAGTTAGCATTTTTTATTGTTTACCTTAGCTTGAAAATCTTCTTGGGACAGTCCATTAGCCTGGTTAAGAACTTTGACAGCAACTGTGACATGGTTGATACGCCCTTTATAAACACTGCTCAAATCACTTCCCGATTTCAATCTAAAAAGCTCTGAAAAATCATCAGTGGCCAGTTTGATCTCCTCCTCTGTGTACTCCCTAAGACAGCAGCTCAATTCACTCAACCTTGCTGCCATTCCTATGCCATCTTTTTCTCTACAGAACTCACTCCTCCGTCGAAAAACATCTCTTCCGCACCGCAGTACTTCAATCTCTCTCACCATTTCTGCACGTTTAACCACTTCATTCTGTAGCTGGGCCTCCGCTTGTGATTTTGCCATTTTGGAAAGATGGAGCTTGTGTGAAAGCTCAGATTGAAGCTCTATGACTGACTTTATCCTGTTCTTGCTTTCTTCAATGTCGTTTATTACTTCATTGAGTTGTTCTTTTTCTGTGTTTAATTTTTTGTTCAACTCTGTTCGATTTCCAGCCTCTTCTTTAATTTGAACCTCTAACTCTTGAGCCTACAAAACCCCAATGGGTTAAAATGGAAATCAAGGAATAAGTTAACAAAATCGAGCTTTTTACAGTTTGACGTGTTATGTTGTCAGATTTTGAATCAAGACAGCTGAATTATGTCCAAATATGCTGTCATAAAACACATCTTACAACATAACTAATCAAATAATCATCTTAAAAAAGTATTCCTCGTTGTATACATTACCCGGCGCTCGCATAAACAAATGGCTCGCTCTGCGTTTGCATGCCTTTCGACATTTGCCCTGGTTTCTTTTTTCTTCAGTCGTATTCTCTCATGAGTTTCACTTATTTTTTTTCTAAGAGACTCGATTCTTTCTGCAAGGCTCTGAAAGTGTACCAAATTTTTGTCATGCATCAGTTAGAAAGTCATTTAAATATTTTTCTTGTTTCTATAGAAATTTGAAACTCATCTTTGTCTTACCATATTAGGGTTGGCATTAATTTCCAGCATTATGGCCTCTGTTGGACTAGGCTGCTGAGAAGTACCAGTTTCCGGCTCATAATCTTCTTCTCCATCCAAATTTGAACACAACTTTTGGTAGTAAATTTCAATTTCCTGAACACAATTTTCCCAGTGGTTTTGCATGCTGGATGAGTCCTTTCTTGCTGATGAAGCAAATGGGCTGCGACGATTTTCCAGGAACATCTTTTCTATAAAAAATTTGAAGCAGACCTTGTCTTTCAGCTTTGCAACCATCACTCCTTTATCATCCTCCATGATTCTCTGATCATTTGCTCCTCTCAGAAAGACCTCTTTCCCCCCGCATATTATGAATAAGTCACAGGACTCAGCCTTGTGCTCATGGATGTAAAATGATACACCGATTGCTGTCTTTGCTTTCCTATACTTGGGAGAGAAGCAAAATGAATATTGAAATTAAATCACAAAGATGCATCTAAGTAACAATTTTAAACCACATATTATGACTAAATTAAAAAGATTGAGAATTCAGCTTTTGCATACCATGATGATGATTTGATGAAAGCAAATCCAATGACCAATTTCGTTATATGAAGCCCCGAAATCAAATCCAGGATGAGCTTATGAATAGGTTCATCATATTTCTCCACATTAAGTATCTCAGCTTTTACCTATGAACAAAATGAAAATTAATCAAATTAAAAATTAAAAAAAACGAAGAAACACCAGAAAGATCCGTATGCATGTTGGTCCTATTTCTCCTCATTATACCACACACCTTGCCACAGAAAGCTATATACTTGGAAAGGATTTTGTCAATCTTTTCTTGCTCATACTTCCTTAGAATTTTCAACTTCTCATCGCTTACAGAACTTGCAGGGAGCTTCCCAACTGCAAAAAATTTAAAATTAATTTAAAATAATTTTAAATTTTAAAAAAAAAACAAGAACAAAAAACAAGTAAAACGCAAGGTGAATTTGACTTACAAAAAACATGGAAATTGAAATTCAATTCTGTAACTTACATGGGGTGTAAACGTAATCCTTTCCTGAAAGTGTGTAGGTTACATGGAGAATGACAATGGAAATGGGCTGAGATTTCCACCTCCTCAATGTCCACTCCAAGGTCTTATATCCATCTTGCAGCTCATCCCCAAGTGCAACATAAACCTTCTCTTCTTGAGCTTCCATTTTCAATTGGCTTATTGAAACACAGCTTAATTCACCTGCTGCAAAGCTAAACAACAATAAATTAAAATCTCACTTGAATTCTTGTTCAAACTTTGTGAGATGTGATTTCAAAGAGAGACTTGGGTAAGTTAGATCATATTTGATACTGAATATTCTTGGTATGCTTCTAATTTCTCTGTCAATAGGACGGCCTAGTCTTGGAATTTTCTCTACGGTAAGCGTGGCAAGGTTTGGTCCTCCATTTTCAATGATACGATTTTTCGGGAATCTTTCTTGGTATCTTTCTGGAAATCTACGTAGGTAGGCCCTCCTAAGCTGAGTTGAATATGGATGTCATAGAAGGAGACAAAAGCCCATGTGACTGGAAAGCTATTTTTAGGACTTGACTGTGAGACTTCTGTGACTCTGACGGATTAAAATGAGGTTTTGGGGCATAATTTGGAGAAGAAACTTATGGCATTTATCATGATGTTACTGTGACGATATTTTAAATCAATTACATATTATTATGTGTTATAATTTTCTGGTATAATAATAGTGCTACAATGACATCGTCATATTGCATAAAAACTCTTCTTCATAATCCGATCATTATACGTAGCAGACCAATTAAGGACAATTGTGTGTTGCTAGACTGATGATTGCGTGTCAGCTTAAGCACCAAGTAGATTACCGCGTTGTCTGTCTTTTGAAAAGAACTTTTAACAAAGACTTCTTATCTGATGCTAAGTATTATTTTTATTTCTAACAATATGTCTCAGTCTGAATTAATGACTCGTCTTTCGTTTCGATCAAAAACAAAACAAAAAACACCAGTCTTCAAAAGATAATATTTTGTTGTAACATAGTCCGCCACGGGAATACATGGTGTGCTTCCATATGAAATACAACTTGAATGGCCCGACACGGGAAGTTTTAGTGATGATGTGCTCATATACATTAAATGGTTGGGAGATACCATGCATATCTTGTCATACGTTGGTGTTTCTGCGTCGCTCAACCAAATGTTTCTAGTTTTCTTTTGTTCTTTTTGTTTTCTTTCTTAAGAAATTATAGAATGTTTATGACCATGTTGTCACAATAAAATAGCACACTCATAACAAAAGCTATATCAACACGACAAAACTATTAATAATTAGATATCAAATTCATCACATATATTGTTCTAGTATCTTTCTTTTTTTTGGTCGAAAGTTGATATTTAATAAAACAGGAACCTCACCTAAAACGGGGAGAACACAGAATTACAAACAAGCAACCTAGTAAGGAAGCACAAAAGAACAACTAATATGTGATATCACATGAACAAGAACACCAAGATTGTCCCAGATGGTGATACCAACAAATAAACAAAAAATAAAAATTACAACACAAATTGAAATAAAACAGCAAAATACCCAATTGAACAACAAACAACAGATAAACTTGTCAGCCACAGATCCACCACCATAACCAAATCCACTCAAATCCATCAAAATCTTAGAGAACCGGAACCATGAAATAGGAAGGAGGTGGTGCAAGCACCCAAGCCGTAGCACTGCCGTGGCTCTACACAACTTCCAAGATTTACGGGAGAGATCGCATTTCGGATTAGCCACAATATCCAAGAGACGCTCCTAGGTCGAGATGGAAGAGTGAGGGACCCTAGCTTCACCAGATTCGAAATTGACGCACCTAGAAGATAACAACAACCAATCGAGGGATAGCCAAAGGATATCTCTGAGGGGAAAGGTATGGTGAAGATTTGGGGATGCAAACAGGGAAGGAGGCATGATGCCTCAGATATGAGTAGGTGAAGCTTGAACACGTCATCAGCCCTCAAAAAAGAGAACTACGGACTAAGCACGATGAGGATTCCAAATGCTCCGAGAGAGAATCCTCAAAAGACTAGCAAGACCCAATAGAGAGGGAGGGACCAAGTAAAAACAATTAATAATTTACAAGAATGACTAAATCTACGATTTTTTTTTTTTTTTTAAGTTACCAATTTATAAAGGCATAGCCCAGCCTAATGCAACAAACTTAAGTAAGACAGTATAGTCTAAAAGACAAATGAGTTTTTTTTTTATTTTTATACAAAGGAAATTGAAAAAGAGGTGTTTGAACACATAACCTCAGGTACCTGAATACTGTTGTTAACAACTGGCAAAGACAAACAAATTAAGTGATATTAGTCACATCACACCAGCCTTATAAATCAAGCTCAGTCCAATCTAATTTAATTTGAACCTCACTGTCAACCTAATTTAATTTTAAGAAGCAAGTCACAAACACGTGTCCTGATATATCAGTTCATAAACAAATTCTGTCAGCTCATATTAATGATCTAAACGTTGATATTCATGTTCAATGGCCCACTTTTCTACTTGGCCAATGGGCTTTGATGAAGTAAATTTTCATTAGAGTCAGGCTGGTAGCTAAGGCCTGCCTTGACCCAGTGACATTTCTGCCTTTCTTCTACTGGTCACTGGGCCTGAGTTCATTCATGGTGTGCTTGCAGGTTGCAAGAAATATTCAAGAACAGGTTATGATTATCCACCAAATTTCAAAGCAGTCTAAAAACCCAATCCCAATATACATGTTGTAAAAGTACTTCTAGGCCTGGATTTGCCTGCCAAGCCAGACATACTATAAATTCCGAGCATGGGAATGGGATCAGTTTTTGTCATGGATTTTTAATTCTCTTCCTTTGGTCCAGAAAGTAAGCTGAGACCATGTATGAATCAGAAAATTAAAATCATTCTGTATTCATTAATTCTTCCTACTTCTTTCTCTATTAGGCATAACTCTTTTTGGTCCTAAGTTCTAAACTTCTTTTATGTATACAGAATTAATGAATACAACTTCTTTTAATAACATTATTGAAGAAAGATGAATAACTAGTATAAAAATCGGACTACGTCGTTGGAGATTAGGCGAGTGTCTTCTTTTCATTTCCATTTGTTATCTTTTAACAGATGTGTGCCGCCCCAGCTAAAAAAAAGAAGAGTTTATTGGAAATGGAGATATCTAAATTAACAAGCTAATATGTCAATTTAGAACACACATATGTTTAAGTAAGTATCCACATTATTAATCACTCATATTCAAAGTATGACAACTTTAAATGCGTTATCAATAACATTTTAATCTAATAATATTTGTCTTTTCCGATATTGAAAAAAAATTCAAATTCAAATTCAAATCTCTCCTCTATGAGAAGAATTTACATACAACGGAGATTTCACTGTAGCGATATCCCAAACCTATCACGCATTGTCATATCGGAAAGTTAAAGTACATGGCAATGGATGATTAGCTCAGGATAACGCCACAGTAGTATCTATCTCCTATGACTAATAGAAAACCTAATAATTCCAACAAATTCTATGAATGACAGAAAACATAATAATTCAAACAAATCAAAAGGCAAAGTATCACTGTCCAAAAGTAGTTCTAACTGAAGATGCTAGTAAATTGGTATGATATGATTTTTGGTGTCATTCTAAAGTGTTGGAATATGATTACATCCTCAGAAGGGAAAAAGAAAGAAAAAAAGGATGGAAATCTCATCATAACTTGGTCTTACATCATGTGTAATTTAGGCGCCATTCATTCTGATCATTGTAAGAAACTTGGAAAAGATTCAACAGAGACCCAATAAACAAAAATTTATTTAGACACCCGCCCGATCAACGTGGAAGTTTAATACAGCAATTGGGCTCTTATTAAATCCAAAAAATACTCGAATTAAAAATAAATTTTAAAAAAGTAAATGGGATTTTGTCAGTGAAAATTGAAAAAGAGAGTTTTAACATTTAAGGCATGATTATGTTAAGTTAATAGAAGCTTGTCGGGGTTGGGTACAGGGGAATGCACGTGCGTCACCGAAATCACCGAGATATATTTTGAAGGAAAAGATGCCACGGCGCACGTGCTTTTTGGGTCAAAGGTCAAAAGTAGTGATTACACGAGTCTATCAAGGATCTTTAATCTTTAATAAAGGAAAGGGGGAGCCTAGCTCAGATAAGAACGATGATCATCATCATCATCACCATTCAATTCAATTATTTGCAATTCAATTATTTGCAACATAGTACAAGTTAAAGTCATATATGCTTATATGCTATGGAGCAAGATTCATTCACTAAAATTCTTTTGATAAAAAAAAATAGAATATTCACATTGAATAACTACTTTTAATCGTTATTACATTTTTATGAATCAAATACGAGACTTTCTTTTATAAAATAGAGTCTACTCAGAGAATTTTAATCGCTAAATGATGTGACAATTTGTTGTTTATTTAAATTTTAAACCTACTCTAAAGCTCATTTATTTTAAATAAGTAAGATTATCACATGTGTATTATGCCGGAGCTAACTTTCATTTATAGAAGATGCCAAAAGTACAGATTTATTATTTGGGGGCCAAGAATATAGAATCTTTAATACTTTCTCAACATTTACAGAGGGTAGGCTACTTCGTAGCCGAAGATCAAAACGCCCATTAAGTATAGAGACACTAGTCAATGTTCATGGTTGAGATGGAGGGGTGCAGGATAGATAGCATAGCATGGTTTTATTCTACTAAGACGACACTTTTTTATTTGTATATAGAGAAGAACAATGCAAGAGTAGATTGGATTGGGAGAGAGACGTGTACTTTAAGTGCATGCAAATGCAAATATGCAAATGCAAACTTTGTTTATATATTTGGGGATTTCACATTCCTTTTGTCTGGTGCACCACGTGTGATGTAACATGCCGTTTCAAAAGGATGAACAAAGCATGCATATAAATTGTAAACAAATATTGCAACTTGGTCTGCTAAGCTTTGCTTTGGAGCCAAATTGCTGACTGCTTCTTATGGGACAAATTCGATCTCAAATATTTTCTGACTAATTTAATATTGTCAAGCTGGCCCCAAATCTTATCCCTTTTTTTTTCTTTTTTTTTTGCCCATTTATTTTTATTTATTTAGAATTTAGAATTGCCATCATCTTCTATATAACTTTATGAATGTATTGCTTTTTGAGGTCAATATATTATTGAGAGAGATACTTGCTTCTTGAAGAGGTGGCATTTTGTGAGCAACCCCTTGAAGAGATGGCCGTGGCGGTGGGGCGGTGGAGACTTCTAAGCTCCTCAAATAGTTCAATGGATGGAAGCAATGGTCAACCAAATAGGCGATAATGTTGACCTTCGGGTTCTCCCCCATTTCAACACATGAATTTTTTGGGTTCTCCCCCATTTCTTGACCCGTATAAGGAACTTTAACAGTTAGCCGCAATTTTAAGTATTTTACAACTTTATACATATACTTGATTGATTAAACAAAAGCGTACGGCATAACAAGGTAGACTAATTTGTAAGCACATACATACACCCTTCAACTTGTGGCATTTTTTTGTTGAACTCACCATAGAGTCAGTAGAGCCTTATGATATGGCTAAGTGTTTATGTATTTCCATTTTCGACGTGCTCGGGTAGGTACTCATTTCGGCCGAAAAATCATCTGGACCGAGTCGTGCCCAAACCTACTCTAGTGTGAGAATGTGACGTGGGTTGGGAGAAAAATTTGGGTTGTCTAGTATTATCCTAAATGTAAACCTAATTTTGGCTTTTTTTCAATAACATACAAGGTTTTAAGGGTTAGAAACACGAAACTTTTGTTTTGGACTGATAGTTGTTTAGCAGAAAAACTTATATAAGTACTTATGGGTCATAAAATCGCTCTTTGAAGAAGCATATGCTAGGTGCTTATTTAGAAATTAATTCCAAGTGTTTTTTTTAATAAGCACTTGAATCTATAATAAAAATTTCAACATTATTATAATAAAAATGTTTAAAAACATAAGTGCTTCCTACAAAAGCAGTCTCAAACTATCTCGGAAGAAACCTAATAGGGTTGACCAACTGTTACATATCAATCTACTAACCCCTTCCTGACTTATCCATACTCAAATTAGTACACCGGTCCTTAATGAAAGTCACACTTTACCAATTCAAAGATTGAAGAGCAACCTATAATTTTAAATTGTACATTTAACCTTCCAGAACTTTGTTGGTCCTAGTATTGGAAGAGTGCCAAAGGCCACTTGAACCTAAATTATCTTTCTAAATGTCTACATCATAGAATCTTAGTTCTTATTGCTAGTAGTTAATTACAACCCAAGAAATATCTGTGGTTGCTAATTATTTAATTAACAGAACAAGACAGGGATGCAAGTAAGTGCAATATAATTAGAGACCGTTTTCAACATAAATAAATTGTGCTCCCACGTCAATATTATAGAAGCAAGTTGCACGGTTGCATTGTCTGTTACAATTGGAAGCAGCCAAACATTGTACATGCATGCCTGAAAACGAAAAGAATATATCATTTATATTTCTTAACAGTCGAGAAGCAAAGCAAGCATGGTCATGGTGTGTCCCTTTCAGTTCAGGTACTCTCTCTCTCTCTCTCTCTCTCTCAACGAATTAATGAACGCAGAGAGAGACAACGTCTCATGCAAAATCAGCAGCAAAGCAGGGCCCCAGTTGATTACAAACAAAATGAAAGAGAAACGTCAAAACCTATACTTTGCCATTTTGCTTGCGTAGGTAGGGTTAGCTGGTGGCCTCCAAGTGCCCAACAAAGTAGCCCAACTCTACGTGTGTCGTTTTGTATTTTTCTGGTCAAAGTCTTCATGCATGCGTAAATCGGTTTCATTTGCAACTCTAGCCATAGATAGCTCCCTAGAGATAGATTTTATATGGCTACTGTACTTAGTCTTCGCTTAGCAAAACAAAGAGAAAGACAGTAAGCTTATACCTCGTCGGGCAAGACCTTAAAAAAAACAGTCAAACAAGAAAGTATACACTCTCATTCTCTTACAAGGATACTCTTATTTTAAGAAAAGTATTAATTAAGGACAATAGTGTTGGTAGTATGGTCTCATTTGATTCAGATGATATATATCTCTACTTCGTTAGAGGAGATGTCGGTTCGACTCACATAAATGACGATGACAATATATATTTGTGATGAGTTCGATATCTAGTTAATGGTCGTGTAGTCTTGATTATTATCGTGATTATGTCTATATTTATTTGATACACAATGTTTGTTTATTTATTTATCTCGGAATAACTGAATGAGTAAATGACTTTATGTTCTATTGGTTTGTATGATTATTTTTATAGAGACATCTAGCTAGTAACCAAAAAGAAAAACATAATGAATAATTATTTGCCTGAATTTTTTTAAAGATGAACGTTATATAAAAAATCCATCTAGCGTGATTTGAGTATTTTACCTTGAATTACTAACTTACTATGAACCCTATGCGCATAAAATCCTAAACATGTTGCCACTGCACACAACATAACCCACTTCCTCTGCCTATTTTACCAAGAGATTAAAACAAAAAACAATAACAAAAATCAAAAGCAATTAAAAACCAAAAACAAAATCATTTGTAAACAAATAAATATTAGATTCTTGAGATAGATTTACTAACTAAATATGATAGGTTTTGGTGGTCTAGCTAGATACGGGTAGCATACGAGGAACATATATGCAGACACTGCTTTATACAAATTTTGCCAAAATCACTTGCCTTAAAAGCTGGGGTGGAGAGAGAGAGAGAGAGCGCCCTTCAATTAATTTCGCCGGGCAAAGAAAAAAACCCTGATGATCGGGCTTACTGTTTCCGGTATTCTCGGTTGCTGGTCTCGCACTTGTTTTTTATTTCCAGCCGAAACCCAAAAGCTTTTCCTGGCCTTGTTTGGTACTTTTCACAGCAGAAAAAGTGCTTATCCGCGGCCTATATTTGTACAGAAGACTGCATTGTTTCTTCTTTGACCAATTAAAGAGGGGGTTCAAACTCGTAAAAGTGTTTTTCCCCTTGGCTTAGTTTGCCTTTGTTTGCTTTCTTTTATCCTTAGAAAGGAAAAATGAAATAACCTCACATTTAGGGTAATATCTTTATTCATGATCATGAAAATCAACAGAAAATGAAATGTTTGTTATTGAGTCCCTAAATCGACTTGTTCAATACAATCCTAATCAATTTGAGTAGTTTCAAAATTGCTTTTAAACGAAGCAGAGATGAGTCTTCAATGAATTTTTTAATTCCCAAAATACCATCATTAATTTTTAAAAATGACACCACCTCCACCTCCACATCCATCACCACCACCACCACCACCACCTCCTCCTCCTCCTCCACCACCTCTTTCACCACCACCTTCACCTACATCTCTTTCACCACCACCTCCACTACCACCACCACATGATTAGCGCATAACACTTTCAACATCATGTATATTTTAGACATCATTCACAGTTAAAACAGTTTCATATTAAAATTTACCAAACGGTTTTGACACTATTTTTTGTACTAAAAGCACTTTAAAAATATTGTTTACCAAACATGGAACTACTTCACTTTACAACTAATTTTCTTTAAAAGTGATAGCAGTCGCAAACTGGCCCTGAATACAATCTTAATCAAATTGGAGCAGTTTCAATGAATTTGATGAATTGGATTTTATCTTAAAATTTAAAATCTAACATAATTGGGTCACTCGGATGACGAATTTTGCCATGAAAATCCGTTTTAATTTAGTTAGTTTCATGTTTCTTTGATTTTATAAGCATATTAGTTATAATGGAATTATGTATATGTAATTCTTTACAATTCAGTTATAAATAATCTTGTACTTGGAGAGGTTTATTATATTTAATTTTTTATAGGTGAATAGTGCGTATTAGAGATGACATTAGTCTTTAACTGCCCAATTTGCAATTTACACGAAGTACAATAAAATATTTCCAACCAAAATACAAAATAAAATCACAATAAGATAAACACAAGAGGTGAATGTTAAGTACAAAACAAAAGTAAGCATCAGTCTTCAATATGGGGCCATACATTGGTCAAATGTCGCTTGGTAGTGGAAATCAGCAAATTACCTCAATATGGGGCAAGTCGAAAACACTTGTACATGTTAGCTAAATTTATCAAAGATGCCAAATTTATCAAAGAGCATATTTAAGGGAGACGTCAAGTGTCAAATGTTAAATTTGAATGTGATGGTTTATGTGGTAATTTGACACTTGGTAAAAAATTTAACTCAACTCGAAATACCAAATATCATATTACTTTATTATATTTTCAAAAGTAAATGAAGCGTATATGATGCATAAAAACTTCAAAAGAGAATAAATAATAATGGGGTCTATGATTGAAAAAATATTAAAATAATATTTGACGTCAAACTTTAGAGCATCTCCAAGGGAGATGTCAAATACCAAACATCAAATTTAAATTTGATGGCTGATGTGGCAATTTGACATCTTACACAGCTTTACACTCCACCCGATATGTCAAATTAAATTATTATTTTATTACATTTTAGTGTTGATGTATTTTTAATTAAAAAGAATAGAAAAGAAAAAAGAATAAAATATTCATTTGACATCTTGCTTTTGGGATGTCAAAAATAACATCTCAATCTTCAACCTTCATTCCACATTAGCTTTGACACATCGGTTGGAGTGTGTGAGATGTTATTTCTAGCTGTTAAATGTCTATGTGGCACTTTTGACATATCGGTTGGAGATGCTCTTATGAGATGTTATTTTTGACATATCTCTCCCAATTTTCAAATCCATATAGGATTTGAGTACTTGATTGAAATATATGTAAATCCTCAATTTTTGTTATTTTATATCCATGTGGGAATTTAATATCTCTTTTGAATATGCTTCAAAAATTGAGAACAACAGTCGGGGGTTTTTAAATTATGGCATGAAAGATGAAATGCCAAATTTTTTATTTTTACAATGAGTAAATTTTTTAGTTTCACTTTTTTATCAGGTATGTATGAGAGGGAAAATTAAAAATTTCCAAATTTTAAAAATAATCTATTCAATATAAAAATCGCCATTAGACAAAAAAATTGGGTCATAATTAATTATGAGTTCAAAATGACCCAAAATAGAGGCATTAGAACAATCATGAGTTTATGTTGGCCAAGAAGCCCTAAATCGACAACTCATAATCTCTTATGACATTTTGGTTTACGAAAATAAATTGACGAGAAATCAATATTCATCTCCAGTCTCAAGTAAAGGTTCATTTCCTATGTTTGGTAATTCTAGAAAAGTAATTAGAAAATACCATTTTACCTCATTTTCCATGTTTAGTTTGTGCATGAATTGAAACAAATTTTGTTTAGTTTTCTAATTATACTCGCAAATTAGAAGTATGCAAAAATAAAATAAAAACCGTAATCAATGCTACACTTGAAGTATTTTTGAACCCTTCAAGTTACGCCAATTCTAAAAGTTCCTAAATCCATTACGCTAGTTCGAAACGCCAACATAGTACTAGAATGTATGAGTGAATCCTGGGTGCCAAAATGGTGGTTAGAACTTGGTTGTAGTTAATGTTGAAAAAAAAAAAACAAGTTTAATAGAAAAGTAAATATTGAATTCCAAAGGGCGGTGTAAAAAGAATTTGAAATTGGAGGTGGGAAGACTAGAAGCGGTTGCAGGCAGACCAGATCTGGGTGAGAGTTAACAAGTAAAGCTGCATTGCATGTAAGACAAGTGTTTGGAGGAGTGATAAGATGGCAAAGGCCAGTTTGGTAACAACAACAAAAAAGTCATATAAAGTTAACAAAGACTAAGCAGAGAAGAGAAGAGAGCTGAAAACAAACAAACCCTAACAAATTCTCATATTTCAGCCAGCCCGGATCTTTCGCGACCTTGTTTCAGACAAATTTTCTTCTGCCCCCTCACCTAAAAGTCTTTTTAGTCCTCCCCCCAACTTCTCCTCTCCCTTTTTTTATTGTTCACTTTTCTCTCTTCTTTATAATAACCCTTCCTCTTCCTTTATCTTCTTCCTTCTTCATCCCCTCTCTCTCTCTCTCTCTCTCTCTCTCTAACCCAGTTCAAGTTGAAGCTTTTGAGCTAAACCCAAATGGGTTTTGCATGCATTGTGTTTCCAAGGCATTGATTGGCTTAATAATACTGTTCGAACTTCAGAGCTCAGCTTGCTTCTAGATAGCTCAGAACGTGTTTGAAGTAATTCCACCGTAACCTCGTGATTATCGTAACCCAGATGAGATTAGGCACCACTGGCTAGCTAGCTTTAAGTAACGGTTGAGGCAGTTTCATTTTGTTTGGGTGAGGAGAAAAAAAATATATTAAAGTTGGTTTCTTTTATTTCAAGTGGTTGTTTGTTTGTACATCACTCTTTTTTTTTCTTCTTCCATTGTTTGTTTCCTGAGAAAATTTAATTATTTCTCTTATTTTTTTCCTTCCCCAAATGTGATACTGATCCGTGCATGTTTGCTTCTGCAGATTTATTACAAGCAGACAAAAACAAGAGTTCCCTCTATAGGCTGAAACGTCTTTTTAAGCAAGTACAAATATGGCTCCAGCGAGTAATTGGTTATCCTTCTCTTTAATGTCTCCCATGGAAATGCTCAGGTCCTCTGAGTCTGAATCTCCCTTTGTTCCCTATGACACATCCTCTACCGCCTCTCCTCACTACTTCCTTGATAACTTCTATGCCAACGGTAAATGGGTTCTCTCTCTCTTTTTCAATCGAGTTTTCTGTATGCTCTGTTTGGTTGCTGAGAAAATTGCACAGAAAATACTTGTGCTTATGTACTCAGTCAGCTAGAAACAGAGCTTAAGCTTAGTTTGTTTATTTATATTCTTTCTCTATTTTTTGGGTAACTCAAATCTTACTGGGTCACGTGAAAATCCCAAAACCTTCTCTTCTGTTTGGTTGATAGAGGAGGTGAATCGGAGAAAAATACAAGAAATTTCTGTTTTTGTTTGAGCTGAAAATAAATGCTTTATCTCAACTGCATGTGCGTAATAATCAAAGTTTTTGTTTTTTAATTTTTTTTTCTTCTTTTTCTCAAAGGCTGGACGAACCCCAAGTCCCAAGTGTTTTTTGCAGACGGTGAAGATCACAACAACCAGAGCAAACAAGGCCACGCCGATTCACCCAATCTCACCAGCTTCATCGATCCACAGAGCCATCACCAACCTATTCCAAAGCTGGAGGACTTTCTAGGCGATTCTTCATCGATGGTGCGCTATTCCGATAGCCAAACAGAGACCCAAGACTCGTCATCCCTGACCCACATGTACGACCAGAGCTCGGCCTATTTTGGCGACCATCAGCAGCAGCAAGATCTCAAGGCGATTACTGGGTTTCAGGCCTTTTCGACGAACTCGGGCTCGGAAGTGGACGACTCGGCGTCCATGGCTCGTACGACTCAGCTCGCTGGCGGCGAGTTCCCGGGTCATTCTATTGAGTCGAACGGGAACGAGCTGGGAGGCGGGTTCTCTAGCTGTGGCACAAATACTCTGTCGCTTGGGGTCACTACCCAGAGCTCTTCTCAGTCTAAAGCCATAGTTCCCGCGGACAGCGACGGCTCTAAGAAGATCGCTGATACTTTTGGCCAGAGGACTTCAATTTACAGAGGGGTCACTAGGTAATTAATTTTTGTTGTTATTTTTCAATTTATTTTTTTTGGGTTTCCTTCAAATTTTAATGTTCATGATCCATTTGGGTGGCTGTTTTTGGTGAAAACTAAGACGATATTAATTAATTTTTCTCAAATTTTAATGGGTTTAGATTAATTTTTATTTTAATGTGAATGCATGCATCTTGTTGGATTAATTAAGAGTATTGGGTATTGGGCATTTTGACCACCCAATGTGTTAAAATTGTGGTGTTTGAGGATTTGACTGATTAATTTAATTGAAAAGTATGATGCGTCGTCACTCTTGTCTGGAAGAAGGCCGTATTCATATCTGCAGTACAAGTCTCTGACTGTATCTTTGTATTTGCTACAGACACCGGTGGACGGGTAGATATGAAGCGCATCTATGGGATAACAGCTGTAGAAGGGAGGGTCAGGCCAGGAAAGGGCGTCAAGGTCCTCACTCTCTCTCTCTCTCTATATATATATATATATGTATATATCTGCTTCAATTTCTGCATTATGTACAGTATAAAGCATGTATAATTACGTACATGTATACACATATAATGCATAGAGATTGTACTGTAGCACTGAAAAGAAGCTTGCATGCAATACAAAGGGAAAGCCCAATTAATGTGGGGGAAGGGCTGTGGATTTCTGGTGGTGGTGGGGGACACTTGAACCTCCTTTTTCATTAGTCTCACATGATTGATTGATGGTATCTGTGTACAATTGGTACTTTTAGATGAGTTTTCTCTTCTTTCTTGCTCTGTTTTTTATTTCTTTATTTCTTTCTTTCTTTCAATCAGTTTTGATTTGATCAGATGTGCCGCCATTTTGTCCATGTGGGTTTTTAATTTGCCTTGCTTTGTTGTCTGGCCCTTTGCCCTAAGTTTTTCCTTCCATCTCAACTCGCTCTGTAAAAAACGTACAACTCATTCGTGAATTGACGCGACCCACACCTACACCCTCCCCTCCTCACACCTTGAATTTGCAGACCTCAATGGCTCTGATATCTTCTGACCTCAAATGCTTTTACTTTTGCTTTTGCTTTCATCCCACTGTACAAGTTTGGGTTTGACCAAAGCACCACCCACTTGAATTTTTTTAATTTTATTATTTAAAACATGGCTTCCTTTATTTTAGCCGAAACTTGTTGATAGTGACTCTCCTGGACTGTAGCCTGGTAAAAGTGCGAGCTAGATTCTGGTCCATAGTCCATACACCACACATGAAACCTCATAATCTAATATGCAGTTTGTGCCCATGACTTGTGCTGTGTGGGAGAAAAAAAAGAAAAGAGTTGAATAAATGTTGGATTCTAACTTAAATAAGCCCAAAAAGAAAAAGTGAAGTGGTGATTGGGACAATCCATATTGGACTAAGCTATCAACATGCAAATCACATGCTTCTTTTTTGTTTCATAAATTATAATATATGCTAGTCTACTTACCTGGAAATTTTGATTGCTATGTCTGCTGATGGTGATTTCTTATTTTACTTTTTGCATAAAATGTGGGATTTGCTTATCTGGCTGTCATTCAACATCTGATCCTGTTTCTACAGTTTACTTGGGTAAGATTCTAACTAGTTTACTTTTCCTTGAAACAAAAATTGAAAGTAATTTTCTTTTTTATTAACCAACCTTCTGTAATTTTCAGGTGGATATGACAAGGAAGATAAGGCAGCAAGGGCGTATGATTTGGCTGCTCTGAAATACTGGGGTCCTACTGCAACTACCAACTTTCCAGTAATACACATGAGAAAATAAATTCTATTGACTTTCCCTTTGTCTGCATGTAAAGCAATCTGACACTGAACACATGAACATAGTACTTAGCAGATTGATTTTCACGTTCTCAGGTTTCAACTTACAGCAAAGAACTGGAAGATATGAAACATGTAACCAAGCAAGAATTCATTGCGTCGCTCAGAAGGTTTTCTCAAACCCCTTTTGCTTCTTGTTATGTGTTTGTCTGTTTTGCAGTTAATTAAACAGTTTTCCCCAATTTTTTACTTACAGGAAAAGCAGTGGTTTTTCGAGGGGAGCTTCTATTTACCGGGGGGTTACAAGGTCAGTACATCTAGATTCAAAAGATTACTCGAACATTCCTTGTCAAGTTTGGGTGTACAACATTTTTTATCTTCCCCTGAATGGTTATATTTGTTACATAAACAAGTTGTGTATCTCATGCATTGTTTAATTTGATGTTTCAGGCATCATCAACAAGGCCGATGGCAAGCAAGGATAGGCCGTGTTGCCGGGAACAAAGACCTATACCTTGGGACATTTGGTAACAACTTTACCTAGCACATTTCATTGCAATTGTGACATATTGATTAATGGAGTCTAATTTAAGTCTTCAAGTTGATTTTAATTGCTGTTATTCAAGCATAAGATTTTTAGGTAATTAGGATGTGTTAGTTTTTATCTTGGATTTGTCTGATAGTATTCAAATTTTATGCTTATTTGGAAGAAAATTATCATGCAGTTTTTAATAATGACATGACCTTTCGTTGTTAACAGCCACTGAAGAGGAAGCAGCAGAGGCATATGACATAGCGGCCATAAAGTTCAGGGGTATTAATGCAGTTACAAATTTTGAGATGAATCGATATGACGTTGAAGCTATTGGAAAGAGTTCTCTTCCTGTCGGTGGGGCAGCGAAGCGCTTAAAGCTCTCACTTGAAGCTGAAGAGCAGAAACCATCTGTAAACCATGATCAGCAGCGTCCTCAATGCAGCAGCGGCAGCAACAACATCAATTTTACTTCGATGCAGCCAGCAGTTCAATCGATACCGTGTGGGATTCCTTATGATGCTGCAGCTGCAACAGCATATTATCATCACAACCTCTTCCAGCAATTTCAACCGAACTACTACGGCGCTTGTGATTCATCCGGATTAACCCCTAACATTGCAACTCAGATGAGCATGATGCCGCAGCAGCCAGCTGAGTTTTATATTTGGCCTCACCACCAATCCAATTGATAGGACTAAACAGTTGCTGTTGTTTCATATGTTAGCCGCTAACATTATCCGGCTGACCAACATCTGACCCTCACTCCAATCCACCTCTCAACCTTAGGATTTAGGATTAGGAAAGGCATAAGAGGTTTTTTGTTTGGAGGCTAAAATTCTGGATACAGTAGGAAGCTGGGTTTTGTATTTAAGGTGGGAAACGTTGAATGGTGTATCCATCTGCTTTTTAAGAATTTCCTTATCTTTCTTTTTGGATATCTTTCCAAACCTACATTGTCTTCAGTTACTTGTTCTTATCTGCTCCCATGGTGACATTTTGGTTTTTGCACTGAAACAATGTCGAATGATCTGGCGGACTGAATACTTCGTCATTTTATTAGGAGGATCGAATTTGAACCTTTCTTAATTTTTAGCTCATTGACTCACCCTCCCTCACCATTAGGGCTAATTGCCTCGCCCTCCCTCACCACTAGTACTGATTTCGAAAGCTCGTCCCTCACCACTAGTGCTAATTTCGAAATCTCGATTGAACATTTCCGAATATGTATAGCTAAGAGCTCATTTAAGAATGCTATCGTAGGAAGCACTTTTGTTCATAAAGTGCTTATAATGCCTAAACTCGTCAAAGGATAAAGATTGTTAAAGTAGTTTTTTTCACTGATGTGAACCATGTGATGAATGATTTTCATAAAGGTGAGTACAAAATGTGGTCACTTTCTGAAATAAAGATATTAATCCCATATACGCAAGAAAAAGAAAAGACTATAATAGATCAAAATTAAAATGACCATAATGCTTATCACAAAAACATTTGGGCCTTTTAAGCCCAAATTCATATACAAACTACCAGATCTAGGATCCTAACCGATCCAAGCCTTGACGGGCCAAAACCGACCCGGGCTCAGCCCTCAAGGCCCGCTCAAAAGCCTCCCTAGCTTCCTCCTTCATCCCCTTCCACTCGTAGCACTGACCCAACAAACAGAACGACGTCACATCATCTCCCTCGCCTCGACTCAGCCTGACCGCTTGCACCAGGTCCTCGACGGCCGAGTCAACCCGGCGCCTCCGGTTCAGCCCGATCTTCAATTTCGCCCTCTTCACCAGTGCCTCCCCACGCTCCCTCTCCGAGAGTGACTTCACGCACGGCGGCGACAGAGCCACGTCGAACGATTTCAGCGCCGAGGTCTTGTGCCCCAAGAGATCGAGAGCTAGGGCTTTGAGAATGTGCGGGCCCGGGTCTCTGGGGGAGAGAGCCAGTGCCTTCTCCGCCTCCGTTAAGGCGTTTTTGGCATGGGCCTGCGATTGGGCTTTGTGAGGATTGGATCGGGCTCGGGTCAGGAGGTGAGACCCGTGGACGAAGTGGCGGGTCGATTGGAGGTTGGCTCGGTTGTTAGTTCGGAGCTTGGTTAGGGCTTTTCTGGAGATTTTGTGTATGGCGAAGAACATTGCTAGGGTTAGGATGAGAAGGCCGAGCTGTAGCACCACCTCAGGCGCCATTTTCTTCAGTCTTTCTGGGTTTCGTGGAATCGACGGTAGCGATTGAATCAATGATAGGTTGATCGTTATCCGATTGAATCTGGTTCGTTGATTTTGGCTGAGGACAATAATGTTTGATGCAGAGATGGAGGTGAACTCCGAGATTGGTGTTTGTGGATTATTTGATTTGATTTGATGTATAGGGTGCTTTTCCAATTAAAAGGGATTCTTTTTATTTTCTTTTTGGTCCCTAGTTTTTCCTTTTTTTTAAAACTTAATTAACCAGTGCAAATAATTTTCTGTGGAATCTATTTGTATTGCTGTTGGAAGATGAAGTCACAAATTGATCAAGAAAACAATGAACTTGATTCAGAATTGTTTTACATGATGTGAATTTATAGATACAACCATCATGGGAGTACACTTAGTGTAACAAAAGGAACTTTCTTTTGCTAGATACATGGGCATGTTATGTTGTCAGGTTACCAATTTAAGTTCGTGGTGTTCAAATATACAATTTCCTGATTGATTGTTTGACAACATAACATGCCGGACCGAACAAACTGACTCATGACAATGACAAAATGCCACTTTTCCTAGTATTCTCTACAAATATATAGGAAATGCACAAGCCGGTGAGAACTTCTACTTAACTCATACACCAGAGGGTACTAACCAATTCCAAAACTCTCACACTGCCAAAGTAACAACAAGAGGCTGCAGGAGAAAGAGCAATGCAGAGGGAGAAAGCAAAGCAAAGCACTACTGATCCATTACGAGTTGCCGGTGGCGATTTAGGTCACTCAAGTAGTTAGAACAAGTATAATCTTCCAAGTCACAAGCCTCTAACATGAGTGATCTCACTACTGAAGACTTTTGTTTCAACTGATCTACAATTCCACCCTCACCCTTTAGTATCTGCACTACCTGCACTCTCACCAATTTTGTTTCATCAGTCACTATTGCAGCTTTTGGTTTGGAAACCGAAATTAATGTGAAACAGGAAACAGATTTCATACCCGATTCATGTACGGACGCTTTGTGGATTGATGACTGATGCACATTGAAGCTGTCACCATGGCTCTTTTCATCTCCACTGGATCAAATGCATCTTCTAACCGAGGATCTGCTAGTTCCTTGACATTACTAGCATCCAGAAGTGGTTTCGCCTGTGGATAACACAAAAATGATCACTCATATCATCTTTCATGGAACATGTTCATGTTATCTAAACTCATAACTACGGAATTGTTCAATACAAAACCCTGCAGCCTACAGATAGTCAAGCAGACTTAACCCTTGAAAAATTTGTGCATCGTTTGATTGTTCAGTGATAAACTTTCTACGTTTTTTTGGGTACATTGAGATGGAGTTGGAGTTGTGACGTATCCTAATGCCAATTCTTTTTTCCAACCCACCATCTGGACTTGGCTAAGGGGCATAAACATGCTAGGCTATAGCATAACATATGCATACCCATATCACAAGGCTTTGCTGAGTTGAATCAACTGCGCGGCGACCTGTTATGAGCTCCAGTAATAAAACACCATATGCAAATACATCCGTCTTCTCGTCAACAATCCCGTGCATAAAATACTCTGGAGACAAGTACCTGAAACAGTTTGAAGATCCATAAGGCCAAACATCCATGACAGATGAAAGTGAGCAATCATAACAAATGAATAATTGAAACTGCAAGCTAACCCGAATGTGCCTTCAATAGGGAATACAACATGGTGAGTCCATTTTTCTGGGAGCCACTTCGCTAGTCCAAAATCAGATATCTGCAGCAACAGTAAAATAGAACTCCTTCTATGTTTAGAAAATCCATTAAGAACAAATTATATGAAAAAACAGACTTGAAGAACAACAATAATACCTGAGCTTCATAATCTTCGGTTAGTAGGATATTAGAGGCCTTGATGTCTCTGTGAATAATGCGCCTGTGGCATTCGTGATGGAGATATCGCAAGCCTTCTGCTATCCCAACTGCTACCTTAAACCTGACCTTCCAGTCCATAGATTCTTCTGAACCTGGTATGCAGAATATCTTTCATCAGCCAAATAAATATGTGCTTACTCTGTAAGCCAAACAATGACATTGGAGGAAATACAGAGTTTAAGAAAAGCAGAAGATAAATATCATACCAAAAAGTAGAGAAGCTAAGCTGCCATGTGGGGAAAATTGGAGTACAAGGTGCAAACCACCATCGATGCCAAACCCAAGCAACCGAGCAGCATTCGGGTGGCTTATGTGTGCAATAATCCCAAGCTCTCCTAAGAAATCACCAACTCTATCCTCATTTTCTTTCTCTTTCTCTTTCTTCATTAGCCTCTTTACAGCTATAATTTGACCATTGGATAAGAGCCCCTTGTAAACTTCTGCTTGGCCACCTTTCCCAACTAAGTTCTCTGCCAAGTATTATGCAATCATAACTTAAAAAGTAAACCAAGCAAATTCTAATTGATGATCAAACAATTGGATGCAAACATTAATCTGTCAGTGGCTGCATTTTGCATCCTATAAAGAATTTGGGACTGGGATTTTGACTATAGCTGATCATATTCATACATGTGATGGAGCCTATACCCTGTGGCAAACAAAGACCCAAGATTGGAACTAAAAGTTTCACCGACAAGTCACCAACATACTTTAAAGCTACAGTGATCAGATCAAACTTCCACAGCTAAAACCCCCAGAAATAAAAAATATATTTTAAAAAAAACTTGTTGATGTCAAAACAGTGGTCAAAAAAGCAGAAATTAGAAAAGTTACAAATTGGGTCCAACAAAATCGTTTTTAGCAGCAAAATCAGAATCTATCCAAAGACAAAGTCAATTAGCAGCAATAACCCTAAGCCTAGTTAACTGAATCTAAGGGACTACACTAGTGGTCAAGAAGACTCAAGGAGCAGCCCAGGTCCCACAATTGCTTTCCTGCTCCGTCCGTCCAAACAAACTTTTGTCAAAAGGGTCGGCTAAAAACGACATCAATTCAATGGTGGCTGGACTTTCCCAAATGCAACAACAAAAGAAGAAGAAAAAAAAAGGTTTAAAATTATACCTGGTTTGAAATTGCCAGTGGCAGCAGCAAGCTCAGCAAAATCAAAGTTCCTCCACGATGGTTTCGTAACTATCATCCCATCAACATCTGCTCCTTCCTCGTCATCCTCGGACGACCAAATCCGAGCCAGTCTCCTCCTTAAGTTTCTCCTCGACAATTCATAGCTGGTACCCAACAAGGGAATCGTTGAGAATCGCCTAGCTGACTTCTTCTTCAAGGCATCAAACATTCCCTTGCCTTTCCATTGCAACCCATTGCTGAT